>NC_139229.1:12244885-12804885 GCF_977018435.1 Lepisma saccharinum
AAAAGAGAGAGAGAGAGAGAGAGAGAGAGAGTACCAGGAAGAAAGAAAGAAGGAAGGAAATAGAGAAAGAGAGAGAGAGAGAAAAGGGGGAAGGAGGGGTATTCCTCTTCTCTCCTCTCTCTCTCTGTCTGCTCCTTCCCAAAAACGTCTCCAGGGGCATACAGTGATTCTCTGACTCCCCGCTAAGAGGCGGGAGGGGGTACTGTCCCTTGCGAAACGTTCACGTGTCTCCCCCAAAATTAACCGTGGTTTTTAGACGAAATTTTACATTAATATTATTAAAAATGCCGCGGTGGTCTAGTCGGTAGGCGTTTGAACTCTGGGGCTCAGTCAGCCTCAATTAAATGGGTACCGGGGGCCAACCCTAGGGAATAAAGGCGACCGGAGCGTGATGCTGATCATATCACTTCCAAAAATGGCCCAAATCGATAGAATGTGTAGGGCCCTATCCCCACATCTCCCTGTATATGCCTTATATGCCTCATGGCATGGTGCAAAGTGCACGGTGATCTTAACCTACGTATATGTGTGTGTGTGTGTGTGTGTGTGTGTGTGTGTGTGTGCATGAATTTCTGAATTTGTTTGTAAGTCCACTTTATGCACAGAAAGGTTAATCAGTACCTACAGTTTAACGCGGGATACTGTACCGAGTATCGAATCTGGGTCTCCTTGATCACAAAGCGATTATCACTGCGCCATATGGGAGATCATATTACGAACTATTATTTGTATTAAATAGCGTAATATAACACATACATTATGTGTGTTATGTGAGGAATATTATGTGCACTTAACAATTCAGTTTTCCAAATCAGAGGTATATTTGTTGAAGTTTAACACTGCATTTATTATAGGGTGAGTACATATTAGCCTCGAAAAGAAGCAATTAACATTACATATTCATGAGTTGCAGCATACAGGCTGACAGTTATGCAGTTTGGTTTTAAGGAAGTCAGAAGTAAGAATTATATTATAATGTGATTCAATGACCTCTGAGTCTTCTCAGTCTTCCAGGAACACACATGCCAAATGAAACATTTCACAAAGGAGAGAATGTTTGGTAAAAGATCAACCTTATTTGAGTCTGAAAGTTCTGGATTTGAGTTGCAACTAGACCATGGAGTGTTCAATTGTTTTTGTGCTTTTATATATTTATTATAATGTATATTCATCATTCATGTGCAGTGTAGTGTTTTTGGGTTTGTCTTGTGTAGTAGTTGTGGTGCCTAGTGTGTTTGTGTTTATTTTGTGTAGTAGTTATGCTGTCTAAAGTGTTTCTGTTTTTCTTGTGTAGTATCGGTGGTGTGTATGTATGTGTCTTGTGTTGTAGTTGTGCTGTCTAGTATGTTGGTTTTGTCTTGCGTAGTAGTTGTGCTGTCTAATTTGTTTGTGTTTGTCTTGTGTAGTAGTTGTGGTGTGTTTGTGTTTATATTTTGTTATAGTTGTGATGTGTTTCTGTGTGTCTTGTGTAGTAGTTGTGCTGTCTTATGTGTTTGTGTTCGTCTTGTGTAGTAGTTCCTCCATTCATATTGGGGGTTAGGCGTAGAGCTGACAACTCTGCACTGTAAAAATACATGTGAAGAAACAGCAATATGAGGCCATGGATGTTCCCAAGGTAAAATATTCCGGAGGTAAAATAGTCCCCCGTTCGGATCTCCGGGTGGGGACTACTTTGGGAGGTCTCTGGACTAAGGATAAGATCTACGTTAGGAAGAAGGATATTAAATTAGGCACCTGGAATGTTCTGAGCCTTTACCGGCCTGGGGCATTTCAGTGTACAGTTAATGAGATAGTTAATGAGATAAATTAGATGTAGTAGCTGTCCAGGAAGTTAGGTGGCCAGGAGAAGGGAATTGTAAAACTAAAAATTATACTTTTTTCTATGGTGGTACTGAAAATCATAATTTTGGAACAGGCTTTTTTATAAATAATAGAATTATCTCGGCTCTTAAAACAGTAGAATTTATTAATAATAGGATATCATATGCAGTTTTACAGAGTAGGTGGTGTAAAATTATTTTAATAAACATACATGCACCAACGGAAGATAAAGATGATAATACTAAAGAGGATTTTTATACAGAGTTAGAACAGGTCTTTGATAAATTTTCTCAGTATGATATGAAAATTCTGTTAGGTGACTGAATTGCACAAATTGGCAAAGAAGAGACATTTAAACCCACAATTGGTAAAGATAGTCTTCATGAATTAAGTAATGATAATGGTATAAGATTGATTACTTTTGCAACCTCAAAGAATTTAATTGTGAAAAGTACCACTTTTAAACATAAAGATATCCATAAATATACCTGGTCTTCTCCAGATGGTAAAACTCATAATCAGATAGATCATATTCTCATTGAGAAGAGAAGGCATACTAGTATAATTGACGTTCGTACACATAGAGGTGCTGACTGTGCCAGTGACCATTATTTAGTAATTGCTAAATTAAGAGAAAGACTCTCAGTGATAAATCATAAGCAACAAAATCTAAAAGTTCTAAAATTTGATACAGGAAAGTTTACTGATGAAAGAATTAAGAAAGATTACCAAATTAAACTGTCAAATAGATTTGATGTTTTGCAGGATTTAAATGATGATGAAAACATAAATGAAACAGACGTAAATAAGAATTGGGAGCACATACGTAATGCAATAGAATCAGCAGCTAAAGAAAGTATAGGATACCATAAACCGAGAGAAAGTAAGCCATGGTTTGATAATGAATGTCATAATCTAATAGAAATAAGAAATCAGGCTAGACTTAGGTGGTTAAATAACTCTGATGATACAAAACTAAACAATTATAATAGAATAAAGCGAGAAGTTAACCGCACGTTTAGAAGTAAAAAAAGAGATTACTTGAAAAGCAAAATTAACGAAATTGAAACAAACAGCAAAAATAAAAATATCAGAGATTTATATAAAGGTGTAAATGAGTTTAGAATGGGGTGGCAACCTAAAGTAAACTTGATAAAAGATAAAGACGGTGATTTTCTAGCTGACCCAAGTGATATTCTAAATAGATGGAAGAACTACTTTAATGACCTTTAAAATGTCCATGTAGGAGATAAATCAGAAGTAAATGAAGTACACACAGCAGAACCTTTAGTTCCAGAACCTAACTTGACTGAAGTTAAGGATGCTATTAAAAGGCTAAAGAATAACAAAGCACCTGGCATTGATTTAATACCAGCTGAGTTAATTAAATATGGTGGAAATTCATTAATTTGTCAAATTCATAAATTAATTTGTTTAATATAGAATAAAGAAGAAATCCCTCAACAGTGGAAAGAATCCATAATTGTTCCTGTGTTTAAAAAAGGTGATAAAATGAACTGCAATAATTACCGTGGAATTTCTCTACTCTCAACAACATATAAAATATTATCTAACATTCTTTTAACAAGACTAACCCCATATGCTAATGAAATTATAGGTGATTATCAATGTGGATTTAAACGTAACAGATCAACTATAGATCAAATTTTTCACATCAGACAGACACTTGAAAAAAGTGGGAATCTAATCAAAATGTCCATCAGCTATTCATTGATTTCAAAAAAGCATATGATTCGGTCAAAAGAGATAAACTATATAATATATTAGTCGAGTTTGAAATACCTAAGAAGCTTGTTAGTATGATAAAAGTATGCACCAGTGAAACAGAAAGTAAAATTCGTGTGGGTATTAATATGTCTGACAAATTTACAATTCATTAAGGGTTAAAACAAGGAGATGCATTATCTCCATTGCTCTTTAATTTTGCCTTAGAATATGCTGTTAGGAAGGTAAAAGAAACTAAAGAAGGACTAAAATTAAATGGTGTGACTCAGTTGTTAGCATATGCAGATGATGTAGACTTACTGGGGGATGATGTGAATACAATTAAGAATAATGCTAAAATATTTTTCAAAACTGCTAAAGAGATAGGTTTGGAAGTTAGCATAGATAAAACTAAATATATGCTTCCAGGCCGAAACCAAGTGTTAGGTAATAATCAAAATCTAATTATTGATAACAACTCGTTTGAACCAGTTTCCAAATTCAAATTCAAAAGAGGAAATAAAAAGTAGGCTTACTTCAGGAAATGCATGTTACTTCTCTCTTCATAAACTTTTATCTTCTCGTTTAATATCTAAGAAACTAAGAGTTAAAATATACAAAACCGTAATTTTGCCTGTAGTATTATATGGATGTGAAACTTGGTCCCTTACATTGAAAGAGGAACATAAGTTGAGAGTATTTGAAAATAAGGTCCTTAGAAAAATCTTTGGACCTAAAAGGGATGAGGAGACAGGTGAGTGGAGAAGGTTACATAATTTAGAACTACATAATTTGTATTCATGTCCAGATATTATTAGAATAATTAAATCAAGAAGACTTAGGTGGGCAGGCCATGTGGCACGAATGGGAGAGGAAAGAGGAGTTTACAGGATTCTTGTTGGGAAACCTGATGGTAAGAGACCTGTAGGAAGGCCAAGACGAAGATGGTGGGACAACGTTGAGATGGACCTAAGGGAAATCGGTAGGGATGGAAAAGAGTATATAGATCTTGCTCAAGATAGGGACAGATGGAAGGCCTGTGTTGCTGCAGCCATGAACCTTCGGGTTTAAGAAGGCTAGAGAGTTAGTTAGTTAGTTATGTGAGGAATATTATAAATATAGGATAAAACAATACACACATGCATTAGCCTACCTACATCCATGGCTCCCCAATATCCATTAAAAGGGATAGAGAGTAATATACAGGGTGACCATAAAGTCTTTCCCTGATTACAGACTTTTATTGCTAAAGAACTATGCTAGATACAGACCTGCGGTTTGTTGGAAATGGTAGCTTAACTCATAATGTTTTGTTATCAGTACACTTCGACATGGGCTCCCTTTGTTGCCCTTAGAACGTCTAGGCGATACGCAATTTCTTTCCATGTCTTTGCCAACAGCTCTTCCGTCACCGTCTCTATAGCATCCCGTATTAATGTCTGAATAGTTTGCATATCAGGAACTAGTGAACTAATCACTGTGTCCTTAACGTAACCGTATAAAAAAAGTCAAGAGGGGTTATGTCCGGCGATCGCGGTGTCCATGATATGCGACCGTCTCTACCGATCCATCTGTCTAGAAGTTGTCATGCAAGAACTGGCGAACAGTTAACTCCCAGGGTGGTGATGCACCATCTTGTTGAAACATTACCTATGGTTGAAATTCCTGTAACTGAGACGCAACATAAAAAAATCATAATCAGGGAAAGATTTTATGGTCACCCTGTACGTATATCACATACGTTTGCTCTTTTCTAAAACATCTAATCCAATGGTTTCAAACCTATGGTCCGCGACCTCTCATCCAAGGGGATCGCAAAATGTTGAATAAATATTCCGAGTTTTTATACATGTCTGGAAGGTTCTGAGAAAAGTAATTATTACATAAACTGATTTGAAAATTAACACTATTGCAGTCACACCTTTATTTTTGGAAGAGATGTAAAAACGAGGATCATAACATATGATTTAAAGTTAGCCAAAAGTGACATTAAGTGCTTAGATTCTTCACAACGAAGTTCTTGATTGTTCTATGTTATGATAATGCCTTAGACTACTTACATATGGAACAGTCATTAAAGTCCTTGCAGATTTCATGTTTTTCTCTTTTTATTCTTAAGCTACGGGAGCAACAGTGTAGAGAACCACCAGGATATGAAAAAAAGTAACTTGAATTTCTCATCAGATTCATTCCTTGCCTTGCATTACAACACAACTTTATATTTTTCATTTTATGGTGACGTTTGCTTCCCTTCGTATAAAGTAATACGATTGTTAGTTGAAAAGTCTGGCAAGGAAAGCAAGTTAATCGCACTTTTTTGCTGAAAAAATATATTTTTCAAATTTAGTCTCCATCGAGTCCATTTAGTCCACAGAGAGTTTGCGTTCTTCCCATCCCGTCGGAAACATACGTTTTATCCAACTCGCAAAAATAATATCGGATCAAAATTTATGGATGCTCGATTGATTGAGTTGGAGTTTGAAGTCCACTTTATGCACAGTAAGGGGAATGGACTTAAGTTTAATGTGGGATCTGAACCACTATGTGCCTCTACCGGGTATCGAACCCGGAACCCTTTGATTACCAGGCCACGACGATACCACTGCGCCATCGGGGAGGTCATATGGACTCCAATTAACAATTAACCAGTAGATCTACATAAAAACGACTTACATCAAAATTTATCTTATCCAATTCTTTGTTAAGCTATGGTAACAAAGTTTTTTAGAGTATGTCTTCGATTTTGTATCGCCGTGAGATCAAAAAGTGCCTTTTCTTGTGTTTTCCAAATGACCGCTTTCTTTGAAATTCTATAAGAGAAACTTGTGGTCCGATCGTAATGAAATTGAAATACAGTGCCGGCACAAAAGATTTTAAATACAATCCTTAATTTTCAGATTTTTTAAATCGTCCAAAGAAACGTTCTTACGAAACAACTTCTTCTTAGTAGCATGGTCATACAAATACGATATTGATATTGTTTTGAAGGTCTTTGCAGCAGTTTTTAAAACCCATTGTGAATTCACATTGCGAAGAAAGATGTATGTTGAAGGTAGCGACACAGCACACAGTGGCTGCTCCCAGTTTCCATGGTTCAACGGACATCGCTGTAGAGACAGCACGTGCGGTGTTGCCACTTTCACTATGCATAAATCTCTATAAAATCGGTTGTGTGTGTGTGTGTTGGTGCGTTTGTTCCCTTTGTTCCACCGAAAATAACATGAAATAAGCGATGCTGCAATATATAGTGTATATACAGAGGCCATAACAACGATTTTTATATTCTAAGACCACTAGCATACTCGTCTTATCATTAAATTTGGCGATGCTAAGACATGAACGCTTAAAATGATATTCAAGTACCAGCTTTTTCTTCACAAGCCAAGAACAATTTGATTAATGACCATATGAATAAATGTAAGTTAATCCTTTAACCAGGGCTCATTCCTCAGTAGCCTTCAAAGGCAAGCCCAAGCACTTGGCGGTCCATGGGGTGCGGAATGGGAGAGGGGGATAATACTTTCCTGCTCCTCACCAAAAAGCCAATTGCTATGCTGGGTAGTTGAAAGAACTAACCGGTTTTTCAGCAAATTATATTAATAATAGTAATTACATTTAAATTTTATAAATACTACTCGAATACGAACGTTTTCCAGAAATGTAATCTTCCAGGATAGACGTACGATATACAGGGTGTACGAAAAGTCACGCAATCTGGACTTTTAACTTTCCTAACTTTTGTATAAATGGCGATGGAGACATAAACCTTGCACTGGATATTAACTTTGTCTGTGTGGATATTATTGAAACATTAATAAAGAAAATCATTCCCTAAATGAACTTTCAATATGGGGGTAAAGTTACTAAGGTGTAAGAAAAGTCTTTGTACGAAGTAAAAAGAGACATGAATAAAAGAGAGCTATGTAATCGCCTGCAATTTTTTTCGATATGTGTATCGATGGTCTCTGTGGGTATTTTTCGAATTGAAAAAAGAATGCTAGATTTAAGTACGATTTGTGGGGGTTAATTATGAAATATTTACAAAAAAGTATGTTCTTTTTTTTTAAAAAATACGAGGTGCACTGGCAACTGGTTGTGTCATAGGACAGTACCAGTTGTGCCCGACATCTGGCTATGTTATTTATTCACCACGCAGATGAACAAGAAGAGAATTTTATCTTATAAAAAAGACTTACACATGTTAAAATATCTTATATACATGGCGCTTTCAGGATATTTATAAATGTAAATATGCGTATCAGGAAAATTTATTTATGTAAAAGCCAGCAGTAATTAAGCGAAATTTCAAGGTGACTCTTTTCTAAGTTACTGATAAGGAAAAGGTTACGGACGTTAAATAAATGTGTAAGTAGAATAACATACACTATTTCCACTTGCATATTCACAGCCAGCATGTGAAAATTACTAAGAACACAAATCGAGTACCATCTATCAGTGTAAATGAAATTACAAAGATATGCAAATTTGATTTATGGTGTAAGCACACATGCAAAACATTAAACTATGTAGAAACTCGCAGCCCTTTGTGAGTAGAAACGATGGTCGCTCAATACTTTCTTTCGCGTCCCCGTCCCCGTGACAAATTGCCCTGACGTCCCTTTCCACGGGAGCGATGGGGGGGGGGGGACCCCCACGCTGAAAAAAAAAAAGTGATTTATGCATTGTTTCTCAATGCAAAAACAAACAAGCGTGAATTTTTTGGTTTCAGTGCCACGAAATACACTTACGACATGCACTATCGCTTATGCACACAGTTAAGTAAACGCATTAGCTAATGCAAGGTAGTGCATAAACATTGTAGCCTCGAATAAACGTCAAAATTCATCAGACATTGAATATGCTCTAAGATACATCTGATTTGCATAAATATTACTATGCTAATCTACTCGTTGAAATGTATCGTATATCTTGTAAACTTTCTTCCAAAGAAAAATAAGTTATTTTTACTTTTCGCTATTAACCAAAAGTGGCAAAAAAACGCAGTAAAATAAAGTAAATCAATCACATAATTAAACTATAATAAATGTATCCTTATTATTAAAATAAATTTTCCTTTTTATGTAATGTAACATATACCGCGTGAGGCACCTAAAAGTACCACCTGAAATAGCGAAGAAACCAGAAACAGTAGCGATGTGAGGTTTGCGGGAAACAATAATATCAAATGGGGCTCGTAAATCGGAGGTATGGGGTGGGTCGAAATATATCGACAAATGGGGCATCTGCAGCAAAGTCATATTTTTTTAAATGGAACGATATACAATAACATGCATAATATAAAAGAGCACACGCAGAGAAACACAACGCCGTTGGTCTCATGCATCTACTGCACATAGGAACGAAGATATTGCCATGTGAAAATATGTAAACAAACTAACAAGTGGCCCACTTGACCGTCAGTACCACGGCATGTACAAGTATGAGATGTCGGAAGCCATTGGACAAGATGAAGACAGAACGTGTTAAAGGAAGAAAAAATACAGTAGACATCGTCAGCACCATGTATTTGACAGTGTTACAGCATAATGAAAATGACCATGACAGTATGTCGAAGAACCACTGCGTAAGAAGCGAAAACCTGTCAAAGTGTGTGTTCAAAGTGGTGGCCGTCAGCTGCGATACAGGCAACGAGGCGCCCACGCAAAGATCGTTGCACAGAATGTAGCATCTCGTAGGGAATGTCCCTACAGGCCGCAGTAATGCGGTGTTGCATATCCTCTGGAGTTGTTGGCACATCCCGGTAGACAATGTCCTTCAGCTTTCCCCACAGGAAAAAGTCTAACGGTGGCAAATCTGGGGAACGAGCCGGCCATTTGACAGGCCCTCCACGTCCAATCCAACGATTTGGAAATGTATTTTCCACACATGCTGTAGCTCGTCTTGCACTGTGAGCTGGGCACCCGTCATGTTGGTACCACATTTCCCTCTTTGTCTGAAGTGGTATGTCCTCCAATAGTACAGGCAGTTCATGTTGTAAAAACTGTATGTATCGGTCAGCATTCAGTGTCCCTTGTATAAAAAAAGGGCCAATGAGATGTTCACCCACTATACCACACCACACGTTCACACTCCATGGGCGCTGGCGTTCCACTTGGCGAAGCCAATGTGGATTTCACACCGACCAATAGTGCATGTTCCTTAGGTTGACATTTCCATGATTGGTAAAAGTTGCCTCGTCAGTGAAGAGGATACGTGACAAATCGGGTGTGTCGTGTTGTAACATCCATGTGCAAAACCGAACACGGTCCACAAAATCATTCCCGTGAAGTTCCTGATGGAGGGAGATATGATATGGGTGAAAAATTGTGTGTTTGCAGAATGCGCAATACACTTCGCTGACTCATCCCAGCATCCCTGGCAATTTCACGGGAGCTAACGTGCGGATTCACAGCAACAGCGGCGAGAACATTTGTTGCACCTGCCTCACCTGTAGTTGGCTTGTTCCGCACACGTGCTCGTGGTGTTACACTTCCGGTGTCTCTTAATTTAATAAATAACTTACCAATCAGACGTCGAGATGGCTGTCGTCTGTCCGGATATATCTCTGCGTACACACGGTAGGCTTCTGAGGCATTCTTTCGGCATTCCCCATAAATCAGGATCATGTCCGCTTTTTCTATGTTTGTGAACACCATAATCTTCGCTCTTACCACTACGACTGCTTGCTATGAACTAACACGATCTCGTGGACCTGCTATCAAAACTTGCTCTGCGTAAAGGCAGTTCTGTCAGGCACCTGAGAAGTCTTACATGCCGTGGTACTGACGGTCAAGTGGGCCACTTGTTAGTTTGTTTACATATTTTCACATGGCAATATCTTCGTTCCTATGTGCAGTAGATGCATGAGACCAACGGCGTTGTGTTTCTCTGCGTGTGCTCTTTTATATTATGCATGTTATTGTATATCGTTCCATTTAAAAAAATATGACTTTGCTGCAGATGCCCCATTTGTCGATATATTTCGACCCACCCCATACCTCCGATTTACGAGCCCCATTTGATATTATTGTTTCCCGCAAACCTCACATCGCTACTGTTTCTGGTTTCTTCGCTATTTCAGGTGGTACTTTTAGGTGCCTCACGCGGTATACTATACTAGCTGATTACCCAGCGTTGCCCGGGTGTTTAATAAATTATAACTATAGCGTAAAATGTAACTTATTTTATTTACAGGTATTTAAAAGCATAAGTACAGTATACACATTAGAAGGTAATATATTTTACAAATTCACTATAATATAAATTTAACAATAATTTATGAACAACATTTTTAGTTCCACCTCCAAGAGCAAGAATAAATAAATTGAACGGCATTGGGAGTGTCAGTATTCATCTTAGCGACCCCGAAAACTATGGATTCCACACTAATATCGTTCGTTTTCGATTATTTATACATGTAATCCCTTCCCACCCACACTCCTATGGGTTCGAGGTGTGTATTGAAGTTGAATGGAATTGGAAGTGTCACAATTCATCTTAGCGACCCCGGAAACTATGGATTCCACAATAATGTCGGTCGTTTTACATGTCACCCCATTCCCATCCCCACCTCTAGGGGTGCCAGGTATGTCTTGGAGTTGAACAGCAATTTGGAGTGTTCCTATTCATCTTATCGACCCCGAAAACTATGGATTCCACACTAATATCGGTTGTTTTTGATGATTTTTACATGTCACCCCTTCCCACACCCACTCCTACGTGTGCCAGGGGTGGCTTGGAGTTGAACTGCATTGGGAGAGGCAATATTCATCTTAGCGACCCCGAAAACTATGGATTCCACACTAATATCGGTCGTTTTCGGTTATTTTTACATCTCACCCCCTTCCCACCCCCACCTCTAGAGGTGCCAGGGGTGTCTTACCCCCACAGTATTTCTTTCCACATTGTAAATCATATGTGTACCAAGTTTGGTCATCGTGAATGTCACCAATTAGCTTAGCGACTTATAAAACTATGGATTCGACACTAATCTTGGTAATTTTTGACATTTAATTTTCACCCCCTCTCTATCCTCATCTCGATAGGTGATGAACTTGGAGTTGAACGGCATTAGGAGTGTCACTATTCATCTTAGCGACCAGAAAACTATGGATTACACACTAATATCGGTCGTTTTCGATTATTTTTATATGTCACCCCTTTCCCACCCCCACCTTTAGGGGTGCCAGGGGTGTCTTACCCCCACAGTATTTCTTTCCAGATTGCAAGTGATACGTGTACAAAGTTTGGTTGAAATCTCTCCAGGCGTTCGAGAGTTATGCCGGAACAAACATATATACACACATACATATACACATACATACACACATACATCCATTTGTATATAGAGAGAGATTACATAACGTATGAAATGGTCATTTTAACATGCTATTTGAGAGAACGTTTTCCACATCTTGAGCAGCAAATTAATAAGAATAACATTAATAAGTATGAAAAAGATTAACAGGGAAGAGCAAGAAAAATATAGACAGTCGTATATGAACTATGTGGAATGCATCAATACAATATAATGCTTTAATTGCGATTCAAGCGTCCCAGTCCATGCCATATGCAATAGGTTGGAAAGGTTCATTGTATTGAGGGTTCACTTCCAAATGGTAATGGTATATCAAATGAACTTTCGACGATTACCAAATGAAATAAATGACTGAACAAACACAATGGTCGCGATTAGCTGAAGCAACGATCAATTTTAAAAATCGAATCAAAATCAAATCAAACTATGATTGAATCCAACAACTCGTGACTTTATAGCCCGTCACGCTAACCACCACGCCACAGTGGCGGGTACTTAAACTATGCAGAATCATATCTGATAACTTGGGAATTGGATATCGCGACCCTCATTCAATTATCAATTAGTTCAGCAAAACGTAACATTATCTCCTCTCTCCTCTCCTCAGATTCACATTAAGTGTAACGCACACTTTTCACTTCCTAATAACGGTCTCATTAGATTGAACTAATCCGACGATACAAGCGGGGAGAAGTGACTTGGCAAGATTTTTCTCACTCGAAACGCTGGTCAGAGGCAAAGCCAAAATATCAAAATCAAATAGTTCAATTAATTAGTGAATTTTCTCGCGGCAGTGTTAAGTTGCATAAGCTGAAGAGGAGCTTTCTCTGTTACACTAGAACCATGATTAAGTAGTGGGTAGGGCTAATGTTCCCTTCGTCAATTTAATTACATAGTAGTGAACACTGAGGTTCTGGGAAGAGTCTTCTCTTTGAAAAAGTATCCGAGAGTGTTGCCCAGATGGGTTATTCTGGTACAGTTTCAGCCTCTCAGTCGTCTGCGAACTGAAGGTATCTTTGGTGCCAACATGGCGACTGACTGTGCTGTTGAACGAGTCCTTTGAAATGACAACCGATTGTTATTCAAGCCTTTAGAGGGGAAATTCTCCTCTCGCCATCTGAAACAGCTGGGTTCGAATCCTAGCCTGGGCATGCTTGTTCTTTGTGAATGTCCATTCATCTATTTCATCTTATTATCGCTCATCATCTTCGCGATTAGAAAAAAGTGGCAGAAAAGCAAAGTAAAATAAATCAATCAATATATCAATCAATCCCCTCCGCTGTGAATGTGGTGTTCAAATTCCCCTCACAAAGAGAATGGAGAGCTCTGGTTGGCTAGAACAAAGCACGTACTGTCTCCAGTGATTCTCTAATTGGTTGGAAGCATTTAGGTGATAGTTGCAGGGGCGAGAAGTGTACCAAGAGGAACTTTCAGGCCTATAATGATTTGTTTCTTTTACTTTGCTTTGCTGCCACTTTTGGCTAATTGCAAAGACGAAGATGAATGATGATACTGTTAAATTGAAGAAGGGACACTCACAAGGAACACCCATGCCCAGGCCAGGATTTGAACCTGGGATCTCTCGCGTCGTAGCGTGCTGTGCTAACTACATGGAGATCGGCAGAAAAACATGGGGTTCATCCACACTGGACAGTCTCAAGATTCATTAAATATTTCTCACGGGATCCGAATATAAGAAAATATCCCGAAAAAGGAATATAGCATACACCTAGTGTTATATAAAACCTGGAAATGTGTCATGATACTTTCCCCCTTAGTCCCGGGTTCGATACCCGGTGGAGGCACATAGTGGTTCGGATTCAACTTTAACCTGTAGGTCCAGTCCCGATTAGCCTTACTGTGCATAAAGTGGACTTAAAACACCAAATCAATCAAGTAATCAAAACTTTACCCCTGACTTGCAGGAGAAATTCAAATTAGTTTTCGCTTGCTTTAAGTTATATATTTCCATTGCTAAATTCCTCTTATTTGAGTAAGTTTAAATCTTAGGAAAGGCTTCATTTCAACATACCGTAAGTTAATGTTTATTTAGCAATTTTGCTCATCTGTAGGGAGGAAATTGAAAATCTTGCAATATAAAATAATTGGACATACTTTTGCTTTAGTTTTAGCAGTACTATTTTGAAAATACCAGGGAGCAAAAGGTAACTGTGCACCTGCACTACGCTTTATTAGGCAGAGAAAAACTTCCCTTTAGTGATGTTTGTTGGTACATAAGGACATGGACAGTTGGTTAGTAAGACACCCATTGTTGTCAGTCACTCATTGTTGTTTCTTCAGTTGTTTCTTCGGAGCGTGATCTTGCAAAGCGGGTAACTACATTAGCAATGGTTAGTCTCTAAATCACTGGCAATACTCAACACGCTTGTCGTCGTGTCTTTCTTGCAGATTTTGCACTACTGTTATTTTGTAGGGGTGTAAATGTAAGTGCTTTTTCAGTGCGGCTCTTGCGCTGCCGTACGACACACTCACTTGTTGTGACAATTTACGAATTGACATCTTTGGGCTTTGCTCTGTTCTAATCGAAATATTCTGTAATTTGTCCTCTGTAGAACTAGTGACCTGCCTGATTTCGGCGCATTCTTCACTGATCCCTTTCTGCGAAATTTATCAATCCACTGCCGCACTGCATTACGATGTGGTGGATCTGTATCAGGAAACCTGTCCATAAACTTATTTCGCACTTCTTCCGTATATTCACCTCCATGTCGAAAGACTTGTTCCACCAAAGACACACGAGCTTCGAGTAACAAAACCATTGCTAATGCAGTTTCGCGCATTGCAAGATTACGCTTCGAAGAAACAACTGAAGAAAAAACAATGAGTGACTGATAACAATGAGAGACTGACAACAATGAGTGACTGACAACAATGAGTGTCTTACTAACCAACTGTCCATGCTCTTATGTACCAACAAACATCAAGAAAGGGAAGTTTTTCTCTGCGTAATAAAGCGTAGTGTAGGTGCACAGTTACCTTTTGCTCACCCCGTATTTCTGAAAGGGATTGAAACCTCCAAAACTCCCTCTCTGCACGCCCTTGGACAAATGAAACGCACGCTCAACATAAGGTCAAAGAAGAAACAGTCTCTACTTGGATCATCCCTGCCAAAAAGATTATATTGCAGCCAGAACCAAAAAAATGAAAAATTTAACCCAATTTTCGTTCCCCATTTGCACTTGGAAATAAAATTTCGCTCCAGGCCGCTGAAGAAATATCTTGTTCGACTACCTTCAAAGCAACCGAAAAAAAGCTAATAACGAACTTGAAAGGAAAGCGCAAAGATAATGGGAAATCACATTTCCCAAGGAGTAATGACAAAAGATAGGAACTCGAATTTTTTACCCCTTGCGGTTGACGAAGCTATTGCTATTCGCAAAATACTGCAATACGGTTAGTCACACAGCTCAGACTGCTCTCTGATTGGTCTGAAATTGGGAGGAGGTTCAGGGGAGGGGGGAGGCAGAAAAGAAAAAAAAATGCTGGGGCGTTGGTGGTTCGGAAGTAAGCCTAACCTAATAAAGGTCAAGAAGGGGAAAGTTGGAATGCTTTGTGGAATTCGATTACTGTTGTTGGAAGTTTGGTTCTTGAATAGCAAAAGGGGCGCAACTTGAAAATGAGATTGTTCTGTTACTTAGATTTTGGTTTCTTGAGTGGAAGCGCTTTCTTACTGATTCATTGGCGTCGGTTTATGCGCATGCGCGGCTGGGAAATAACGAGAATGATATCCCAACTCAGGACGTCCCAATTCAGGAACCAATATTTTCACGTGGCATGTTCCCAATTCAGGTAAAAAAAAAAAGGTAAAGTGTTCCCCTGTGCATAGCACCACGCCATGAAGGCGTATAGGGGGTGTGGGGGTAACGCCCCACACTTTCTTGATCCGGTCGTGAGTGGGGGTGATGTGATCAGCATCACGCCCCTGACCGCCTTTACCCCCCAGGGTTTCCCCCAGGTACCCATGTTATTCGACGCTGGGTAGGCGCCGGGGCCGCTTCCACCGTTAGAAAAGTTCCCGGATTTGAACCGGCCGGGGATCGAACCCGGGACCTTGAGCATGGTAGTCAGACGCGTTACCGACTGAGCCACCGCGTTCTCAATTCAGGAACCGATATTTTCACGTGGAATGTTCCCAATTCAGGAACCGATATTTTCACGTGGAATATGCCCAATTCAGGAACCGATATTTTCACGTGGAATGTTCCCAATTCAGTAACCGATATTTTCACGTGGAATGTTCCCAATTCAGGAACCGATATTTTCACCTGGAATGTTCTCAATTCAGGAACAGATATTTTCATGTGGAATGTTCCCAATTCAGGAACTGATATTTTCACGTGGAATATTCCCAATTCAGGAACCGATATTTTCACGTGGAATGTTCCTGATACGGTCCAGGTATTAAGCGTATGGCTACAAGACTTGGTCTTCACGGCCAGAAGAAGATAAATCATAAGCAGATGTATTCTGTGTATAAATCTTTCTATCATGATTCAATGTATTTGAATGTTTCGGACATAACGTCCAGTTTCTATTAAATATGTTAATTATTCACCGTCTGGTTTTTATCTTGTGCTAATTTACGTTACCATGTCCTTCACTCCGAACCTATCAATTTGGCGCTGTGGAAGAGTGAACAGAGGATTTGAAGGATTCCAATCGTATCGTCAGGATGACTTTATGACTTTATCGGCACGGGATTATGACAAGTAAGATTTCATGTAGCAAATCAGCAAGACGGTGTCTTACAGGTAACATTTAAGGTTGCTAATTTTGTTCACGCTTATGCAAAAGCAAGTTTTAGTTACACATCGTAACTTTCTTACATGCCAGTGATTTCTATCAGTTAATGTAATTTGAAGTTTCAACATCATGGCTCTCAACATTGCATTCAGCGAATTTGTTGAAGAAAATGAAGATATCGAAAATTATTCATGCGTTTTGATCAACTCTGTCTTGCCCATAATGTGGCAAATGAAAGTTTTATTGGCAGTCATTGGTCCTAAGGCTTTCAAAGTACTTCGCAATATTACGGATCCTGAAATGCCATGTAATCTATCATATGCTGTCATTCACGACAAAATGCTTCAGCACTTCAGTCCCAAAACCAACAAGTTTACGGAAAGACTCAAGTTTCGAAAATGTATTCAGTCTCAAGGACAATCAGTTACTCAATTCGTAGTGAGAATCGAACATCAAGCAGCCAAATGTGCGTATGAGCAGTATTTAGATGAGACACTAGATGAACATTTCCTTGTTGGTGTACAGTCAGACAGTACTCGAAAAAGATTATTATCTGAAAGTGATCTTTCCTTTGCTAAATGTCAAGAGATTGCAATGCATTGTGAGTTATTAGAGCGAGAAGTTAAATTATTCTCGAATAAGTTCATCCATTCATTCATTCATACTTTATTGGTTTTAGCTGTTATACCAGTTCTACACCAAGTGTCCTAAAAATTTGTCTTATATGATGCTGTTATATCTAATTACAAATTTTGAATATATATATATACAGTTTTCATATACATATACCCATGCATATCATGCAAAAACTAAAATTGATTATAAATACAATTGTTATATCTAGTGACTATATCAAGTTACACTTTTTGAAAATTTACAATTTTCATTTTTCTATATTAATATCATGAAAAATCTAAAAATGATAAATACATTTGTTACATCTGGTGACGATATTAAAGAGGCTAAAGAAGTTGGGAGAGGTATTCCTTTTTTTATTAAATTCTTGAATAAGATCTCCCTTTGAGTGGTATAAAGTGGACATTGAAATACATGATTAGCATCTTCCTGGTCTAGCTTGCACTTGCACATAGGTGAATTAACTACATTAGTTTTATATAAATGGTGATTTAAACGTATGTGACCTGATCTCAATCTTAGTATTAAAACTAAAAACTTTCTGGGTATATTAATTGTATAAAACCACGGAGTCTTATTGTTTAAATTTAGTACATTTTATATGAATGACCCATATATGTAAATTTTTGTTTGACCCATATCTCCCAATTTTGTTGAATTTTGTTTCTAACTCTTGGTAACATATCTGTATATGATAATAATATATTCGTTCTGTGATCCATTATTCTTGCTTCTTCAGCATTTTTATCTGCCACTTCATTATAATGAAACCCTGCATGTGCTGGTATATATGCAAAATGAATTGTCCTTCCCTCTGAAGTTAACTTATCATATAATCTTATTATGTAAAGCACCAATGCTGATGCCTTATATAACTTTTTATATGACGATTGTACACTGTATAAAACACTTTTAGCATCTGTTAATATTAGTATTCTTTTTTCTGGAACGTTATTGATGTACATCAATGCACGATATATTCCATATGCTTCTGCCGAGAATATAGAACACTCTGCAGGTAGTCTAAACTTTTTAATATTTCCATTAGAAGAGTCAATAAAAGCACATCCTACTTCTTCTTTATTTTTGATGCATCTGTGTATATGAATCTATAATTCTCACAATTTTGTAAATATGATTGAATATTTGTATACACTGACACTGCCTTGTTTACTGACTTCACCTTCATCCTCGGTAATCTATATTCTTACAAAATATCTTAATAAGTCTAATATAATTCTGTAAAAGTGTAATGAAATTTGGAAACTATTTATTATGAAAGGAATAATTGTGAGTAAATATTATGTGCATACATGTATATAATACCAATTGATAAATTGTTAACTGGTGCATGGATTTTGTCCACAACCAATAAATATTTTATATAAAAAAAATATTTGTATAACTTGTTAATGACAACATTTCTTACTGGTATTTGGTCATATGAAATTTCATAAATTGGATGTTTGCTGTGCGTTAGTATTGTTGAAAATAAATCTTGAAATTCTATTTTACATTGTAGGAAAGTTGAATACTGTCCCTTTATTTTGTTCTCTTGATATAAAATCCATTGGTCTTGCATAAATTTATTTACTGGGTGTTCTTGAGTTTCACAGCACTTGAAAACAAATTTATTTGTAATCCATTTACATCTATACTTAAAAGGTTTCTCTATGGATTCTAAATAAACTCCAACATTGGGAGCTGAATTCATGAGTCCCAATGATCTCCTCAACACTTTCCTTTCTAAACTATCTATCTTGCATAGAATTCTTTCTGTAGCATTTCCATATATGCTGCATCCATATTCTAACTTAGGCCTAAAAAAGTTTTTGTAAAATAACAGCATTATTCTTGGGTGAGCACCCCAATTAATATTTGCTAAAATCTTTAGCATGTTGAACATTTTTTCACCTTTAGCTTGTAAATACCTTATATGATCCATCCACATCAATTTTCTATCAAAATTAATTCCTAAACATTTTATTTTATTTTGAAATGGAATACCAGCAATTTGTGTCAACGTATTTGGAAATTTATGTTCACTTTTGTTATTAAAACATACAGCTGCTGACTTGTTCTGTGATATGATAAAGTTCATTCCCTCGAGCCAACATTTCACTTCATAAAAATTATTTTCTATTTTCTGAATACCTTCATATTTATTACAAAATGATCCTAATATACACAAATCGTCTGCATACTGAATTATATTTATTGTACAATTATGAAATTGAAATATTCCTCTCATATATATATTAAATAATAATGGACTGAGTGGGCTTCCCTGAGGTAATCCTTGTGAAGTGGTACGGGGCCCACTAAGTGTATCTTGAAACCAAAACAATACCTTCCTATTTATCATCAAATTCCATATTATCTTCATAATTATTTTCGGAGTATTTGTCTGATTTAACATGTCAATTAATGTATGAGGATCAACGCTATCATATGCACCTTGTATATCTATAAAGTGAGCAAACGTATATTGTTTCTTATATATTGCATTTTGAACATGCAATGTTAATGTTGCTAATGCATCAATACAACCCTTGTTTATCCTAAAACCAAACTGATTTGGATAAAAATATTGTTCTTTCTCAAAATACCACTCTAATCTTTTTAGTAATAATCTTTCAAATATCTTTTCAATTGTAGGAGCCATCGTAATAGGTCGATATGATTCAGCTTTTTCGGGATCTTTATTTGGTTTAAGTATAGGTAGTATCACATGTGTTTTCCAGTTTTGTGGTACATTTCCACTTCTCAGAATATTATTATAAATATTTACAAGTACATTTAATGCATTATCCGATTGATGTCCTATCATTTCATATGTTATTCCATCGTATCCTGGGGCAGTTGATTTTATATTATTTAGGGTTTCTCTCAATTCTTGCAATGTTATTTCCGAATAAAATTCATCACTGGAATTTACATTATTTATAATCTCAGGTTTTTTATTTCTTACATAACAAGATGTAAACTTGCTTCCAAAATTGTCTTGCCAAATTGTTGATATAGATGAAACTCTAGTTTTATGTCCTTTCCTAAGATAATTTATTTTTTTCCAAATTGTGTTTGTTTTAACAGATGGTGATAATGATTCACAGAATTCTTCCCATTCTTGCCTTTTTGCTTTATTAAATATAAGTTTTGCTTTAGCTATTGCTTGTTTTAAATTTATCCAATTATTTGGCAAAGGTTGTTCAGCAAATATTTCAGATAATCTTATTCTTTCTTCTTTTGCATCTTGACACTCATCATTCCAACAACTTATAGTAGGAAAGTTGCTTTTATTATTAATTTTCTTCCGTTTAGCTACAATATCCATTGCATACGTTATTAATTGTATATAACGTTGACACGTTATATTTTGTTCCACTTTATTTTTCACAAAGTTATTACCTTCTTGTGACGTGTTGAATAATGCTCGAACTCTATTTCGTCCACTTTGATCTACATACTTTACTTTCACATTATTATCCATCAACATATATCCAACTTTAACTGGATGCAAATTTCCTAACTGTTGGTTTCTACTTTCTATTATCACTAAATAGGGTTCGTTGGCACCTGTGTCATATTGGTATATTTTATCTTCATGATTGGAAGTGTGTTCCATCCTAGAACTTTTACCCATTTCATTTTGTGTTTTATTGTTCTTTCTTTTATTCGGCCCATTTACTTTGTGTGAAGTGTCCATAACATCATTTCCATCATTTTCTTCATGTTTTGAATCAGATGATATTATATCCATATTATCACTGGATATAGTATTATTGCATATCGCACTATGTCCGTCCTCAAAAATTCCATTTTGATCCATTATGATAAATAAATGAGACAGTTAAAACACATATCTATACAATCCACAGGAATATTGAAAGTTTTAAATTGTAATTGATTTGATTATTATCAATCAACTTTTGTTCTTTTCTTTCACAATAGATTATAATCTAAACACTACTTAGTCTTACTACACAAGTCCTTCAATTAAATTCAAACAACACTCGATTCAATCTAGCGAACAATCTTGCTTATTGAACCAATACGCCATCTTTTTTCCAATCCTCTCGAATAAGTACAGTGGGATCCATGAGTATTACCGTGCAAATTGTCCATCACCATGTTCGTGCACTTTATTTAACCCTGTAAGAGCTTCAAGAATTAAAATAAAACTCAAAACAAGCTGTTGACAACTTCTGCACCCGCATACATAAAACTGCATCGCTTAAAAACACATAGGATGTAAGAGAAAAATTAATGAAAATAGTCATGGACAATTTTCACGGTAATACTCATGGATCCCACTGTACAATACAGATTCTGTGACATTTGCCACCAACTCAAGAAATTTGACGCGGAAGAATCCAGATCGTCAAACAGGCCCTTCAACGAGTTCGCGCTCGGGCGAAACGAGGCAGAAGAGCTACAATCAACCTCAGAACTTAACTGCTACCAAGCAAAATTCTCACCCCCAGTGCGGCAACTGCACAAAGAATCGCCCACAAGGTCTATGTCCGGCAAGAAACGCAATCTGTAGCTACTGCAATCGACAAGGCCATTGGAATATACGATGCAGAAAGAAGCAGAAAGTTGGAGCCGTGAATAGTAAGTCCAGTTCAACCTCACTGAACACAACACCCGATGAGTTGTCTACGTTCAGCTTCAACCATCTCAACACTGATGCGCTCAGTCACCATTCCACACTGGTTACTTCTACTCAACACATTTTGGAGCAGCAATTCAGTTCGGATAGCTTAATAATAAATCTCCAAATCAATAAGTGTATTGTTAAATGTGAAGTAGATACTGGGTCTGCTGTTACTCTTTTCAACGACCTCCTTTCGGCTGTGGCGCGCAGTTGTGTCATCGAGTCGATAGCGGTCTACAGACGATCGCCTGCTCTTCTACCACCTTCAGTGAGACGGAGCGGAGATACTCCCAGCAAGTGACAGAAGCTCTAGCCATAGTTCACGGAATCAAGCGATTTCTCAAATTTTTACTCGGATCCAAGTTCGAGATTGTTACAGACGCACGTGCTGTAAAGTTTATAGAGCCATTTCAAAACATTCATCCAATAGATTGATGAGATGGGCTCTACTTTTATCTTCATACCAATATAATATAATTCATTCCAGCAAGGTAGAAGTAGCTGACATGCTAAGCAGGTTGCCTAAGCAAACACGTGACACAATACCAGCTGGAGAAGAAGAACTTCATGGATATTTCGGCTCCATTGAAGACGCTGTAACTCCTCTTTCTCGAGACTCAACACAGAACGCCACTTCAGAAGACCCACTGCTCTCATTAGTTGTCTCCTGTGTAGTAAATGGTTGGCCAGATCAACACGTCTACCGAACGGAAGAAGCTCGCACCTTTCTTCGAAAGAAGAGCTCACCTTACGTACGAGCAGGGAACGCTCATGTGGTCGGGTAGACTTATCATTCCCACAATCAGAACATCAGAATGCAGAATCCAGAGTGTGGATCACTTGTTGACTACAAATATTGTAAGAAAAGTGGCACTGGACCCACATGACGATAAGAGATGTGTTTTATCATGTGGTATACATACTCTACTCGTCAACGATTGGTCGCTTCATGGTTGTTTATATACGTCTCTACGTCTAGAAAATCGTTGCATTACATGATTTGAGACAATCTTCGTAATCTTCAAATCTGAGCTTTTTGTCTACAGTTACTCTACCAACGCCCTTGGCTTTTTTAGTAACAGCACCACTGGATGTTTCAAAGCTGTACATCTTGGCCCTTAACCCAGCTAATGCTACAATAACATCGCCAAGTGTCTCGTCTTTTAACTTGCCAGGCACCTTTTTGTTGTGTGGTTGAATATTCAGATGGCCAGACAATTCGCTGGTATCGAAATATTCAAGCAATGCAGGCTGTGCTATATCTTTATAAACATCATCTGTCTGAATATCAAGGATAAAGCTATCCGTGTCCATATACATCAGTTTTACACGATCACCATAAAAAGGCTTAAGCACATCGTAATAAAGCACCAGCATATGTAATTTGGCCAATTCTAATATTACAGCCCCTACATAAATAGGCTTATCAAACTTGATCTTAATTTTTTTCATGTTGAAGAGTGCCAAATTGTCATCATAAATTCTTCTGTAGTTGAAATTAGGCTTTGCCACCAATTTTTTGCTTTGGCTGGTGTCAGTAACCAATTTGACATCAGTATGTTTTCTGACATTTTCTATGGTCTTACCATACACCGAATTGACCATCAATTTGAACAAGGTCTTATCAAATTGGGTTACCGCACATGTTCGAAGCTCGGTGTTTGTATCAATGTATGGCTTCAACCATCTTGAGTGCCTGAACCTTAAGACTTTGCCAACCTTGGTTACTTTAACACCGTGACGCATCAGGAACTGGAGGTTCTTGTAGTATATGCCATAACCCTGTTTTGGCTCCAGAGTCATCATCAGCTTCTTCTGTTTAGAGTCAGGTGGGCACTTGACCACAGGTATTGGCGGCAGATCAGAAAACCGGCTGTGTAAATTATCAGGAATTTCCAGATCCACCTCTAAGAACAGGCCATAGTCACTGTCATCAAAGTCTTGAAGATCCTCAATATTAAAATCTTCAACCCACTCAAGCCCTGCATATGGCAGTTTTTTCATCATATCATAACCATAAAGGCTGTTGGCATCCACATAAAGTATATAGTTTGATGGTCGTGCAGGATCATATTCGGGGATCATACTTGTTGTTGGCTTTGGTATATCTTTGAGAACATTGTACTATGCCCTCTCGTATACATTGTTCGATGAACAGGTACATGTCCTGGTCCTGGATAAGATCCAATTTTATTTTAGTGTTCAGAAACATCGCAGACCATGCTAGGCCTGGAGCACTGTAAAAATAGACCTGGTCAAGATAATAATTTTGTATTGAGGATGCTCTAAATGCCTCAATGACATCGGCTAAGAGCGTCACATCGAGTGCCAAATAGTATTTATGATAATCACCAAGATTCTGACAATTTAAGTTGGTCCACATCAACTGGGCATGGCGATAATCATCATCACTAATTCCTGATGCTCTGAGTTTGCTATATATCTGTTTATATCGACCGTCCGTATGGCGATGATGACGCACCTTGATATTTGTATCCGAATATTCAAAATTGCATACCGGGCATTTTTCTGTACTGTTGAAATCTTCGATTTGATCATCTGTTAAAGGTAGCATAGGTATTGATTTTAATAATATATCATGGGCTATGCGACGGCACTCATTTTCTATTTTACGTGCAAATTTTTTGTTGATAGCATCTGGTCCACTGTATAAGCATGATTTACTAACAACACCATCCTGTACAACTACATAACAAAAACTAGAAGGTTCGTGTAGGTGATACGCTGTACTTGATGATTCTTCATCAGGATCTGGGCTGCAGAATGCAAGCGGTTTGAGATTTGATTCAAAATCACAAACTATATACGCTGGGTGCTCTAACAAGGCTTCGAATTTTTTGAATTTGACATTTTCGTTTAGTTTAGGCATAGCCATATGAACAGGTTTATGGTTGCCACAGTATTTCAAATGTTCAGCCAACTTGTTTTTAGCAATTTCGGTATTCTGTTCATAAACACCATTTACTATTTTTGACCATCAAATACAGTCAAAAATTTTCGACACAACTTGTATATTTTATTAGATTTGCCTAGTTGTTTTCTGATTAAAGCCTGAAGATTGCGTATCAGAGTGTAGTGATATGTACCATCCCCCTCAATTAACTAAGAGCAGATCAATCGGGACAGCAGAGTCATCATCAAGGTTACTGATTCTAAGAGGTTCTATCAAGCAATCGCCACGACTAGCAGAAAAAATAAACACATTAATAGATAATGGCATACCATTGCTATCTTTGGACCTTTTTTCGAATTTATCAATATTTTTGACAGACATTGGATATTCTAAGCCATCCATAGCATCATCAAAATGATGTTCGTGCTGTTTATAATAACTTATTCGCTCTGGATGATCTAAAACTGGAAACAAAGCAGCCAAAATACACCACAAAAAGCATTTCTGGTCGGTATTATCTACGTTGAGCTCAGCTTTTTTGTCTTTGATATTGTCAGGTAAAGGTAGATATGTCGAACCTTGTAGAGGTCTGAATTCAGAAATATTAACATAGAGCCTGTGTGGGGATCCGCAAAGACTCCAACCCGATTCCTTAGCAGCAAACTCAGAATGTTTAATAAGCAATTGCTCTCTCAACCTGCTTAGTATTTCGTCTAAGTTTGTATTTGAGTATACAGGTACAGTTTCTGTTATGTGGGGGGGGTGTAAATTTTGTACTGTTTGGTTTCTTATATTCAGTATACAATTTAAGAGATAGCTTATAAGAGCCATTTTGTGCATTTAGAATAGCTAGCGTATCAGAATTTTTATTGTTCAAAAAATTCTTAATATCACATCTTGGCTCTGATACGAAACGGTAATCCCTAGTTGACCGTCAAAACAACTATGAATGGGTCTATTGCGTGGTCGCTTTGTCGGTCTAGTATTATCGGATATAACAAGCTTTCTTTTTAGACCAGATGTAGATGGCTGTGGGGGCACTGTTGATGCCTGTGCAGAACAAGCGCCTATATGCCTATCGAAGTATGCCTTGCTAAATTTTCTATAGCATTTTGGGCATATTTTAGTGGGCATTTTGCGTTTCTCAGGATCACAATTACGTTGGTGCTTAGCTCAATTAGGACTAGATATATTCTTATCGCATTGATTACAATATTTCTGATTCGGCATTTTTCGTGGTATGTATTTATATACAATTTTTTGGGGTCCAAATCAAAACTATATGCTTAATAAAAAATATCAGGTGGGTTCAGCAGTGTACTTTGTATACTTAGCGTGTATACTTTGTATGTATACTTAGTGTGTTACTATTTTTGGTTTTTGGTATTTATAAGTAGTGTAATTTATACTATAGCTGGGACGATAAATGAGGAGGTGTTTTGACTGAATAGAAATACTTAAAACTAAGGCAAAATATCTATACAATTTTATTGTTACTGTGTAAAACCTACGATTTTTTTAAAAAAAAGCTTCCGAGAAAAGAGGACCCCCTCAAATTGATGTGACAAAACCTGAATTTGCTAAAATTGCTGTTTATAAATTTGTTAAAAATATAGTTTTTTTAAAATATTGTTTTGGCATCACTTAAAACTAATCCAAGATGCTCACACACTGCCACACCTACATGCACCCACACATACCCACCTACACCTATACCTATACCTACATATATTTACCTACACATATTTACTTCCGGTCTACTTCCGGTCCACTTCCGGTCCACTTCCGGTTTACTTCCGGTCTACTTCCGGTCTTCTTCCGGTCCACTTCCGGTCTACTTCCGGTCCACCTCCGGTCCACTTCCGGTTTACTTCTGGTTTACTTCTGGTTTATTATATCAGATTTCTTGGGTTTCAAATCAAAATTTTATATTTAATAAAATTATTCCACCTTCGTGCATGTAAGCTATATTAGCATTACAATTTGTCATAATTTTATTAAGTATAAAATTTTGATTTGAAACCCAAGAAATCTGATATAATAAACCGAGGATAAAAATTAATAATATTAACATATTAAATATATACAATAATTATACAAAGTACACTGCTGAACCCAATTCATATTTTATATTAAATATAGAGTTTTAATTTAAACCCCAAGAAATTTTATAACTAATAACAAAATGCCAAATCAAAAATATTGTGGTCAATGCAATAGGAATAATTCTAGCAACAATTGGGCTAGGCACCAAAAAAATTGTGATCCAGGCAAATATAGAACACCTACAAAAATATGCCCAAAATGTCATAAAAAATATAGTCTGGAATATTTCTTATATAAACATAAAAATAATTGTTCTGCACAGTTTTCTACTTTACCACAACTATCTACATCTTCATCTGGATTAAAAAGAAAACTTGAGACCCCTATTAATTATAAACCAGCAAAGCAGGCACGCTATGCACCTATTCATAGTAGTTTTAATGGTCAACTAAGTGATTACCGTTTTATATCAGACCCAAAATGTGATATTAAGAATTTTTTGAACAACATAAATCCTGATGTGCAGGATATTCTAAATAAACAAAATAACTCTTATAAATTATCTTTTAAATTATTTACACAATATAAGAAAGCAAATGGAACAAAATTTACACACCCCCACATAACAGAAACTGTAGTTATATATTCAAATAGAAATTTAGATAAAATAATAAACAGTTTGATAGAGCAATTAAATATTAAACACTCTGAATTTGCTGCAAAAGAATCAGGATGGAGTTTATGTGGAAGTCCACACAAGTTATATATTAATATTTCTAAATTTAACCCATTACAAGGTTCGACATATCTGCCATTACCTACCAATATTAAAAACAAAAAAGCCGTGGTTAACATAAAAAATAATGATGAGAAATGCTTTTTGTGGTGTATTTTAGCTGCTTTGTATCCAGTTTTAGATCATCCAGAAAGAATAAGTTATTATAAACAATATGAACACAATTTTGATGATGCTATGGAGGGCTTAGAATATCCAATGTATGTTCAGAATATTGATAAATTTGAAAAAAAGGCCAGAGATATCAATGGTAAACCATTATCTATTAATGTATTTATTTGTTCCACTGGTGCTGGGAATTGCTTGATAGAACCTCTCAGAATTAGTACAGTTGATGATGATTTTGCTGTTCCGATTGATTTACTTTTAATTGAGGGGGATGGCACATACCATTATACTTTAATACATAATCTTGAAGCTTTAGTAAGAAAGCAAGTAGACAAATCTAATATAATATTCAAGTTGTGCCGAAGATGTTTAACTGTATTTGATGGTCAAAAAATGGTAAATGGTGTTCGTGAAAAAAATGCAGAAATTGCTAAAAATAAGTTAGTTGAACATTTAAAATATTGTGGAAATCATAAACCTGTTCATATGGTAATGCCTATGCCAAGTGAAAATGCCAAATTCAAAA
Source organism: Lepisma saccharinum (assembly GCF_977018435.1). NCBI lineage: Eukaryota > Metazoa > Arthropoda > Insecta > Zygentoma > Lepismatidae > Lepisma > Lepisma saccharinum. The sequence goes on from NC_139229.1 coordinate 12,273,196, forward strand.
AATTTGAAGCTTTGTTGGAACACCCAGCATATATAGTTTGTGATTTTGAGTCAAACCTGAAACCTCTTGCATTCTGCAACCCAGATCCTGATGAATCTTCAATTACATCATACCAATTACATGAACCTTCTAGTTTTTATTATGTTGTTATACAGGATGGTGTGGTTAGTAAAGAATATTTATACATGGGACAAAATGCTATCAAAGAATTTGCACATAGAATTGAAAATGAGTGCCATGACATAGCATCTAATATCTTATTAAAATCAAAACTTATGATGCCTTTAACAGAAGAACAAATTCAAAATTTCAATAATACAGAAAAATGCCCGATATGTGATTTTAAATTTTCAAATACAAATATCAAGGTAAAACACCATTCCCATACAAGTGGTAAATTCTTAATGGCGCTGTGTAATAACTGTAATATTAAGATCCAGAGACCAAAATTTGTCCCGATATTTTGCCATGGTGCATCTAATTATGATTTTCATCATCTGATCAGGTATGAGGGGTTTGACAAGCAGAATTTAAATATTTTAGCAGAAAATGATGAGAAATATATATCTATTAGCAAGATAATTAAAGTTAATGGTGTTTCTTTTCACTTAAGATTTCTTGATTCATACAGAACTTTGTCGGCTAGCTTGGCTACTCTGGCCAGTCAATTATCTGATGATCAATTTAAAATTACTTGTGACATGTTTCCAAATCAGGACTTGAAATTAATTAGGCGAAAAGGTGTATACCCATATGACCATGTTACTGATTTTTCTAAATTTGATGAGTGTGCTCTCCCACCAAAAAAAGCATTTTATAGTAAACTCAGGGCATCCGAAATTACTGATGAAGATTATCACCATGATCAGTTGATGTGGACCAATTTAAAATGCCAGACATTTGGTGATTATCATAAAGCATATTTAAAACTTGATGTAACTCTTTTAGCCGATATACTTCAGGCATTTAGAAAATCTTCAATAGAAAATTATAAGCTAGATCCAATTTATTTCTATAGTGCTCCAGGCCTAGCATGGTCTGCAATGTTTTTTAAAACTAAAATGCAATTAAATTTAATCCAAGATCAAGATATGTATCTATTTATGGAACAGTGTATAAGAGGAGGGGTGGTGCAATGCTCTCAGAGATATGCCAGGGCTAATAACAAATATATTTCTAATTATGATCCAGAATTGCCATCAAATTATATACTTTATGTAGATGCTAATAATTTATATGGGCATGCTATGATGGATAAATTGCCATATGCAGGGCTTGAGTGGGTTGAAAATTTTAGTATTGGGGATCTTCAGGATTTTGATGACAGTAACTATGGCCTGTTCTTAGAAGTTGATCTGATAATTCCTGAAGATTTACACAATAAGTTTTCTGATTTGCCCCCAATTTCTGAGGTTGAGTGTTCACCAAATTCTAAAGAAAAAACGTTAATGATGACTTTGGATCCAAAACAGAATTATATAATATATTACAAAATCTCCAGTTCCTAATACATCATGGTGTTCAAGTAACTAAGGTTGCCAAAGTTTTGAAATTTAGGCACTCAAAATGGTTAAAACCATATATTGATACCAATACCGAGCTTCGAACATCTGCAGTAAGCCAATTTGATAAAACTTCGTTTAAATTAATGGTAAATTCAGTATATGGCAAAACAATAGAAAATGTTAGAAAGCATAGTGATGTTAAATTAGTTACCGACCCCAGCCGGAGCAAAAAATTAGTGGCAAAGCCGAATTTTAATTATAGAAGAATTTATGATGACAATATGGCACTTTTTAATATGAAAAAAAAACAAAAATTAAGTTTGATGAACCTATTTATGTAGGGGCGGTGATATTAGAATTGGCAAAATTACATATGTTAAAACTTTATTATGATGTGTTGAAACCTTTTTATGGTAATAGTATAAAATTGATGTATATGGACACAGATAGTTTTATTCTTGATATTCAAACAGAAGATGTTTATAAAGATATATCACATCCTGAATTAATTAAATATTTTGATACCAGTGAACATTCAAAAATTCACCCCCACAACAAAAAGGTGCCTGGCAAGTTAAAAGATGAGACACTTGGCGATGTTATTGTAGGATTTGCTGGGTTAAGAGCTAAAATGTATAGTTTTAAACATGTAGTGGTGCTGTTGCTAAAAAAGCAAAGGGTATTGGTAGAGATACTGTAGATAAAGAGCTTGAATTTGAAGATTACAAAAATTGTCTCAAGTCACAGAAGTTAATTAAAACATCAGAAAATAGAATTCAGAGTGTGGATCACTTGTTAACTAGCAATATTGTAAGAAAAGTAGCTCTAGACCCACATGATGATAAGAGATGTATTTTATCATGTGGTGTACATACTCTACCTTGGGGACATTGTGACTTGAGAAGTGGTAATCAATGCCCAATTACAGAGCATGATTTGAAATAAATAAAACATGCCAATGAATTTATTTGGATTTAAAAAAGCTATTATGGACCTGCCGACACCAGCACCCTCTCCTGATATAATATCTAAACTAAGTGGTTTCTTAATTATTCATCTAAATAGCATACTTACAGATGTTGATGATAAAACAGGTAAAACATTATACATATTTAACAATAATTTAAATCATTACCAATTACCTATAGGTGGTCAATTACAATTTATTACAACTCCCGAGGGTGATGTTAAAATTTCAGTAGGGAGAAATATTTATAGAATTAAGCACTCAAACATGATTTCTGGTACTGTATATACCGTTTCTGCCGGTGATTGTTTATATATTGAGGTCCCGGGATATTATGACAAACTTATACCTTTTTTTATAGAATTAAGAATTAGATATCTAATAATAAATAACCACTAAAACAAAAATGCCTAATGATATATTTGGCTATACAAGACATGAAGATCACAGTGATGAGATTCTGATGCTTGACGTCAGAGTGAAAAAATTAAGAAGTCATTTACAAGTTTTACAAACCACACTCAATGCCAGTCTTCAACTAGAAATTACAAATTTACAATCACAATGCATGGACCCTCTTCTTAAAATCGATTCAGAACTTAAATTAGTGCTTCAAAAATATACTGATTTGGCAACATTGGATAATTTTCAAAGTTTAGAGGAAGCTGTAGCAACTCTTCAAGCCAAATTAAAAACTCAGAATACCAACTCTGAACAATTGAAACAACAACTAGAAGAGCAGATTAGTAGTGTCCAGGCACAGCTCCAAACAATTGTCAAAAGCATAAAATCACAAGAAGATTTTGATCTAGTAATTTCCACTCTAAAAGAACAAATTCAATCACTACAAATACCTAATCTGGACCCCTTGAACAATGCCATAGCTGAGGTTAAAGAAAAAATTGAGATACTTGAAACTTTTATGAACAACTTACCATCTTCTGATGCTCTGAGTGCTATAACTCGTAGTGTAGCTAACATCAAACTGCAACTTGAGACATATGAAGATTTTGGAAAAATTCAGAGTACCATATCCCACCTTGAAGGTACCATAGCAGCAGTACAAAGTGATCTGACAAATGTACAAGAAACACTAGAATCTCGCTTGCCTGGTATTGTAGACACTCTTGTCAGTGTTCAGCAACAGATCACCAAACTTGAAAACCTCAACACCGAATCTGAGCTATCTCATTTTCATCACTTGATCGATGATATCCAAACAAAACTTGAAATTTTACAACAATCGACACCTACTCAGGCAGACATAACCCTGCTCCAAGATGCTATGCGTAGTGTGGCTGACGCTAGTGAATTAAATGATGTGAAATTAGCACTTGAATCTTTGCAGAATACTGTATCCAATTTGCCTACATCTCAGGAACTTAAAAATATTAAAAGAGCAGTAAATCGCATACTAAAATCAGAAGATATTAAGAATATCCAGACAGAGATCAAACAGATTACTCAGACAGTGGCCACTCTACCAACCAATCAACATATTAATGAACTGCATGCTTTATTTGAGGATATCAGAAGACAAGTCCATGATCTTACTGCCCAAAATTCTAAATTGGCAGTTGTTGAAAATTTACAGCAAATTGTAGCAAACATCAAGCAACAACTAGGGACCATGGAGTCCAAGCAAGCAAATACTCTATCTGTTTTTGACTCCCAGCTTCAAGAAATTGTGCAACAATACAAAAAACTTGCTGTAGACATAAGAATAAAACCAGGCCACGATGAGATTGTTAGGACTATCAACGAGCATCTTGAATCTGTAATAAATAGATTGCTTACAGCAGAAAAAGAAATAACTGGCCTAATCGAGAATCCTAAGCATACAGTAATTCTTGAATTAAACAGTATCCCTAACAATGAATATAATTCACCATTTACACCAGGTGGTAAACTGTATAAGCTGTCCCCTGCACAATTTTATTACCAGTTTTTTGTTGGAGGTACACTTAGACCAATCAAGATCAAATATTGGCTACAACCACAAGCACACCACTACCCTACCTTATCAATAACAAATGCTGACAACAAACCAAAAGTCACCAATATAGAGTTAGAAGATTTTACAGATCCCAATACATTAGAGACAGTTTATGCTGAAGATGATGGATCTTTGGAATTTAAAATACAAATAGGAGACAAATTATATTTAGAAAATCCTGTAGTATCGGCTGCTGAACACCCTATAGTTGCAATATTCTTATTTACATACCATGTCTAGACAAACTATTGTTAATGAACTACACAAACCAGCTAGACGTAACTATAAGCGACTGCCAGTGGTCACAAAAGGCATAGATGATTTATGGCAGTGTGACTTGGTCGAGATGGCATCTCATGGGGGACAGTTGAAAAACTTAGACAAGGTCAACAAAGGATACAAGTATATACTTACTGTCATAGATACATTTTCAAAATTTGCTTGGGCAATGCCACTCAAATCCAAGACTGGAAAATGTGTTACAGAAGCTTTTAGGACAATTATTAATCAGATTGGAAGATCACCTCGCTATCTACAAACAGATAATGGCAAAGAATTCTATAATTTGGTGTTCCAACAATTTATTAAAAACCATTCAATAAAACATTACTCGAGTTACAGTGATCTCAAGGCCTCTATTGTAGAAAGATTTAACAGAACTCTAAAAAATCATATGTATAAACAATTTACCCTTCAAGGTAATTATAAATGGCTTACTATCCTACCAGAACTTTTAGATAGATATAATAATTCAGTTCACACTACAATCAACATGAAACCCTCTGAGGTAACTTCATCTGATGAGCAAAAATTAATTAGCACTGTTTACTATCCTAAATACCAACGAACAACAAAAAAACCTAAATACAAAGTTGGTGATCAAGTAAGAATTAGCAAATATAAGCACTTATTTAAAAGAAGTTTTACAAGAAACTGGAGTACTGAATTATTTACAGTGGTTCAAGTTAAACCTGGGGCTCGTAATACATATATAATAAAAGATCACCGAGGAGAAATTCTCAAAGGCAGGTTTTATGAAGAAGAACTTAACAAAACTAAACAGAGAGACACATATCTTATAGAAAAAGTTATTCGCAAAAAAGGCAACAAAATACTGGTCAAATGGCTAGGACTCCCAGAACACAGCTGGATCGAGGCAGACAAAGTGATACTATGAACACCTGGGATGTTATAAAAAGACTACCAGATCCTGAACAGCAGACTAAGAGAAATGGCAATCTACTACCTGATAATATTAGATGTCTTATTGTTGGACCATCGGCTTGTGGTAAAACTACACTAATGATTGATAATTTTATATTGGCACCCAACTGGTTAGACTGGAAAAACAGGCACTTGTATGTCTTCTCTAAGAGTTTAGAACAATTAAAATATCAGCAGCTGATGAATCTATATGATGGACTGGATATAGCCAGTTTTGAATCAGATGTTAAGCCACTCGATGACTGTCTCGATAACTCTGTTGTTGTATTTGATGATATTATACTGGAAAACCAAAACAAGGTTAGAAATTTTTTTACACAGGGGCGACACAAAAACATAGATTGCTTCTACCTGGCACAAACTTTTTCTAAAATACCAAAACAATTGATAAGAGACAACAGCAATTTTATATGTGTGTTTCATCAAGACCATACCAACCTCAAACACATACATGATGAATATGTAGGTGGTGACTTGAGTTACAATAATTTTTCTAAGTTTTGCAGTAGGTGTTGGAACCAGGACAACTATGGATTTGTCACAATTGATATGACAAGGAAACCTAATAATGGCAAATATAGAAATAAAATTAACAATTTTCTAGATATTGAAACATATAAAAATAACCATGAAAAGACCAATTATTGATGATCTTAAATTAAGAGATTATCTTGTAAAAAGATTTAAGGGATGGGAAGTAGAAAACCGAGGTATCTATGAACAACATAAGCGCACAGAACAACCGATTATTGATGCTATTAGTGAACTAGGTAAAAATATCAAAACTGTTACAGAGCAGAATCAAAATTTAATCACAGAACTTGTACCTGTAGCTGCTAGGAACATATTAGATTATCCAATCACCCCACTTTCTAGTATTCATACACCTAGTCCTGTTGCTCCTCGAAGAATTGAAGCTACACAGGATCCTATTGAATTGGGTCTTCTTGCTCAAAAATATTTAAGCACACCTAAAGACAACAAAGATGAGGTTTTTGGCTTATATGCTGACACAGAGCGTGATGGTAGCATCATACATAGAATTGGCAATTTCAGAGTAACATTTATGGGAGATGATATAATTGTATATTCAGAATCTCATCTTGGAGAAAGAGGTGGTTTTGTTAAGTATCTCGGAACACCTGGATTGTGGGAACTGATGACTAGGAAGAGGCCTGGCAGCTATACAGATCAAGATTATGAGCATTACAAAGAAATATTAATAAAATCAGATGCTCTATACCAGAACAATGATCCCACACAAAAAAGAGTCAAGTCTAGCAGTGGAGCAAAATACAACAACTTAATCAAGCCCATATGGTCACAGATCAAGACAGGTAGTGGAATCAAACAATACAACACCCTGCCTAAAGAATTTGTGTGAGTTGATGATGTCAGGAAACTTGTAGATAGGTTGCTGGTGATAGCTGGGGAGGAAAATGCTGGCAACCACAATTTTTACAATGAAAAGGTTGGAATTATGGACATGATAAGCACCAAATTGTCTAATTTTATAGTGAATGACACTAAGGGCATTGGATATCTTATAAAAATTATTAATACTCTACCACCTAAATTTTGGAATATCTCTGAGGGTCGGGGGTTGGTTAATGACATTATAAACAAGCTGCCATTTGAACTACACATTCCAGGCTATCAGTATTGTGGTCCCGGTACAAAATTGGACCATAGATTAAACAGAGGTGACCCTGGTGTTAATCCCCTAGATGCTGCTTGTAGAGACCATGACATAGCATACAACACACATTCTGATCTTGACAAGAGACATGTGGCAGACAAGAAATTAGAAGAGGCTGCATTTGGTAGATTTGTAAGCAAAGATGCTTCTTTAAGTGAGAGAATAGCCGCACTGGGGACCACCATAGCTATGAACACTAAACAAAAACTGGGGTGGGGGTTGTAATAAATTAACTAAATTAGCTACAATTTAATTGAACTAGTTAATCCCAAAATATGTATATAATAAACCAAAAATGAAGGCCAAGGGTGTTATGTATCAAATACCTTATGCAGGTCTTAAATCTCTTAAAACTATTGATAGTCTTCTAACCAAAAAGCAGCGCAAGAACATGGTACATGGTATGAAATTATTACTTAGTACCCCACAATTAAAAAAATTACAACAATCTAGAAAAAAATCACATATAGGTGGATTTATATTTAGTATCCCAGCTATTTTAGCAGCTCTCGGCGCAGTTGGCAGCTTGGCTGGAGGATCAGCTGCCATAGCAAAAACAGTAATAGATGCCAAGAAGAATAAGGCAGAATTAGATGAACAAAAGCGCCATAATCTGGCCATGGAAAAACAAGGCAAAGGTGTTAAGAAAGTTATGAATAAGTTAAAAAAAACAAGAGCCGCTTACCAACCAAGATATTGAAACTTTAATCAAACCACTTGGCATCAAATATTTTAGAGGAGTATACATGTCCGATTCTTTACCAGAACAACCACTCAAAAAAGAGTGTGGCATAGTTAATTTGGATAAGTACAAAAATCAGGGCACTCACTGGATTTGTTATCTTAAATATTTAAACAATGAGGCATTTGTGTTTGATTCATTTGGAGGTGTTCCACCTGAGAATTTAGTAAAATATCTAAAATCAACTAATCTTTATTATAATAATACCCGTATTCAAAATTTCAAAGATATTAATTGTGGACATCTGTGTTTATCTGTTCTTAAATATCTATCTCAAATAAATAAACCAACAATTGAAAATTTTCAAAAAGTTTTATGGTATCTAAAACATCATGGGGGTATTCCATCTTACCACCCAAAATTCAATATTGAAACTCAAACTACATGATGATATAGTATATCCCAAAACAATAGCTCTCAGAGCATTCTATGGCATGTACTTGATCCCTAATATTACACACCACAACAACAAAATTGCAGTTGATGACCAAAAAATTGTGATCACTCCAGGGCAGTATAATTTGTCTACTTTAAATGCTCAGTTACCCAGAGGTATATTGTTAACTCAAAATTCTGTCACTCACAGAGTAGAAATTGTGTCTGCTACAGAAAAAGTAGATCTGGGTACTATAGGTGAGCTATTGGGATTCGAGAACAACACAAAACTTGAACCAGCCATCAAACACACTGCCATTAATATACCTAAATTCTTAGCCATAGAAACTTTGAATATTCTCTGTAATGTGGCCGAGGGTATGATCACCAAATCAAATGGCATAGGCACTCACAAACAAACTGGCATCATTGCAACATTCAAACCTAACTCTGAATTCATGGAACCGATCATCTACACTCCATCACCAACATTATATTTTCCTGTGTGCCATAATAGAATAGATTATATTGAGTTGATAGTCACTAATGAAAAAGAAGAATTAGTTGATTTTGCTGGAGCCACAACAACTGCTATCATAGAAATTAATATTTAAATAAAAATACATACAAAAAATAAATAAATAAATAAATAAATAAAATGGAAAATATTGAGAGTTATGAGTTACAATCATTCCCTCCAAACAGGAGGACTTTTGCAAATTTAAATCAAGCCAACACAGAGATTGAGGTTGACCTTGATGTAGGAGATGGGTTTATACACCCTCACAGAGCAGACCTATATATTAAATTTGATGTTGTCAAGCTCGATGGTACAGATTATCCGGCTAACACAAATATAAGATTGGTAGACAATTTTGTACCACATCTGTTCTCTGAAATCGAGATTAGAAAACATGGTGTTGTTATAAACAGAGTAGACTATCCTGGTATTACATCTACTGCTTTGGCCACACTAAAATTATCCAAGACCGAGGCCTCATACTACAAAATAGGTGGATTTGAGGCTGGTGATAAAATAATATCTAAGAGTCACACAGTACTGTTTCCTATGCGCCTATTGCCAGGATTCTTCTCAGATTACAAAGAAATCATGTGGAAGGGTGGTTTAAGAATTACATTTAGAAGATCTGCCAATGATAATAATGCTTTGATGAGGTATAGTTCATTAAATTCTACTGGGGCAGCTCTGCCTAATACCTTACCTGATGAGGGCAAATGCCTTATTCAGACTATGGAGCTAAGAATCCCGGTTGTTGAATATGAAGCTAGTTATGCTCTTAAATACAAAGCAGATATCCTAAAAAATCCACAGGTGCCTTTACAATTTTATACATATCAATGTGTGCAGAAGCCTGCCACTGGTAGCTATTATGAATTTGATGCTACAAACTCATTCTCCAGTATACAATATGACATGCCAGATTTTGTGGTGGTACTGTTTCAGACTGGAAGACACAATAATGAGGAAAAAAATTCAAGTAAATTTGATAACTGCAACATCAAGAACATTTATCTTAAAAATGGCAGAAATGAGGTATTCCCTAGAGAAAGTTATAATTTAAACATGTCCAAGGATGATTTCCTCAAATTATATGAGGCATTTACAGCATACAAAAGGGTCACAATTGGGAATACTGACATGTATTACTCACCAGATGAATTCAAAACACAGAGACCCATGTTTGTCATCAATACCTCAAAAAGAAAACAAGTTGTGGTTAATGACAGGACAAACATTAAAATTATCTGTGAAATCCATGATACACTTCCTGCCGACACCATATGTAGTGTTATTCTTATAGGTGAAAAATCATATGTTTATGATGTAAGAAATGAGAGAGTCACAGAGCAATTCTAGAAGAGTTTTGCATATTATATTTTCTTAGTATTAGATAAACAAGTTGTACCTGGTCTTAAATTAAAATATTTAGAATGTTACAAGTCAACATATTGATTCTCTGAACTTAAACCGGAAGTGGACCGGAAGTAGACCGGAAGTAAATATGTGTAGGTAAATATATGTAGGTATAGGTATAGGTGTAGGTGGGTATGTGTGGGTGTATGTAGGTGTGGCAGTGTGTGAGTATCTTGGATTAGTTTTAAGTGTGGTCAAAACAATATCGAGAAAAGCCATATTTTTAACAAATTTATAAACAGCAATTTTAGCAAATTCAGGTTTAGCCACATCAATTTGAGGGGATCATCTTTTCTCGGAAGTTTTTTTTTTTACAAAAATCGTAGGTTTTACACAGTAGCAATAAAATTTTTAGACATTTTGCCTTAGTTTTAAGTATTTCTATTCAGTCAAAACACCTCATCATTTATCGCCCCAGTATTAGTATATTTTACACTACTTTTATATATAATTTATTGGGTTTCAAATAAAAAACTATATACTTAATAGAACTATACACTTAAAAAAATCCCGCAAGTGTCTGACAAACTATGACAGGTCGTAAAGCTAATAACACAAAGATATGTTGATCTACAGAAGCAATGACCTACCTCGAATGCGTGTCTGCACAGGCATATTGTGTACATAGAGGAACAATGACCGCAAATGCGTGTCATGTAGTAGAAGCCGTGTTGATCTTGTATAACAAACTGGGACAGATATAAATTAGTGTATCTGCCTGACTCTAAATATGAGTGGATTATAACAAACAAGCTGGATGTGTCAAATATCGGACTATTTTATACAAAATATAAGCCTTTCGTACAGTATACCAGAAATACATTTAATATGAATAATAAGAATTTCTGTATATCAAACCGAGCAGACCTGTAGTCCAGTCTATACGAGTCTGTTATATTTTTGTGTTCTAGTTATAGGATATTCTATATTACTAATACTTAATTTTTAACAAAAAATGATGAGGAGCACTGCAACAACATGTCCATACTCTTCAACCACTCTCACAATACTGACTGATCTGTAATGCACAATATTGCATAATATTGCATAATAATTTGTTGCGCAACATGATGCAATAGAAGTAGACCAGAAGTAGACCAGAAGTAAACTTTTGTGTGTGTGTATGCGTGTGTGTGTGTGTGTGTGTGTGTGTGTAGCTAATAAGATTACACTTTACAGAGTATTACACTAAAGGCAATAAGCTCATATGAGCATCTTGGCTTAGTTTTAAGTGTAGCCAAAACAATGCCAAGAGGGCCATATTTTTTACGATCCTATGGACAACAATCTGACAGATGCAGCTTTTGTACGTGTAGCCAAATCAATCTGAGGGGGGGGGGTCATACTTTTTACGGGAAATCCCCGAGGGCTTTTTTACTAAATTCTTGGATTCGACAGGTAGCACACTGTAGGCAATAAGCTTATATAAGCATCTTGACATAGTTTTAAGTGTAGCCAAAACCAGTCTGAGGGGGTCATACTTTTTTGTCCCAGTAATATCCTATTTTATACTACTCACAGTTAAACGGAATGAAGTTCTGAGAGCTTTACACAATGGACACATAGGTTCAACTCGTATGAAAGAGTTGTGTCTATCCAGATTTTGGTGGCCAGGCATGTCAGCAGAGATTACGGATTTTGTAGCGAGCTGCAATACATGCCGAGCTAATGCTCCTAAGGTCCGCAACGGACTCGATTCTTCATGGCCTCTCGCTTCGTACGTGAACAAGAGATGGCATACAGACAACTTCTTCTTTGCAGGGCGTAAGTTCCTACTAATAGTAGATGCCTTCAGCAAGTGGACAGAAGTATGGCCTGTACATAATTTGGACACAAAGGAAACGATCCGCTGGCTTATGCAATCTTGCGCCACGCTAGGGATACCAAATACTATCGTATCCGACAACGGCCCAACGTTCACTTCTCTCGAATTTCGTAACTTCTGCCTTAAGAATGGCATCAAACATGTTACTTCACCGCCTTATCACAGCCCTAGCAACGGCATAGCAGAACGATACGTTCGTACTGTCAAAACCGCTCTTGTCAAGCTTAAAACTGACAAACCCAATTTGAGCACGCTTGAACTTGATATGGGGATTGCCAACCTTCTTTTCATCCTTCGGAACACGCGACTGGGTGGAAAAGGAAGCCTACCAGCACTTTCGGTATTGAAACACCGACCCAGATTTTGGTGGGAACCAAACAATCTGCCTCTGTCCAGTGAATCTTCGTTCAAGCCGAGGAAGTCAGCAAAGTTTCGGAACGACTCTTCCTCGAGATATGGTACTTTCGCCATCAACTCAGCAGTTTGGGTTCAATCGCCTAAACACGGTACTCCGAATTACATCCCAGGAGTTATTCGTCGAATTGGGGATAGCATCCTCTACGAAATCATGCTAGAAGATGGAATCAAACGAGTGGTACATCCAGGTGGTTGAAGAGACGTGTTTCACGTGACACTACAAATGGCGATGACTTCAACGTTACAATACCAAATAGAAATTCAGGCAACCCGTGTGGAACAGTACCAAAACCTACCCCAGGTAGAGCCGGATACCCAGGACCAGGTCCTAGCACACCTCACTCGTCTCCGAGAAGGTCTACCAGGGTTCGCCGCCCACCAGATCGATACGGTCGTCAGCATACCTGATTTTCTTTTAATGGGACACCTGGAGGGATGATACGGTCCAGGTATTAAGCGTATGGCTACAAGGCTTGGTCTTCACGGCCAGAAGAAGATAAATTATAAGCAGATGTATTCTGTGTGTAAATCTTTCTATATCATGATTCAATGTATTTGAATGTTTCGGACATAACGTCCAGTTTCTATTAAATATGTTAATTATTCACCGTCTGGTTTTTATCTTGTGCTAATTTACATTACCATGTCCTTCACTCTGAACCTATCAGTTCCCAATTCAGGAACCGATATTTTCACGTGGAATGTTCCCAACTCTGGAACCACTGCCTTATAGGCAAGGATCGGTTTGTGAGAAGTTCTTAGCGTTGTAGCCCTTCAGCCCCCATTCTCCCTACGCCAGTGTAAGCTACCCAAAAGTAGATGAAGAACACTTCAAGGTGTAATTACTTCCGGGCAGTGACGGCGATTGCCCCCTCCCTCACTTTTTGCCACTTGTGAATTGACATATTAATTGTATGAATGTATTTACTATAAACATTTATATTATTGATTGATGGATTTGGTTTATTTTACTGCGCTTTTCTGCCGCTTTTGCTTATTCGCGAAGATGAGGATGAATGATGATATGATGAAACTGATGAAGGAACACCCACATGCATGCCCAGCCCGAATTTTTTTTATTTAAAGAAGAACTTGCGATTACCATGAATCCAAAGTTACCTTTTAGAAAAGGCTAGTTAATGTTAAGTCTGCGTACTCCTTCACAAAAATGGTGCGTGTCACTGCCTGGACAATGGAACACAACTAAATGGTTAATGAAAGTAAAGTTCTTTAATACACGGAGGTCATACTGCATTCAATGTTTGCACAATTGTCCTTAATTTCCTGTCTTTTGAATCTTGCCCGTTACTGGACCATTCTAGTTAAGCCTCCTGCAATTCCTAACTAAAGCTTTGAACTTGGAAGAACTGTTACTCGAAGCTCACAAAAGTACCTAGGTACAACTGGCCGTGAAACTTCGTCTTGATGCCAGGGTGGAACATGAGAAGTTTACAGGCGGTATTTTGACTCCAGTTAAAAATCCTTTGTTTCACAAAGTTTCGAGTTTCCAAACCAGTTAGAGGAAGAAAAACACATTGCCAAAAACTTCTCTCGATGTTGCAGAAGGTTATCCTGTAGCCAGTGGATTCTCTGGGGAAGGATATTGCTAAGTTGCAGGAGCATTTTGACGTGTCCGAGCTGGATGCTATGTGAATTTTTCCTCTCTTTCTTCCCAAAATGCTTTCTTGACAGTACAAAATAACATTTATGCCAACTACTAATACCCCGTGGCGCAACAGCCCGTGAGGGCCAGGGCCTACCCACCGACTGCCGGCCTCACTCCCACCTACCGAGGTGGGAGATAATCCAACCAGTTACGGGGTGACGTGTGGTCAGCACGATAGATAATGTAACGTGCTGTTATATCTCTATTGTTATGCCGTCTTTTTACCTATTCATGTAATAATAATACAATAATAATTAATTTACATGTTATGAGGAGAACTTAATCATTTGTATTATTATTATTATTTGACCCACGTGGTTGGGACTCCACCAAAAAGAAATATACAAGGTGGGTGAATCACAAAACTAATTACAGCATTGAGTTTGTTGAAAAATTCTAATGTGTTTTGATACCCCACATGACCTCCTTGCAATCTGAAAAATTTGACCTCGATGTAATATGGCGGACTTCAAGATGGCAGCCATGTCCCGGAAGCACACTCACACATGGGCTCCTTACCCCGATGTACTCATGTGAAGTTGGATCTGCCATTGCTGCATCCGTTTCAGATAAAAAAAGGGTGTGCAGAGACTTTTGAATCACCCTGTAAGGCAAGCAGGCCGGCGCTAGTCATTTTGCGACCATGGGCGGTGGCGGCGGATGCTGCTCCCTTTCGAAAGCCCCCTTCCCCCCGTCATTACGCAGCAACGGAAATTGAAAATCAATATATTCCAAAGTAAAACATCAAACTTTAAAATAAATATTGAGACTTGTTACGCTATTTCAATACTTTTAAGCACAAAAGGATATCTCGCTCGCTCACAGTTAAACTTTAATAAATGCGACACTAATTTTATAATTTATTATACTTTATGAAAACTCTCTCTCTCTCTTAAACGTATCTTAATGTAACAAGTATTAGGGAAGAAATTAAGGCTTGAATTCATATGTTTACAGTTGTAGGTCTGTGATATATGATTGCATTATTAAAATAATTACATGTAATATTCCCTGATCTCTCGCGTGGTTGATCTAAGGTCTGAATTCTTTCCTGAGTTGTCCCCGCATAAAGCGGCTCTGGGGTTCACCCAGCCTCAAATTAATGGGTACCTGGAGGCAACCCTGGGAGATAAAGGCGGCCGGAGAGTGGTGCTGATTACATCACCTCCAAAATGGCCTAGATCGAGAATGTGTGTGGCCCTACCCCCACATCCCTTAAATGTGCCTTCATGACATGGTGCTATATGCACAGGGAACTTTACCTTTACCTTTGCATGTAATATTCTTTTTCGTATAATACTATTTTGCATTAAATTGGAACAAGCGTGTTTCAGACATGATTGACCGAAGATAGTATTTTTATTAGCCTTAATTAAAAAAAAAAAACTTCGTTCCCCACTTGCCACGGTTACCGACAAAGATAATAAATTCGAAGTTCTACACACAAAGGGTCATGATTTTGCACCTAATGTATCAGTTTAACGTCTCCTTTGGTGTAATTGTTTTATTATAGCCAAAAGCACTTTTAGTTCATCTTTTAATTCAGTAGCCTTCATGTGTTAACATTCCGGCAAGTTTTCTACACTTTTCAGACAAAAGATCAGATGGCATTTCTTTATGCTTACTAATATCATAAAAGAAATTGAAAATTCACTATGATGTTTAAGTTGCTCAAATCTTTCTCTTAGATCTAAAATAATCGTTTAGGAGCTGGTAATAAAAATCAATTTTGTACCGTTTTTCTGGATCTTCAACAGTTTCATCATACTGAAACTGCTTCTTCTTTCGATTCCGGCCCTGTACAGTGTTGCCTATCTTTGGATTATCTATATACAGGGTGTCATTTTAATGGGCCCACGGACCACAGATTCGTATAGAGGACATCAAAAGAAACAACTTTTCTCAATAACATTTTTCTCGTTGGTGCGTCGATTCGACGCTCCAGCCGTTCAAAAAATACCGTTTTGCCGCCTGGATGCTGGCAACCCAACACAACATTTGATCGTATTTGTGTCGTCATTTCCTGCGGCAAAACAGCGCACGACAGGGTTGCAAGGAACACACAAATTTTGTGAAAAATGACAATTAAATTCAATTAAATGTTGTGTGTGGTTGCCAGCATCCAGGCGGCAAGACGGGCTTTTTTGAACGACTATAGCGCCGAAACTACACAACCAACGAGAAAAACGTTACTGAGAAAAGTTGTTTGTTTTGATGTCCTCTATACGTTTCCGTGCTCCGTGGGCGCCATTAAAATTACACTGTATAAATTTGATGCCATTTCTTTCTCATCAACCGGGACTCGCAGGTGGCCGCCCACGACGCCTCCACGAGTGGAGGGAGGAAGACCCTGTCAGGCTGCCAAGTGGCGTCTAAGAAACTTAGAAATTTTTCATCACTCCTGCGTTTTGAAAGCGCTGACATGTTTGCAAGAAATCTAACACATCGTAGATTAATGTATTGAAGACATTTGCTCATTACATTACGTGGAGTAAAAAGTCATACCAGATAACTAGTGAGCAAAGTAATGTAAAGCCACAAAACTGGTTTGCAATACACTGAGCCTCATGTGCGACCATTTGGACAGTTTTATTGTCCCCAATTATTTGAGGAGCGCCTCATAGACCTCTCCCACTTGATGTCTCAATCGAGTTAAGGCATCGAATCTGCTATCTCACCTTGTGGCACTGAGTGGTTTTATAGTGAGACTACTGATATGTTCCTTCAAAACGGTGGGTTGGCATATATTAACTTCCAAGTTATATAATATAATATTGTAACTTTCAAGTTTTCACTAGGCTTATTTCTTTCTTCTCTTCAAATTTTGCCGCCCTGGGCAGTGACACGGTTCGACCCTCCCCTTCCGCCGGCCCTGATACGTGCCTGACGTCAAGGTTGATACACCAAATTGTACTTTTCGTTTCTTTGAAATTATCGTCTGATTTTCACAACTGATTTCTTTTAGTGCATTTTAATGTGTTATTGCGTCAGTTGAGGCATTCGGGTTCTGTGTTACCTTTAGGGAGTGCACAGTAGCTTCTTAAAAGTATCTCTCCAAACGCTGTTAATGTTCAAAAGAAGGGTACCGCCTGAATCACGATGTTGATTCCAGCAAACATGAAACTATTTCCTCGGTCGTAAACAAAGTTGCAGCAACCTTGCAGCAAGTTAACTAACTGCTTGATCGCCAGGTGGATCCGTTCTCAAGAACAAATGTTTTGCAAGGATTCGGGTTTCTTTTAACTCCTTCGTTTGGCAAATGGCGCAAGGTTTGCGGAAACTGCAAAGGCTGTCTGGATGGTTTGTTTTGGACGAGTGAAGAAAGACCTGTGCCAAACCACTTTCCTTCCTGAGCAACCTTCACCTTCTGTTCATGATGCATAGCTCGATGAGAGACGGGAAACTTACGTTAGATCTTTACGTTACATTCTGTTTCTCTAACGCGGGTTCGATACCCGTTGGAGGCACATAGTGGTTCGGATCCCACTTTAAACTCTAGGTCGAGTCCCGATTAGCCTCACCGTGCATAAAGTGGACTTAAAACACCAAATCAATCAATCTGTTTCTCGAAGTTTTATTTTTCACTTTCTGAGGGTTGAATTTTAAGGAGGGAAAGGGGGGAGGGTGAAGGGGATTCCTTCCTTAAGAGTTCCCGGCAACACAGGTAACTTTTCATCCCTTTCAGGGAAGACCAGTGTGTGAATTAACGGGGGGATGCCGGGAATTACCCTCCACACAACAATTATCCCGGCAAAATACAATAATTTTGCTAGAGCAAATGGAATTAAAAGAATATACTACACTAACCGCTTGTCTGTGTAACAAACAACTGAGAAAATAATTCATCGATAGCTTTTTTGTGTATTAGCTTGGGTTTTCTTGAAAGGTAATTATCTGAAGTACTTTTCAATAACGTTTGAATATTAGAGGTAAAGTTGTTATTATGAGCCCCCCTTTTGTTTTCTATTTTTTTAAATTTGATTTTTAACTTTTTTGTTCAGATTCTTATGATAACTTTAACTACAACATTTCATAAAACTACTGTTAAAATATAAACCAATTTGAGCAAATTTATGGATATGAATAAAATACAGAACAAGTAATTTTGTTGAAAAAAAGTTTTGTGGTGGTAATATGAGCCTCTAGGAAAAAAAATAATAGAATAACTGGTTTAGAAAAGTGTATGACATATTAAATCATACAAACAACATTTTGTAAAAAAAGATATAATGATGTGAAATACCATAAAAGAGTTCATAACAATACCATTGAAAAAATACGCCACTGAGTGGGCACCCCCCAAAGCCAAAAGCTTAATTCGCACAGTGCTTCAGTTACTAGTGGCCGCGGTGGCTCAGTCGGTAACGCGTCTGACTACCATGCTAAAGGTCCCGGGTTCGATCCCCGGCCGGTTCAAATCCGGGAACTTTTCTAACGATGGAAGCGGTCCCGGCGCCTACCCAGCGTCGAATAACATGGGTACCTGGGGGAAACCCTGGGGGGTAAAGGCGGTCAGGGGCGTGATGCTGATCACATCACCCCCACTCACGACCGGATCAAGAAAGTGTGGGGCGTTACCCCCACACCCCCTATACGCCTTAATGGCGTGGTGCTATGCACAGGGGAACACTTTACCTTTTTTTTTTACCTTTTTTGCTTCAGTTACCTCCTAAATACAATACAATAGTCACACGCAACTGTACGAAGAATAATATATACGAGGACTGGCGCACTTTCGATGTGGTCTTCGGCCACGTCTTGTACGCTCGCATGCGTCGTTGTGGGCGTAATCATATTATAGATGGGGTAAGATGTCTGCATGTTGTATTGGATGAAGGCTAACAAGTGCATATGTTCGCTTATTTGAAATGTTTAGAAAGCAGCTTTATGTGTGTATCGGCTCTAAGGTACAAATATTCAAAATAGTATTGTCTAATTTATTAATAATAAATTGAGTAAGTAATAACCGTTTCAAATAATTGGTTGGATGTTTTGCATAAACGAATTCAATAGCGACACTAAATTGGAAATGCAATATTTAATTCTTTTGTCATCTTCTCATTTTTAAACGTACTTGGAAAATAATTGTTTTCCTCCATTCCCCTCAAATTCCTACCTTGCCTCTGTAATAAATTATGACGCTCGTATTTTGAAATACGAAATGTCTGGTATAATTAACTTACAGTAGTTTCGGGGTTTCCCTATAAACGTTCGTTTCCATGGTGAATAACAAGCACCGCAAACTCTCTAAACAATTGTTTGTTATTTATTATACCTCTAAACATTTAATTAAAACACCGCGATGTAAATATTTTCGCGTTGAGTATACCGATATATACGTAATTGTAACTGGACTGAAACTCCTTATGTAGATGTCACCCTTGTTTGAGTCACCTTTTCAAAACCAGGAGTTCATTCATCTGTTGTTGATTTGTGAGAAATATAATGTATAGCTAGACAATTAAGAATTGAAGGAAACAATGTGTGTTGCAAAAAATGCCCGTGGGAACTGGTTGCTAAAAATGTGAAAAAGGGCATTTTCATCCTTAAAAAGGGCAAAGTGAGAGATGTTTTAATTTTCTCGGCCTTTTGGGACAATTTCATGGGGGGTCGTAATCGGGCATTTTTTGCCTCCGTGGTGGCTTCCTTCATGGAGAACATTTATGTCAGTGAGTGATTGATTGATTTAGTTTATTTTACTTTGCGTTTTGTGCCTCTTGACTTCTTGACTAATTTGCGAAGATGGGGATGAGTAATGAAATGATGAAATTGATGAATGGACATCCACAAACAACCAAGCCCGAGCAGGATTCGAACCTGGGAACCTTGGCGTCGCAGCGCGATGTGCTAACCACTCAGCCACAGGGTCCGGCAGTGAGTGAGTGAGTGAGTGGTGGGATTGGTGCTCGCATGCGTGACCTTCGTCCATGTTTTGGGCGTAATCATGTTAGATGGGGTAAAATGTCTGCATGTTGCATTGGATGAAGTGGGACAAGTGTATAATATATTACATCACATTTTTAAGTTTGGAAAACAAGTACTGGCTATATGTATATATCTTTTATTCCAGTATATTTCATACCTACAAGCCCCCAGCCGATTTGTAATGGTTTCGTTAGATGAATAGCGCTAATGTTCCATCAGTAGCTTTTAATAATATGTTTTATGTTTTATTCTTATTTCCTGAGACAAAACCTTCCAATCCTGTATTTTGTTTCCTTGGCATCAAATGGGTACTTCACTTATAATAATTGCAGAGAAAGTGGATGCATTTGTCTTTCGTTTTATGAGTCCATAGACACATGAATGGAATTTTCTATGTTGGTAAATCACAAATGTCTACATCTTGCGATTGAATATGGTACACAAGGGAGAAAATTACAGCCGATTCCCCTATAATACTAGACATTCAGTGACGGCACAAGAAACAGTTGCTGATATTAAGTGTGCTGTATCCTGCAGTTCGCCGCCCACGTTAAACTGTGCAGCAATTGTTATGAAGAGAAAGATAATTTGGAAATATTGCAACATGGCTCGAGCGCCCTTTAGAACACCTTGGGTAGCGCAATGATCCGCTCACCCCACCCTTCCATTCCTGCTTTTATTTTCTGCTAATAATTCAGATATATCTCGTAAGGTCGTATTATTTATTTTATTTAAGTGCATGAAAATGTTCTACAAGGATAAATACCATTGTTCAGTTAATGCAGGGGTCCTGGGTTCGAATCCCTGTTAGAGCTTTCTTTGTCATCAATGTTTCATAGCATCGTCGCGATTAGCCTAAAATTGAAAAAATGCGACGCTAAATAAACAACGACGAGGGAGGGGTAAAACGCATTGACCTACGAACAAAGTAATCGCCGTAGAGTTTACACAAGATAAAATTGCGATTTGCCCAAAATGTCAGAAAAGCAACGCATAATAGGGAGAATACGAAATAAAAATACTTATTGCCACGGATAATACACGGACCATTTTTCATGCACAACGGAATGATGTACGTGCTGGAATTTCAGGAACTTGAAATTATATTCCTATGTTGTGTTTCTGGGCTACTAATACTGTATATCTCGAAACTTAGATGTAGATATCATTCAAACGTAACATGCATTAACTGAACAACGGTATTTATCCTTGTAAAACATTTTTATGCACTTAAATGAAATAAATAATACGACCTTACGAGATATGTCCGAATTATCAGCAGAAAATAAAAGCAGGAATGGAAGGGTGGGGTGAGCGGATCATTGCGCTGAGACGCATTCAACTGTCACTGCCAAGAGTAAGACATGATTGGCGGAGAGGTTGTTATGACAACGCTTTAAGTTTCGAAGGCGCCGTAGGGTGGCTCCACATGCCATTTTTGCTATACGCACAGATTACAAAGGAGAGATAGGAAGTAAGCGATCTTGTTAATCTGTGGTGTTACGTCTTGTGACAAACATAACACAGAGGAAACTATGAACTGCGTAATCGAGTTCTACGTACGCATATCTCGTTACGAAAGTTTTACATTAGTTGTTGACATTGAGTATCGTGTGCGATTCTATTTGTTTCATATCCTCCTGTATTGTTTATCGTTGTTTATTTATTTTGGTTTCCTTTACTTCACTTTTCTGCTACTTTTGGCTGATTGCGAAGATGACAATGAGTGATGATATGATGAAATTGAAGAAGGGACATCACAAAGAACACCCATTCCAAGGCTGAGATTCAACCCGGGAGCCCTGCCAACCACTATACCACGCTCTAAGAAGTTTCAAAGTATACAGGTTGAGTTCCTTCGTTCTAAACAAAGGAAGAAATATATATATATATATATATATATATATATACGGTATATATATGTTTGTGTGTATATATAGGGTAAAGGAGGGGAATTTCACCACCAATATGCTTTTCATTTTTTTTTCTTCTAAACTAATTTGGGAAGAAGGACAACATTTATACGATACAAAAAGTAGTCATTGTGGATTATGAGGAATATAACATACATACTGTGTTACTTATACTTATGGCGTAATATTAAAAATACTAAAATGAGAAAAAGTGGCGAAATTCCCGCCACATGCTGGGAAATTCGCCATATAACTTATTTATCATTTTATCATCAGTTTAAGTGTATGAAATACCAAGTTGTTGCCTAAGTCAGACAACAAAGTGTAAAAGACCTACAAATGACAATACAAAACTGCTTAAAAAGATACAATACAGACATGTTTAAGGAACATAGGCCTAAATGTTCATATGCATTGTGAACAAGTTGTGTGTGAAAAATCGCCTGTGAGAAGGGAAATTCGACACATTTTCTGTTACTCTGGCGAATTTACCAGCAAATGCATAGTCGAAAGAAAACAACTTATGTTTACTTGTACATGCACGCTTTCCAAAGCAAATCTTTTCACGACATTCTTATAGTTTGAGGTTACGATATCAATAATTAAAAGAAAGAAAAATAATTCTAATCTGCCACGAAATGACAATGGCCAACGTAGTATTGAAATTCGGCACCTTTCTTTGTCTTCTGTGTAGACGCAACTGCGCATTTCAAACTGTACTGCTTGCTTGCTAGTTCGCTCACCACACTGTAGTTTTCAGTGGAAACAAGGCACATGTTACTTGATTTTTTACAGGCATCAGTGAGTTTTTCCAACCTATAGTTTCTATCTACGATTACAAAAACCACAAGTAACGCGAAATTCCCAGCATGGCGAACATCCCTTCTTTTACCCTATATATATATGTATTTATATTTGTGTGTGTGTGTATATATATATATATATATATATATATATATATATATACAGGGTGTTGCAAAATACCTGTTACAACGCTTGGGAGGTGATTCGACAAGTAAAAACAAGGAAAAAATGCCATGTGAAAAAATGTCGAAATCGGCACCGTTTTCGAGTGACAGGCGTGCGAAAATCGCCTCACACCATGTTTATAGCATAATAACTCAAGAAGAAAGAAATATATCAATGTCGGAATAAAATAATACAAACAAAATCGTACCTGGCGAATACAATGGTGCATCAATTGAGGCCCAGTGTAAATTGCGCAAGGGGACTCTCAAAGAAAGTGGGGAATCCCCTGATGGAAAATACAAGAAATTTACTACTATCTTCTACATAATGTTTAGATCGGAATGTAGCAAGTAAAAAATGGCGACGTATGTCCACATGTCCCACTACTGCTGGGACACCGTCCCACACCCGGGAAATAGGAAAATAACTGCAAATCTCCTGTTGTACACGGTTCACATTGCGGTACGAAGAAGAAAAGAAACCAATTTGTCGCATGTCTCACTACTGCTGGGACACCATCCGAAATGGAAAAAAATACGGGAAAATCATAAAAAAACGTTTTCAATCCCTTAATGTTGACCCACTACTTTCCAGTACGAAAAACAAAAGTTAAACAATGGCCACATGTCGTCAGGCTGTACATACGTATACTACAATAGATCTCCCCAAAGAAAGTGGGTAATCCTCGAAGGAATGAAGACGGAGAATGGCGAGAAAACGCACACAATGACATGTAACATTTCCAGGCACAGCATATCTGGAAGGGATTCCACTGAGAAGCGCACAACCTCCGCA
This sequence comes from Lepisma saccharinum, assembly GCF_977018435.1. NCBI lineage: Eukaryota > Metazoa > Arthropoda > Insecta > Zygentoma > Lepismatidae > Lepisma > Lepisma saccharinum. Next base: position 12,297,150 of record NC_139229.1, read on the forward strand.
CATGCAGATCGACGGTATGAAGTACAGCGATATCCAGCATCTTCACTCGTACCTTTCAGTAAAGGACACTATGTGGTGCTGATAGGGGCTCACACAAACACCGGTATACTCAGAGACGTTGTTGAAAATGTCTGCCATTGACTTCAAGACAAAGATGGCATCGGCGAAGCACTGATTGTCTGGTACGTGCAAATACCTCTGGCATGTCACCAATTGTCCCAGCAGCGGCACTAACACGAGCAACGAGATCCTCAACACTTTCCACAGGGGTTTCATACACGAGCCTTTTCATTTCTCCGCCACACAAAGAAATCCAGTGGTGTGAGGTCGGGGGAACGAGGTGGCCACGGTAAAGGTCCACCCCTGCCAATCCAACGATCGCCGAAAATATCGTTGAGTAAGGCCCTGGCTCCCCGGTCGAAATGTGCGGGGGCGCCGTCGTGTTGAAACCAGATACGTTGTCTACCTGCCAGTGCCACGTTTTCCAAAAGTTCAGGTAATACGTCATGTAGAAACACCCGATAATTCCCACCACACAAAGTAGAGGGCAAAATGTACGGGCCTATCAAGTGGTCACCTACTACGCCACACCACACATTCACTGCGAACCTATGTTGATGATGGCGCACAATGATTCCATGCGGATTGTCCATATCCCAGACGTGGCTGTTGTGGCTATTGAACATGCCGTCCCTGGTGAACATTGCCTCATCGGTCCACAAAACTATTGTTGGGAAATCTGGAATGGCAAGAGTTTGTTGCACCTACCATTGGCAGAAATCCATGCGTAGGGAAAAGTCCGTGGACAGTATGTGGTGCACCATATGCAATTTGTATGGGTGAAATCCCTCCTCCTGAAGAACGCGGAACACATTGCTATGGTGGGTTTGTCGCGTACGAGCAACGGCACGTGTGCTGGTGCCAGGTCGGTCTCGTATCGCGTCCAATACGTCCTCTTCAAATTGCACAGTGCGCACAGTGCGGGGTCTTCCACAATCCCACCTACGGGGTAGTAGAGATCCAGTTTCACGCAGTCGAGCATCAAGTCTTTGAAAGAGTGCATTTGCTGGTAACCGCCTATTGGGAAAACGTTCGTGATACGAACGCCGTGCTTCACGGCTGTTTCGGTTTGCCTCTCCATAAACGAGATGCATACCAGCAAGCTCGTGGGTAGAGCACTCCACCAGTGTCCTGTTCGAGAACTGCCCATCAACAGGGGCACTTTCCCTTCGAGTGACGGATCACAACTACCGTGATTAGCACCCACGTAATGTCACACAGGTGTCCACGCAGTTTTTGCAAACCGAGAAAGAACACGAGAATACGTACTCTACGTACACTATTCCTTGGCGCAATTCAACTATACACACACGCCAGACTAAACTCCACGCTGCGAGACGCAGAACAAAAGAGGAAAAACAACGGTAGACTACACTCTCTACGTAGTATCCACCAACACTAATACGTGACAGGGGACCTACACTCCCAGCGCCTCTAGTGGGGCTTTCTGTATCAATTAGCTGAAATCAATCTGAGAGTAATTTGACGGCATAGCGTCATTTTCGAGTGAATTTCCTATTTCCCGAGTGTGGGACGGTGTCCCAGCAGTAGTGGGACATGTGGACATACGTCGCCATTTTTTACTGGCTACATTCCGATCTCAACATTATGTAGAAGATAGTAGTAAATTTCTTGTATTTTCCATCAGGGGATTCCCCACTTTCTTTGAGAGTCCCCTTGCGCAATTTACACTGGGCCTCAATTGATGCACCATTGTATTCGCCAGGTACGATTTTGTTTGTATTATTTTATTCCGACATTGATATATTTCTTCCTTCTTGAGTTATTATGCTATAAACATGGTGTGAGGCGATTTTCGCACGCCTGTCACTCGAAAACGGTGCCGATTTCGACATTTTTTCGCATGGCATTTTTTCCTTGTTTTTACTTGTCGAATCACCTCCCAAGCGTTGTAACAGGTATTTTGCAACACCCTGTATATATATACACAGGGTGTCATTTTAATGGCGCCCACGGACCACGGAAACGTATAGAGGACATCAAAACAAACAACATTTCTCAGTAACATTTTTCTCGTTGGTGCGTCGTTTCGGCATTACAGCCGTTCAAAAAAGCCCGTTTTGCCGCCTGAATGCTGGCAACCCAACACAACATTTGATAGCATTTGTGACGTCATATCCCGTCGTGAAGCGATGCGTTACAGGGTTGCCAGGAACACACATATTCTGTGAAAAAGGACATAGCTAAAATCAGCCACATTATGTACCGTAAAACAAAACGAGAAAGCACGTTCTGTAACTTAACAGGAAGTAAACAAACGATACGAAAAATGGTAGAAAGAAAATTAGAATTCAAGTGGAAGTGGTCATGCGCTTTACGGCGTCAATTGAGAGCGCGTAGCTTCCACGTATCTGTCTCGGCGTAGAGCATTAGGAAGGGGAGAGGGGGGGGCGAAAGTGAAAGCGAGTGGACGTGTTTTCGTTTGTCTCCAGCGGCCAGTCAAGTGGAACGAGATGGGGATCTCAGTGATGCAGTGGCGGCAGGCGATCGACCTCTTCCGAGCTGCTTGGCGATCAGGCTCCCAAGGCAAAGTAGGAAGTGATTTACGGAGAAATACGTGCTATTGCTTACGCTATAGCTTACGCTATTGTTAACGCTATTGCTTATAGGCGGAATTGAGCAGAATCCAGGCCCACGTAACAACGTTGATGTCCAGAGCGAACTTTTCGAACTGAAGCAGGTTATGCTCCAGGTAAAAAGCTCGAATGAAGCTATTATGTGCGAAGTGAAGCAACTATCTGTCACTGTGAGCAGACTGGTAGGAAGAATGGAAAAAATCGAGGCCGAAACAGACCAACTCAAGTTAGATGTAAGTGAAGTGCAGTCTTGTTCGATCTCTGGAGGATCATATAGATGACCTTGAGAACAGGTCACGGCGGCAGAACCTTGTTTTTCATGGTGTTCCGGAAAAAGAACGCGAAACGTGGGATGAATCAGCAAACGCGGTGCGAGACTTAATAACAAACAGACTCCATCTCTCCTTACCGTCGGACTCCATCCAAAGAGCCCATCGTACAGGGAGAGCGCACTCAGGAAAACCCCGGCCCATCATGTGTAAGTTTCTGCGGGATACAACCAAGGAGGAAGTTCTAAAACATAGCAACAAACTCAAAGGCACCAACATTTATATCGAACAGGACTACTCCTTTGCTGTTCGTCAACAGAGGCAGCGACTGAAGAAGCACCTCTTCGAAGCCAGGCAACAAGGATGCAAAGCCCATCTCACGTACAAGTACCTCAATGTAAACGGTAAAAAGTATTCCATATGGGACCTGGAAGACAACCAGAGCGATTATGCAGGAGTTCCTGAGACACAAATTTCTTCGGACACTTCGTTTTCCAAGAACCAGGCTCTCCCCTCCCCCCTCAACATTGGAAATCTGACAACATCGGAGGAAGCAAGAGCGACAGCGTCCACACTTCCATCTGCAAACCAGTGCAAGCAACAGGCTCCCCCCTCCACTAATCACCCACCTGTGACAAGAAAGGAAGAGGACAATGGCCATCTTCGACAATTAGGTCAAGATTCCACCTCTCTTCTAGTTCAACGGTACCCCAGGCGCCAAGGCAACAACCTACAGAGAATTTGAAGGGAGGAACGCGGACTCGGGAAATGTAAACAAGCAAGTGCATGTGCCAGTTTGGACCAGATATCTGAAAGTGGTCACTTTCATCTTGGGCTTGGAAATCCCCACCCCCTCCCAAATCCCACCCCTCCCCCAAGTGACGTGGTAGCAGTGACAGCAACTGAGGAAGAATGTCAGCCCGGGGGCAACTCCCACAAACATAAACACGTAAGTTCTCAGACTAAAATATTTAGCATAGTGTACCAAAATGTTCGCGGGTTGCGTACCAAAATGCAAGTGTTCTCTCAGAACATATTATCTAACAATTACAGCATCGTAGCAATTACAGAGACTTGGCTTAATGAAAACCATCTAAGCACGGAACTTTTTGATGATCGCTATAACGTGTTCCGATCTGACAGGAACCCGACCGACTCTGGGAAAAATCTGGACGGGGGTGCTCTTCTGGCAATTCATAACAAATACGCAGCGACGCTCGTAGGCAAATTTAACGACGACCCTAACGTCGACTCATTGCTTGTGAAAATTGTAATTCATGGACTGCCTACCTTATACATCTGTATTGTTTACTTTACTCCATGCTGTAACGACATGTCTTACAACTTATTTTATAATTTTCTTGAAAGGCATTGTAGACCCGCACATAACATTCTCCTCATAGGGGATTTCAATATCCCTTGCATAACAAGCAACGAATACAACCTCGTTAACGCCACTCCTGTATGTCGCGAATTATACAATCAAATGTGCTTTTTTCAATTACGCAGCGTAAATAACATTCAAAATAGTAACGGCAAAACTCTCGATCTTGTGCTAAGTAACGTTTTTGGCATGCAGTTGACACGAGAAACTCAGCCACTCGTGCCTGAGGATAAGCATCATCCTTGTCTCGTAATTGAAATAAAGCACAGAAAAAGGACACAGAGTAACCATCCACCAAACAACCTCTCGTACAATTTAAAAAAAGCTGACTTTAACAAACTATACAACAAACTATCGGTCGTTAACTGGGATACACTAAAACTCTGTGATAACGTAAACGAAATGACAGATATGTTTTACAACATAATATACGAAGCATTTGACGCGTGCATCCCCTTGAGACACATAACCCCTCCTAAATATCCATGCTAGTTTACCGCCAATATAATTAAAAAAATAAAAGCAAAGGCTCACCACCACCAAAAATGGAAGCAAAACGTAGGTAACCCAGTTCGCCATGCCAACAAATTTAAAGAACTCAGAAAAGCAATCAAAAAAGAAATATCAGCCGCCCATAATAATTACTTGTTCGACATCGAAAGCAATATTCAAAGTGACCCGTCACTTTTCTGGTCGTACATAAATCGCAACAGGCAAAACAAACAGTTTCCAGTTTCTTCAAACAATGAACCCATATTAAACCTGAATACCGTCGTTGATGAATTTGCGAAATACTTTCAATCTGTGTATGCAAACAATACGGCAAAGTATAACCTCGAGATCATGGCGGGGCACACAGAGTGCAAAACGTTAGATTCACTCAACATTCAGATGATCAGTATGTCTGAAATTGAAGCAGCTGTAAAAAAATTAAAGCCAAAGAAGTCGGCAGGGCCAGACAAAATCCCACCCTACATCTTCAAAGGATGTGTAGACATTTTAAAAATTCCACTCTTTGTTATCTACAATGCGATATTATCTTCTATGCAGTTTCCCGAACGGTGGAAAGTTACTGCTGTATGTCCAGTACCGAAATCCTCGGAGAACAGAAACATACAAAACCATCGTCCTATAGCTCTTTTATCTGCCCCTGCTAAAATATTTGAGCAAATCTTATATTGCCACATGTATAACCATGTCAAAGAAACTTTATCTGAATTCCAGCATGGCTTTCTGCCCAACTGCTCAATAGAAACAAACCTTGGCGAGAAACTGCATTATATAAGCACGGTGCTAGATGATGGGGGGCAGGTGGATGTAATATACACTGATTTTTCCAAAGCCTTTGACACTGTAAATCATGATGTACTACTAAGTAAATTGGACACTTTCAACTTTTCCCTTCCCCTCAGGAAACTTATGGCGTCATATTTAATGAATAGAAAACAATATATTTCGTATAAAGGCCACACATCCAGCGAATTTCTAGTACGTTCTTCTATTAATCAACGATTTACCAGAGCATTTGATTAATTCTAGAAAACTGTTATTTGCAGACGACCTGAAATTCTTTCAAAGAATAAAAAATATTGAAGACTGTGTCTGTCTACAACAAGACATAAATAGGTTGAGTGCGTGGTGCTTGCGCAACGGTCTTTCTCTTAATGCAGCAAAATGCTATTCTGTTACTTACTCTAAACAAAAAACGATCTTAAATTTTCAATATAAACTTAATAATACCAATCTAAAAAAATCTGAAACAGCAAAGGACCTAGGAATATATTTTGACTCTAAGCTAACTTTCACTCACCATATTAACAAAGTAATAGGCAACGCTTACAAACTTATCGGGTTCATTATTAGAATGGGCAGAGACTTTCGAGACACCCAAACACTTAAGGTATTATATTACTCATTAGTGCTTTCAAAACTTGAATTCGGGTCTGTTGTATGGAACACTGACAGTATAGTACAGACTACAAAAATAGAGCAAGTACAATCAAAGATGTTACGTTATATGAAGTATAAACTTGAAGGTACTTATCCCAAATTTGATTCGTACAGTAATCTAATAGAGGAGCTCCGAATGCACAGGCTTGACGATCGAAGGACAGTGCGCGACCTGCTGCTGCTCTGGAAAATATATAATGGAAAACTTCGCTCTCCTCATTGGATCTCACAATTTAAATTACGCGTTCCTAACAATAAGACGCGACCCAATCATCAAACCTTTTTTGTGAATAGAGCGCGAACAAACATTGTCAAGAAATCCCCTATCTGGAGAATGAGTATTCTCTACAATGCCTTGGAAAAGCGTAACAAAAATATTGATTTGTTCTCTATGCCATATATACAATTTAAAAACTGTGTAATGAAAACAATATCAAATAACAGTCACTGAAGCATGTATGAAAACCTGTATCTCTGAACTCTCTAACTGGGCGCCAGCCTGTTGAGTTCATTATTGAAAATAAATAAATAAATAAATAAATATCGAATTTTGTCTCAGCTTGCATGTCAAATATTTGCAAATCTACTTACCAAGTTGGCATCTACAATTTAGTCTATCCACTTCGTTCTTCTGATACTAGTTGAACAGATGACAAAATAGAAATGAAAGAACTCAAAATTCCAAAGGTAAGCAACACATAATATAATGTATATTCAGGGCATTATGAGGCAAGTGGCAAAAATGGTTGAAAATACAGGGATATAAGTAGTAGTAATACAAGCTCTCCGACGACTGTGTTTATCTAAGCACCGGATACACATGTAATGTAATAGTTTGCAACTGTGAACAGGACAGTATATTCGCTACTGATTCATAATTAGATTGTTACTGTGGTTGTACGTGTTTTAGCCCTCATGTAACAACGTGAACCTCGTATACTTCCGTTATCAGCACAAAAGTACCACAAGGCATCTGGACACTAACCTGTAGATATCAACCTTGCAACGAGATTTGCAAAAATTTGGCATGTAGCTGGGCGTAAACAGCCACATGTAAGCTGCATGTCCAATAAAATTTATTTTTGTTGATATTTGACATGTAGGCTGAGACAAAATCCGATATTGACACTTCATTCTGAATACTTCTTTACCATTTCTCATACCTTTGGTTCACTTCCCCCCTCCCCTGAGATGACTGCTGATCTTCTGGCTGATCGACTATGATGTTCGATCTTCTGGACGCGTTTCTCACTTCGTTTTACAGCTAATAATGTAGTTGGTAGTTTGTCATTTTTCATAAAATTTGTGTGTTCCTTGCAATCCTGCCGTGTGCTGTTTCGCCGCAGGAAATGACGTCACAGATACGATCAAATGTTGTGTTGGGTTGCCAGCATCCAGGCGGCAAAAAGGTCTTTTTTGAACGGCTGTAGCGTCGAATCGATGCACCAACGAGAAAAATGTACTGAGAAAAGTTGTTTGTTTTGATGTGCTCTATACGAATCTGTGGTCCGTGGGCGCCATTAAAATGACACCCTGTATATATATATATATATATATATATATATATATATATATATATATATATATATATATATAGTTTCTTCCTTTGTTTAGAACGCTTTGAAACTTCTGCATGCTTTGAAACTTCTTATATATATATATATATATATATATATAAAAATTTATGTTGGTGTCGAATAAAATTTAATGTGGGGTGAGAAAATATATTTTTCTTGTAGCTTACAAATGGGTTTTTCCTGTTGAAAAGAAATATCTTACAATAACAGAACGTTCGCGTGGGAGCGAATCAATCATTCATCCGTTCTTCCGAAAGACTATTAGCAATGTTTTAGAACGATGAAAGAACAAAGCCTAAGGTAGAGACGTAGAGACATCTTTTGGGCTGCTGCCAAACTGCTAGACAGTTAAGGCTCAATCACACGGAACTGGCGCTGAACTGCCTACCTGCCCGGATGTGATGGCTGCCTGGCTGACTGCTTGACTGGTTTGGAGGAATAGGACATGTTCTAATTGCTACTGGCTTTCCTCGACTGGATTCTGTGGAACAGTCAACCAGAGCAAAGTTTGGCCACGTGAAGATAATCATGTGGTTTCCGAGTGCTGGCTGTTTATGTATAGTTTCTCTGTTTCTCGATAAGAAGAAATAAGTAAAGAGAGGACGTGCAGTGCATTCGTGTTCAGTTCATTAATATTTAGGTATTTATGCAAAGGGATGACATGTGTACGTGACATATATGATTAGCTGAAAATGAAAATCCTTATTATTACAAGTGTATTAAAAATGTTTCACTTTTTTTTTTTTGTGAATCTCTTGTATGAATAATGCAAACCCGAGTTCATCAAAAAGCTTTTTCGGGGTAAGCATTGATTACCATATTTTTCTCGAGCCAATCTCTATTCCATACTTTTCTTTTCAATTTTCAATAAAAGCACAAAGCAGAAATTCTCCTACAACATTCTTCAAATTGCTCGTCCATCTTTACAGATTGTCTGCTCTGCGCAATGTCTTATGGGAACAAAAGTCTATCGACAAGTACTGTAACAAATATTGTGTGAGGCGAAAAGTAGCAAATGGGAAGCCAGTCCAGCACCAAGTAGGGCATTCCTACTGGAAATCCAGTTCCGTGTGATTCAGGCTTTACATACGATGCCTCCCGAGGTCGTTTGATGCGTCTTGTTCTGCACCATCCTTGCTTGTCACATTCACAACGGAAAAGGGGGGGGGGGAGGCAGGCAACCGACACGAAGGGTGCAGTTACAGTGTTGCCACATGAAGGGAAATTTCCCTTTTGCAGGGAAATTCGGACCGAAATTTTAGCCAAATGGGAAAAGGGAATTTGGATGAAAAATACCACAATTGCAGGAAAGTTTTAAGGTCATCTGACTATATTATTACAGTTTATGTTAATTTCGAATTTCATATCCACATTTTGATGTTATTTATTTATTTTGCTATTCCAACTTGTTTCTGCACCTTTAAGTTTATTGTACATTGCTTTTATGCATCTTTGGATAAATAGTAACGATGAGGATTAACGATGAAATGTATTCCTGACCAGGATTCAAACCTGGGACATCTGGTCAGGAAGTGATGAAACTAAAAATGTGATTTTTTAAAAAAATATTTTTTTATCAAACGAATAACGAATTCAATGGAATACTTAACTACGAACTACTACTGCTTCCACCACCACCAACACTAATGCTGCTACTACTACTACTTATTATTATTATTATATAATTTGCTTACGTGAAGGGAAAAATTGGTCCAAAAAGGGAAATTTTGCCCCTTGGAAAGGGAAATTATGCCCTCATATTGTGGGAACACTGTAGCAGTTGTTTCAGATGGTTTGCGTAAACAATTTGCCCTCTAAGGACTTGAATAGCCCATTCATAATATTAGCTTGCCCTTGCGAATGACTCGTCATGGTGAGTCGCCATTTTTGCATGAATCATACGCTTGGCAACAGTCCGCAGATGGCAGATTATTTCTTGGCTGGAGCTGGAATTCCAATGTTCCCGCATTCTGTTCTGGCGTCCGTTTGGCACCAATCGCATCAGAACAGCTGATTCCACAACGACGTGCATTGAAATGATCAAGTAATTGCACTCAATGCTAGCCAGCTGATAGCATCAATTTACGATCTCGTAGTCAGAGCAACCGCTACCAGTTGGTTCTTCCGAATGGCGCGAGCATAAAACAAAAGTAGTACTCGTCGTGCAAAATAAGACAGAGGGAATAGGAATTTTATGTTAAATTGGTTAAGCGAAAGAGCCATTCCCATCGCCCGGAGGGGCACTGGTTCGGTTACCGAGGCCTTTCTGCCCCCGAATGCCTTCTCTGCTCCCCTCTCCTCGGGCCTTTTCGAAGTGGCTGGAGGAGATCGGTGTTCGAGAGGCTTTTATGTGGGGCTGTAAAGAAGAACGTAAAAGACGCCGGTTTTGAAATGGTCCGCGATGCTTTCAGTTCGAAGGGTTAGTGCTTCATTCTGCGGTTTACAGGGTAGCAAGGTTCTTGTGGGATTTAACTGGTGATGAAAATATAATGTCTAAATCTCCACATCGTTCAGGGAGGGAGGGGGCAAGGAGAGGGAGGGAGAGAATCAGAAAGACAGAGAGTTTGGTGTGAAGGAGGAATAGATACGCACACAATGAGAGAAAGAGAAAGAGGAGGGTGAGTCAAATAGGTAGAGAGAGAAAGAGGAAGGCGAGTCAAATGTAGGAGGAGAGAGAGAGAGAGAGAGAGAGAGAGAGAGGAAGTTGAGTCAAATAGGGGGAGAGAGAAAGAGGAGGGTGAATCGAATAGGTAGAGAGGGAGAGAGAAAGAGGAGGGTGAATCAAATAGGTAGAGAGAGAAAGAGGAGGGTGAGTCAAATAGGTAGAGAGAGAAAGAGGAAGGCGAGTCAAATGGGGGAGAGAGAGAGAAAGATGAGGCTGAGTCAAATAGGTAGAGAGAGAGAAAGATGATTGTGAGTCAAATAGCGGAGAGAGAAAAAGAGGAGGGTGAGTCAAATAGGTAGAGAGGGAGAGAGAAAGAGGAGGGTGAGTCAAATAGGTAGAGAGAGAAAGAGGAAGGCGAGTCAAATGGGGGAGAGGGAGAGAAAAAGAGGAAGATTCGTCAAATAGAGAGAGAGAGAAAGATGAGGGTGAGTCAAATAGGTAGAAAGAGAGAGAAAGATGAGGGTGAGTCAAATAGGTAGAGAGAGAAAGAGGAAGGCGAGTTAAATAGGGGAGAGAGAGAAAGAGGAGGGTGAATCGAATAGGGAGAGAGGGAGAGAGAGGAGGGAGAGTCAAATAGGTAGAGAGGGAGAGAGAAAGATGAGGGTGAGTCAAATAGGTAGAAGAGAAAGAGAGAAAGAGAGAGAGAGAGAGAGAGAGAGAGAGAGAGAGGAAGGCGAGTCAAATAGGTAGAGAGGGAGAGAGAAAGATGAGGTTGAGTCAAATAGGTCGAGAGGGAGAGATAAAGATGAGGGTGAGTCAAATAGGTAGAGAGAGAGAGAAAGATGAGGGTGAGTCAAATAGGTAGAGAGAGAAAGAGAAAGGCGAGTCAAATGGGGGGAGAGAAAGAGGAAGGTGAGTCAAATAGGGGAGAGAGAGAAAGAGAAGGGTGAGTCATATAGGTAGAGAGGGAGAGAGAAAGAGGAGGGTGAGTCAAATAGGTAGAGAGAGAGAGAAAGATGAGCGTGAGTCAAAGGGGGGAGAGAGAGAGAAAAAAGAGAGAAAAGAGAGAAAGAGGAGGATGAGTCAAATAGGTAGATAGAAAGGGGGTGAGTTGAAGAAAGATATAATATTGATTGATTTGCTTTATTTTACACCAACAAACATCCATGCCTTGGCGTCGTAGCGCGATGTGCTAACCACTCTACGACGGAGGCCGGCGAAAGAGAGATGAAAGGGAAGAAAGAAGAACAAATGATGTACGGAACGATGTGATTTCCCAACACTTTCGCTTTTGGCACTTACAACGTTTACCACTTTTAGTCCTCAATTACAGCCGATATCTGCATCAAAAAACTTGATAAACCGAAAAGAACGTTGTGTTTAAGTCTTAAAACATTGTGCATATCGATACTTTATTATATCAGCAAATCAGAGGTTCAAATATGATCCCATCTGGACACCTTGTCGTGTCTCTTCGGTTCGAAAGGTTGCATTGATTACTGAGTGTTGGCTTCCAAGAGACACGTCGCGTGTCGCATGTCGCGTGTGTCTTCGGTGAGAATTCTCCCTTAGGCAACGCACATAAAGTCTTGCAGAGAAGAGAGCATTTCAGGGTCTAGGTGTCGCATTTTATTGCCTGTGACTGTACAGCGTTATCGGCATGAGTGTCGTGCCGGAACGCACATATCTAAAGAATTTTGCCTCCTATGTACGTTTCCTTCGTGTCCTCCCGTTTCGCCTTATTCCGTTTCGCCTTATTGCGTTTTCACCTCTCCCAATACAATTTTGCGTGATTTATGTGACACGAACTTTCTTAGGCGAAACGGGACATCCCATTTCGTCTTATCCTGTTTCGCCTTACACACAAAAAATTTCCCACCTGGGAATATTATCAACTTGAAGGGTAATTCATAATGGGATGGGAGCGCAGAGCTTGTGATATTGACTACCTTGGCTCCCATTGTCCTATCGGCTAGGTTAGGTTAATAATACATTAATAATGATGACCCTTCACACACCCTATAGGCCTTCATGGCGTGGTGCAAAGCACAGAGAAGCACTTTACTTTACTTTTTACTTTATTTTCAATTCGGAAAACAAGAAGGGGGAATGGGCTGGCAGCCCCCAGACACTTCCTTACCGGGAGAGGAGTTGTAACATCAAAGATACCTGCCGGGATAAATTAGCATGAACCGAAATCCACTCATCTCAGCCATTTTCAAATGTTTATACGACGAGGGATGTTTATTTGAGAACCCCATATAGCATCTCCCGTGCATCGCGTGCGGAGATATGACATGAATGTCTTCTGTTATGGCAGTTTATTTAGAATGCTCGCATTTGTTTTGCCACGTGGTGGGAGCCACACCCTTTGAACACACTCAGCAAAGCCGCGGGGAAATATCGAAGCTGTTTTCTTCTTGGAGCTGACGAAATAAAAGCCGAACTGCAATTCACCATCCAGGAGTACAGGATCCAATAATGAAGTTATAAAGAATGCTGAGCATCCCGCCTATTCACTTCGTGCATATAAACGACGACGTTAGAGAATATACTACTACGCAGTAGCGGCGATTGGGTTCTAAAACCGGGGGGAGGCAAGATGCCAAGGGGGGGGGGCAAATATAGTATATTTCCCTTTGCAGATAAGGTTTAGCAGTGTGGGGGCAAAATTAGCGAAAAGTGGGGGGCAAGCGCCCCCCTCGCTCCCCCCTAATTGCCACCACTGAATAATAATAACAATAACAATAAGAACGGTGAATTAGCGGGTGACCTCAGGTACCAACCAAGCCTAAGTTTATGTCATTCTAACTTTTAACTTAAACATTGGCGGCGTCAGGATTAATCATCTAGAGGCGTTTTGAGTACGTCGGCACTTTAGGCCATTCTGCACCGTTCGTTGTATGCGGGAAAATATCCTCTTATCTAAAATTCTGACTTAAAGAGAAAATTAAAACAAGGGATGTAAAAAGTCCCTTGGAAAAATCAAGAGCGCAAGGCTGTACTTGCACAAGTCAAACACAATACATTAGAGTCAGAAGATATTAAAAGCTTCCTCACAGACGGTGGGAGAGTCCAGCTCTTCGCACAAAAGCTAAACACCTTTGATAAAACACTGTTATCATCGCCCAACAGAGACGACAAACAGCCGGAAAGGTTAAAAGTCTGCCGGAGGTAACAAAGATCGGGACATTCAATAAGAATATGCCGAATACTTAAAACTACATTACAAACACGACACAGCGCATGGACCTGTCCTTGCAGCAAGTGGCCATGGGTTAGACGGCTGTGTCCAATTCGCATCCTGGTTAGAAGAACTTCTTCTCGGCGAGAGGGACGAGGAACGCCAAGCACCTATGCTGGGCTTAATAGCGTGAAGCTTGTTCCCGGTGACCGCATCCCACTCTTTCTGACAAGTGTCAAGATGGCTACAACGGAACACATTCTGCAGGTCTCTAGCTGGCAGAAGGTGGTCGAGAACGTCGCTCAGCAGACTTGGCGGCAGAATCGGCTGCTTCGTTCCCCTGTATGTCCACGTGGCTAGGGACCCAACAGAAGCGAACATCAGCACTGGCAGATAAGGACACGAGCCGTCCGAAGATGCGCTCCGCTACCGGATGTGGGGAATTTGGCGAATCCAGAGTCTACAACACGCTGGTTGAGTCACTGTAGAGAAGGACTTTCTTCAGGCTATTGACGTCAGCAAAGTCCAGTACCTTTAGAATGGCGTACAACTCTGCCGTATAGATGGAACAGGCAGGATGTAGCGAGTAACTGGAACTTTGAGAGTCTAGAACGAAGGCGCATTCAACTGATTCGATTGTCTTGGACCCATTTAGTGGGTGCGATGTCGAAAAAGAAAATATATATGCATGAGTTACATCAGATACCAATCAACTTTTAGTAGGCAGCTATGAAAACATGTCTATGAAGCTGAACACTACTATTGGCTTGATGAGATTTTCTCTGGATATCAACAAGGTGATTTCCGGGTATCAATATTGAAGTGACTTAAGTCCCTGAAGGTGCGGGTGTCGTTAGCTCTCGAAAGCTCGGAAGCCTATCGGGAAATCACGTGCTTCATACCCCGAGAAAACCCCTTCATAATTTCCCGCCAGAAGGAAAACTTCAAGAATTATTTTACTGTTGACTTGCTTCATTATTTCTTGTTTGTTTTGACCACAACAACCAAACATTTTGTAACTTGAAACGAACAAAGCTTGTTAAGGCAGGCCAATAATATATTTTGTGTTGAAGGGACAATAAATATCTTATAATAGTAGTATGAAAATAGCGGAGCTGACTCATCCGGAAGATTCGTAGCCTTTTACGCTGTATATTTTAAGGTACCTTCAAGGGAAATCACCTATAGGGTAGTACCTTCACGGTTAACCCCCGAAAACACCTATAGGGTAGTACCTTCACGGTTAACCCAGTACCTTCACGGGAAAACACCTATAGAGCACTACCTTCACGGTAATTTTGGGCGAATCGTAGCCTTTTACGCTGTATATTTTAAGGTACCTTCACGGGAAAGCACCTATAGAGCAGTACCATCACGGTTAACCCAGTACTTTCACGGTGAAAGCGCCTATAGGGTAGTAGCGAATCGTAGCCTTTTACGCTGTATATTTTAACCTTCACGGGAAAGCACCTATAGAGCAGTACCTTCACGGTTAACACAGTACCTTCACGGGAAAGCGCCTATACAGCAGTACCTTCACGGTTAACACAGTACTTTCACGGTGAAAGCGCCTATAGGGTAGTAGCGAACCGTAGCCTTTTACGCTGTATATTTTAAGGTACCTTCACGGGAAAGCACCTATAGGGTAGTAGCGAACCGTAGCCTTTTACGCTGTATATTTTAAAGTACCTTAACGGCAAAGCACCTATAGAGAAGTACCTTCACGGTTAACACAGTATCTTCACGGGAAAGCGCCTATACAGCAGTACCTTCACGGTTAACACAGTACTTTCACGGTGAAAGCGCCTATAGGGTAGTAGCGAATCGTAGCCTTTTACACTGTATATTTTAAGGTACCTTCACGGGAAAGCACCTATAGGGTAGTAGCGAACCGTAGCCTTTTACGCTGTATATTTTAAAGTACCTTAACGGCAAAGCACCTATAGAGAAGTACCTTCACGGTTAACACAGTACCTTCACGGGAAAGCACCTATGCAGCAGTACCTTCACGGCAAAGCACCTACAGAGCAGTACCTTCACGGCAAAGCACCTATAGGGTAGTACCTTCACGGTTAAGACAGTACCTTCACGGCAAAGCACCTATAGGGTAGTAGCTTCACGGTTAACCCAGTACCTTCACGGGAAAGCATCTATAGGTTAGTAGCGAACCGTAGCCTTTTACGCTGTATATTTTAACCTTCACGGCAAAGCACCTATAGAGCAGTACCTTCAAGGTTAACCCAGTACCTTCACGGGAAAGCGCCTATAGAGCAGTACCTTCATGGCAAAGCACCTATAGAGCAGTACCTTCACGGTTAACACAGTACCTTCACGGCAAAGCACCTATAGAGCAGTACCTTCACGGTTAACCCAGTACCTTCACAGGAAAGCACCTATAGAGCAGTACCTTCACGGTTATTTTCGAAACAGCTCAAAATAATAACCCCCTTTCACGTTTTTTTCCAAACCTAACGCAGGTAACTGTCAGCGTTGCCAACTCTGCGTAGCCGTTTACGCTGTATATTCACGGTGCCTCACTGTCTGCCATAAAAATTTCACCACAATATTTTACGAGTTAAACTAACCTAGTGAGTTGACAACATGTTGTTTACGCTGTATATTTTAAGGTCGTTCACGGTGCCTCACTGTCAGCGTTGCCAACTCTGCCATAAATATTTCACCACAATATTTTACGAGTTAAACTAACCTAGTGAGTTGGCAACATTTATTCTATCATGCACGAACTAACCTAACCTCTTCCAATGGTGAATGGCTCTGATTGGTCAGACAGCCCCTCCCGAACATTTCATGGCCGATCAATTTTGTGCGCGTGAGCCTCGAAGTCTTTTGTGCATTTCATATTGTTATGCTGTACAGCACAAAAGTGAAAATAAAATTTCAATATTTGTTTCTAGCGATGATAAGTGGCACTTTTGGCTCTTTAACCGAGGAAAAAAAAAACGCTTTTTTGCTTGGTGTTACTGTTGTTTGAGCCGCAAGCTAAATTTAACTAACAAATCAAAACAAGTGCTCTTCAGGGGGAAGTATGCTTTCGAAAACAAAGAAACAATACATCTACCGATGATCATCTTTTCTGTTCTGGTTAATTACGCAAGGAAAAAAAAAGGGCTTCGAAAGAAAATCTTTACCAGTAAAAATGTCTGCGAGACCTTTTCTCGAAGCAAGAAGAGGAAAAATTAATAAAATAGACTGAGCAGTCGGAAAGAAAGAAATGCTCTATAACATGCCAACCAACGTGTTCGGCTACAACAGGAGGAAACCTGGCGCCACGCTTCCCAAGTACGTCAAGATATCCAGCGAAGAGGTCGTCAAAGCTCGAGACATGCTTGACGATGCCTTGCTTGCTTTCCGAACCGACCTGTTGGTAGCTACAATCGTCCACTTGAACGGTATTGTGAAGCAGTTCGAAGAGAACACTGGCAAGATCTTCTTCATCTTCAACAACAATAGCATATTCTACGAACTCTCGCTAGGTGGCGGAAGTCTCCGGATTGTGAACTTGCATCCCCCGAGC
This sequence comes from Lepisma saccharinum, assembly GCF_977018435.1. NCBI lineage: Eukaryota > Metazoa > Arthropoda > Insecta > Zygentoma > Lepismatidae > Lepisma > Lepisma saccharinum. The sequence goes on from NC_139229.1 coordinate 12,314,311, forward strand.
GGTGTCGCGATAAGTCTACATCACGGGGAGAGTTTGTTCAGGATCAAGCACGACAACATGAAAGTCGGAGTCTCGTACGACAACGTTTCCGTCGGAGATCGTCTGTACGCCGAATCTATCGAGACGAATATGGAGCATCCGATACCGCTTTTTTTGGAGTTGGTGCTCTCCTATCCCGTCGCCAGTGTCAGTCGTCTATCGTAAGCAAACAAAAAAAAATGCAAGAAAGCAAGGAAGATAATAGATCGTGCTATAACCCTCAAACAACCTTTATTGCCATGAGAGCAGCTATCGTGAACGAACTGCACAAACCTGCCCGCAGGAATTATCCTCGACTGCCCGTGATCACCAAAGGGATAGACGACCTCTGGCAGGCCGACCTCGTGGAGATGAGCACGGGGAATCTCAAGGGGCTTCACAAGATCAACAAGGGGTTCAGATACCTCCTCACCGTGATCGACACTTTCAGCAAGTACGCTTAGGCGATACCCGTTAAAAACAAGACCGGGGTTGAGGTCAGCAAAGCTTTCGCTTCTGTTCTCAAACAGAGATCCCCTTGTTTCCTGCAGACCGATCGAGGCAGGGAATTCTACAACTCTGCCTTCGGGAGGATGCTCAAGAAGAACGGTATTCTTCACTATTCAACCTTCAGCGAGCTGAAAGCAAGCATCGTGGAGCGATTCAACAGGACCCTCAAGGGACTCATGTGGAAACGGTTCACCCTCCGCGGGAACTACAAGTGGGTGGATCTGGTGCCCGAACTGGTGGAGGAATACAACAACCGAATTCACAGGACGATCGAGATAAACCCTTGGAAGTGTCCAAGCGAAACGAAAGGTGGCTGCTCTCCGAAGTGTACTGCAAACGAAACACTGTCGAAAAAATCAAGAAACCAAAGTATAAAATAGGATACAAGGTGAGAGTGAGCAAGTTCAAACGCCCCGGAGTGTTCGACAAAGGTTTCACTCGAAACTGGTCTACAGAAATTTTCACCGTGACCGATGTTCTCCTGCCTTCATCACCTCCCTACATCCCCACCTACAAGCTGAAGAGCACCGCGGACGGTGAGGACATCGAGGGTCGATTCTACGAGCAGGAACTGTCCGCCACTAGGTTCCCGGACAGTTACCTTGTGGAGAAAGTGCTCCGACGCAGCAAGGGCAAACTTTACGTCAAGTGGCTCGGCCTTCCCTCTTCGCAGAATTCTTGGGTTGATGCTGTCGATATCATATGAGCTGGGAGATGACCAAGAGGCTCCCGGACGTTGGCGAAGGTAAAGTAAGAAAGAAAAATGGCAAATTGCTCCCCGAAAGTATCAGATGCCTCATCGTGGGGCCCTCGGGTTGTGGCAAAACCACATTGATGGTAGACAATTTCATCCTGGCTCCCCACTGGCTCGATTGGGAGAACAGACACCTGTACGTCTTTTCCAAGAGCCTCGAGCAATCGAAATACCGACAGCTGATTGCAATCTACGACGATCTGGAAATAGCCACCTTTGCCTCGCAGATGGTACCTTTGGACGAGAGTCGTGAGAATTCGGTGGTTGTCTTCGACGACGTCATCCTCGAGAATCAGGAAGAGGTTCGCAACTACTTCACTCGAGGTCGCCACAAGGGCATGGACTGCTTTTACTTGGCTCAGACCTTCTCGAAGATCCCCAAGCAACTGATCAGGGACAACGCAAACTTCATTTGCTTGTTTCGGCAGGATGCCACCAACCTCAAGCACGTGTACGACGAGTTCGTCGGAGGGGATATGACGTACGAGTCGTTTCGCAACCTCTGCACGCATTGCTGGAATGCTGACGACTACGGCTTCGCCACGATAGACATGACTCGCAAACCGAACCAGGGGAAGTATCGTAACAAGATCAACGAGTTTATCGTGATGGAAAATGTAATATAATAGTACGATGCGAACAAAAAGAAAAAATGAATACATCACGATCTGCTAACCTTCCTGTGGAGCTGCTCTATCAGATATTCAAGATTGTGTCGGGTAAAGAAGAAGATAACATCCACAGAATAATTGATATCGCCGATAGTTCGCCAGCATTCGCCGTGCCGTGTCAGATGATCATTAAGGACTACATATTTAAAATCACGGGGAAAAAGATCGTGAATACCGAAGATCTTCACGCAATAACAGACGAAATGGAAGACATGCTTGATGGATATCATAAGCAGAGTGTTAGAAAATTTTCAGATGAATGGTACGAGATGAACAACAAAAAAGATAAGATTATCAACAATATCATTTCATTGACAGCTCTGTCTTGTTTCTTCCGTCGAAATAAAATAACAAAATTGTAAGAAAACAGATAGGTCCAAAACTTCATTTTGCAATGTCAAAAGGAAAGCCGAAGAAAACATCAAGTTGACCGAGTACCTTGCAAAACGATTCAAAGGGTGGAAGGAAGAGAATCGTGGATATTATGAGCAGAAGAAGCGACAGGAACAACCGCTCATCGATGCAATCGGTGACCTGGGCAAGGAAATCAAAGATGTTGCCGAACATAACAAGGACTTGATCACAGAGTTGGTGCCGGTGGCAGTTCGCAACATTACGGACTATCCTCCCACTCCTCCTTCACCCACCACAACTCTCCAACACTTCCAACTGCCATCGCTTCCCACTAGGTTTCCGTCGCCCAGCAGCAGCAGCAGTTCGTCTTCCGTCGAGGGAATACGATTAGGACCGACCGCAGCCAAATATCTGAGCAGCAAAGGCGATGACAGAGACGAAGTTTTCGGTTTGTATCCATCACCCGACCCTTCCGGGAGCGTCGTGTGGAAGATAGGCAGTTGGCACGTCACGTTCGACAAGGACGATATCATCATCTACAACGAGAGCCGAGCGGGACGCAGAAGTTTATTCAAGAAGTATGCAGGCACGCCGGGGCTATGGGAATTGATCACTAGAAAGCGCCCCGACGCCAACGTGTATTCCGAAGAAGATTACGACAATTACAAGGAAATTCTCAAGATGACCGATGCTTGGTATCAGAACAACGACCCATCTCAGAACAGGGTCAAGTCGAGTAGCAGCGAGAAGTACAGGAACATCATCAAACCGTTTTGGAACGAAATCAAGCAGCAACCTGGCACCACTCGCCTGCCTACCGGCAGCGGTATCAAGCGCTACTCCAATTTGACCGTGGAATCCGTGTGGCTGGACGATGTTCGTAAACTCGTGGACCGGCTGCTGGTCATCGCCGGAGAAGAAAGGGCCGGTAACCGAAACTTTCACAACGAAAAGGTTGGCATCGTGGACATGATCGTTTCCAAACTAAGCCGCTTCATCGTTAACGAACCGAAAGGCATCGGGTATCTGATCAACATCATCAACATCTTGCCCCCGCGATTCTGGAAGCTGGCGGAAGGGAAGGGACTCATCAACGACATCATCAACAAATTGCCTTTCGAGATGCATATTCCGGGCTACCAATACTGCGGTCCCGGCACCAAATTGGACGCGCGACTGGATCGCGGTGATCCGGGGGTTAATCCCTTGGACGCTGCTTGCAAACACCATGATATTGCGTACCGGGACAACAGGGATCTCGCAGCAAGGCACGATGCCGACATGCAGTTGGAACACCGGGCTTTCCGGAGGGTGGTCAGCAGAGACGCCGGCATGGGTGAAAGACTGGCCGCTCTGGGAACGACAATGGCAATGCACACGAAAAGAAAACTCGGTTGGGGTTTGTAACAAATTTGTATTTATTTCATTTCAATAAAAAATATCAAAACTGTTCAATGATTCTCTCGTTCTTTACATCGTAAACAAACTTTTTCCCTGCAATCAGGACCACGCTGCATACTGTATTGTCTGGGATCGCCTCTTGGAAATCCACGACAACCTTGATGCTCGTAAGGTCGCTGATCACCACCTGCTTGCGTTTCGATGTGTTGATCACGTACATCGGACGTTTCTGGATAAACTCCGCTGGCGTGTAGTACATGTCGGTAGATCCTTCCATGGTGACCCTCTTGTACGCTGTGTAAGCTTCGTACAGCTTCAGGTAATCATCTTCCGCGAGTTTGTAGTTCTCTCTGGGGAAAATCTCGTTACGCCCGTTCTTAAGGTAAATGTTCCTAACTTTGCAGTAGTCGAACATACTCGAATCCGCATTCTGACTGCCGTCGCGACCGGTTTGAAACACAACCACCACGAAGTCGGGCATGTCGTACTTGATGCTGTTGAACTGTGTCGTCACGTCGAACTCAAAGTATCGCCCGGACACTGTCCTCTGCAAGAATTGGTACATCTGAAACTCGAGCGGGATGTTCGGGTTCTTCAGGATTTCTGCTTTGATCTTCGTGGCGTGGTTAGCTTCGTATTCGATGATCGGCATGCGAAGTTCCATGGATTTTATCACGCACTTACCCTCGGACGGGAGGCTCGCATCGTCCACGGTGCCCCCAGCCGTCGCGGATTTCCATCGCAGAAACAAGTTGTTGTCGTTGGACGCTCTCTTGAAAGTGACCCTCAGACCGCCCTTACACATGATTTCCTTGTAGTCGGAGAAGAATCCATAGAGGAGTCGCAGAGGGAATAGCACGGTGCCGAGTTTCCCGGGTAATTTGTTGTCGGTTTCGAAACCCGCTGCTTTGTAGTACGAACTCTCTGGCTTTGAGAGCGTCATGGTCGCCACGATGGTCGAAGTTAGTCCGGGGTTATCCATCCTGTCGATGACTGTGCCATGCTTTCTCACTTCCACCTGGGAGAAGAGGTGAGGGACGAAATTGTCTATCAGTCTGATGTTGGCTTCTGCGGGGTAAGCTACATTTTCGCCCCTGGTGACAATTTCGAGTCTGATGTAGAGGTCAGCGCGATGAGGATGTACAAACCCGTCACCAACATCCACATCAAATTCGATGTCCTTGTTCGGTTCGTTGAGGTTGCCAAACGTCCTTCTATTGGGAGGGAAGGACTGCAGTTCATAACTTTCTACGTGATCCATCGTGTGCTTTCGATTAACCGCCTATTTTATTACAATATAGCCAGTACGGCCGTGCTCGTGGCTCCGGCAAAATCCACCAATTCGCCTTTCTCGTTCGTTATAGTCAGTTCTACTTCACTGAACTTGTCGTGCTGGATGGGGAAAAAGATCGGTTTGACTGGTTCGTAAAGAATCGGCTCCAGGAATTCTGAATTGGGCTTGAACGTCGCAATTATACCGATTTCCTTGTGTGTTTGGTCCCGATTTGCGTCCGTCGATACAACCATGCCCTGAGCCAGGTTGCAATGTACGTTAAAAGTTTCTATGGACAGGAATTTGGGAATAGAGGACCCGACGTGCTTGATCCCCGGCGCCAACCTGCTGTCGTTAGGAAAACCCAAGAGCTCCCCGATGGATCCGAGGTTTATTTCCTCTGTGGCGGACGTAATCTCCACGCGATGAGTGACCGAACTCTCGGACAGGATGACGTTCGAAGGCAATTGGGCTTGCAGCCTAGTCAGGTTATATTGTCCAGGCGAAACGGTGATCTTCTTGCTTCCCACGTGGAGGGTGTTGTTGTATTCGGTGACGTTGCGAATCAAGTACATGCTGTAGAAAGCCACGAGCCCCAACGACTCTTGTTGCAGAGTGCTCCTGATTACATCGTAATGCAGTTTCAGTTTGAGGATTGAAGTCTCGCTGGACAAATGCAGGACTAGCATTTTTCTTTTATCGCTATTGTTTTATCAAATCCGTTGCTCTCTGAAACATTTCCAACGATGTCGAGTCGCCGCTGCCGGTTAGTTGCGAAAGAATGACCAGCATTACGACGCAGAGATGACCGCAGACCACTTCGTCGAAGCCCTGCATCCTTTCGTCGTTGTAAAATATTTCGGACGTCGATTTCAGGTAGTTCACAAGCGCGAGTAGCGGAACGCCACCGAAAGAATCAAAAACGAAAGCGCTTCCGTCCTCGGCAATCCAATAACATACCCAGTGGGTTCCCGGGTTGAGAGAATTATCCAAGTTGACCACTCCGCTTTCGCCGCCACTTCGGGGTCCGTTAGCAGGCAATGTATCGGACATGAACACACCTCTGAAGTTTATAACGTTGAACAATTCGGCTAGAGACTCAATATCTTCGTTTGAAAGGGGCACTTTTTTTAAGGTTGAATTTCTTCAACGCTGCTACGGTTGCTTCTTCGTTCTTCTTCTCTTCAAACCGGAACCAGTAGCGTTCATCTTGCTTTCCACGGCGAGGTTGTGTCTTTTTTGCTCTTTGAGCTCTTTTGTGTTCTTCTTGGCATCGATCACGGTTTTCGCGATCGCGGCACTGCCACCTGCGAGACTTCCCACGGCTCCGAGAGCAGCGAGGATCGCGGGAATGCTGAAAATGAAACCTCCCTGCTCTCTTGACCTAGATTTTTGCAACTTGCTTAGTTGTGGCCTGCTGAGAAGGAGCTTCATCCCGTGTCCCTTCTTTAAACATTTGTTTTTCTTCTCGCGTTGCTTCTTCGTGAGTATATAATCGATGCCCGAAACCTTTTTGAGTTCCGAGTAAGGGATTTGATAAGCCACTCCTTTCGGACGCATTGTGAAGAACTCCTATTTTATTATGTCTATTTATTTACTTACTTCCATCCGTGAACTGCATTCTGCTTCAGCTGCTGCCTTCTTTTCTCTCTGTGCCAACCCCAAGACCAACATTGGGATAGAACAATAAATGGAAAGAAAAGGTTTTGGTGATATGAGACTGCTGTTTATTTCAGAAAAAAAATAGATGGATGCTGGAAATAAAGAGAATATTTACTGAAGCGTGTGAAGTAGATTTGTTACAGGATTAGAATTAGTCTAATTACAGTTATTGCATGATTTGCACTTCTCTCCGATTGGTGAATAGCCCCATGGAACGGTGTGAATGCCGCAGTTCAAAACTTTTCTCTTGTCGTCCTCTGCATCCAACGCCACTTTGTTCAGTTTCACGGTCTTCACATCATGGTCTATGCTCTGGAACCTCCTCTCTTCCCGCAGGATGGGGAGTTTCTTCTTCAGGCATTCGATATAATCCTCGACGTTTAACTTCCCCTGAACAGTGCTTTTCCCAACTCCCTTGGACTTCTTGATGGTGGCGACGGTCGTTCTGATACAATACGATTTAGCCTTGAGTCCCACGAACTCTCTGATGATCTCACCGTTCATTTCGTCCTTCATCAATCCGGGAACTTTCTTGTTTCTTGGCAAAATGTTGTAGGGGTTCGGTTGTGGATAGTCCGAAGTGTCGAAATGTTCCTTCAATTCGGTTACCATGCTCCTGTACGGATCTTCCTTCATCGCATAAACGAAACTGTCAGTATCCATGTAAGCGATCTGGATTTGATTTTTGTATCGTGGCTTCATGATGTTGTAGTGGAACTCGTACATTTGCAGTTTCGACAGTTCGAGATTGCAGCCCCCACGTACGTCGGTTTGTTGAACGTAATGCAGGATTTGTCAAGATGAAGCAGCGTCAGGTTTTCGGTGAAAATTTTCCTGCTCTTGACGCGTGGGTTGGCAACCCACTTCCTGCATTTTTTTCGTCCGAAACTATCTTAACGCCCTTGTATTTCCTTCCATTCTCCATTGTTTTTCCGTAGATGGCGTTGTTCATCAGTTTATACATATCCTTATCCAGGTCAGATGTCGCCACCTGCCGCTTCTGGGTGTTCATGTTTATGTAGGGTTCCAGCCATTTGCCCTGCGTGAATTTCAAAACTCTGTGCACTTTAGTTAAAACAAGACCCTGCTGGAGATTTCAGCAGTTTGCAGTGCACTACGTAATGATCCTTCCTCTCCAACGTCAGAGCAGTTTTGGTTGATTGGAGCGAGGAGGACATTTTAGCTCAGGCGCCAGAGGAAAATCCGAATGGAGCTGGTGCAATTCTGAAGGATACTCCAAGTCTACCTCCGCGAAGTATCCTGTCGATCCTTCAAAATTATCCTCTTGAAGCAGATGTTTCAGTCCTTCTTCGGTGATGTCCGACCACTCGAAATTAGACTGTGGCAGCTTCTGCGTCATCGCATAACCATACAGGTTGTTGGCGTCCAAGTATATTATGTAGCTGGACTCCTGATTGGGATCGTACTCGTCTCCCATGTACTTGTTGTTTGTTTTCGCATGTCTTAAACAACATTGCACGATGCCGCCCCTGATACATTTCTCGATGAAAAGCTTCATGTCGCATTGATCTTCCGCGAAAAGTTGCAATCGGATGCTACTGGAATACAACATGGCATTCCAGGTGAATCCCGGAAGACTCACGAAGTGCGCAGGGTCGACTTTGTAATCACGAATAGCGGTTTGACGAAACGCTTGGAGCACGTCGAATAGGAGAAGCACGTCCAGCTTCAAGTATTGATCGTGGAAATCCCCAGCGAGCAGCATCGAAACTCGTTCCACATACGTTTGGCGTGCGCGTAGTCTTCGTCGGAACACACGGAGTCCTTCAAGGTTGAATTGAAAGCGTCTTTCGACGGAAGATCCGTCTCGTCGAACTTTTCGGGCCCGTCGACGTATTCATATGGGTACACTCCTTTCCTTCGAATAGCGTCCAAGGACACATCTGGGAAATAATCTCTGGTAACTTCCGGCACGTCCAACATGGCGACGCATTTTTCGAGGCTAGCCTGGAGAAAGCGGTAAGAATCGATGAATCTAAGTTCAATGCTTCTGTATTTTGGCTTCTTGCCAGCAGCGCACAACGTGCACTCATCGTCGCAGGGGATCATTTTGCTCATCTTACCATGATATCCCGGTGGAATATTCACCCACTTGCTGATAGTAATGTATTTCTCATCGGTCTCGGCAATCACACGGATGGATTTTTTTGTCAGCCCAGCTCTTTGATGAAATGGTGAAGATCATAATTGCTGAGCCCGTGGAAAAATACCGGTACAAACTTGGCAGTTTGAAGCTTCAAATTGCATCTATGGCATAACGGACGGATGTACTGACCCGTTACGTGATTGTGGTGTGCCACTTTTATCACACAATCATCAAATTTGGACTCGCAATTTGGACAATGTGTTGCACAAACAAACCTCAATTCTTCGTCTTCGGTAAGATCATTCATGGGTTTAGTCCTGAACAAAACATCACCCCATTCCTCCACTTCCTTGACTAGGAATTCCAGGAAGCGTTTTCCAGCCTCGGGTCCTCGGTAAAGAATCGGTTCCTTGCTATCTTCGTCCGCTCCTGCCATCCAGTGCACGTCGTATGCGAAACTGCAAGGTATGTGCTCGTGGTAGGCAGTTGTTGATGATTTTGCAGGATCGGGGTCGCAGATCGCCATGGGCTTCAAGAATGCCTCGAAGTCCGCAACGATGACAACGGGGACCTCCAGCTGTGACTTGTACTTTCTGAAGAAATGAGAACCACCAGGGAACACACACCTGGATGGTTGATGCTGCAGGCATTCTCTGAGGTGTTCCTGCAGCCTCTCCTTGGCGGTTCCTGAACCTAGGTTGTTGAAAAATGACATACACCGATAACAGATTTCGATTTTATGTTCATATTTTGTTATCTCGCTTCTGACCAGCTTCGAAAGATCACGGATGAGGCAATAATGGTGCTGTTTCACATTTTTTATCAACAGCATGTGCACTACATTCACCTCATCACCTACAATTTTGCTGATCCGAAGCGGAAAAATATTTACTTTTTTGTTGCTGATTGTATATCATACACATTTACACCAATTGGAATCTCGTTCTTTTGTTGATATGCTTTTTCGAATTTTTCGATTTTTGTCAGCTGCACAGGAAATGGAACATCTTCGAAATATTCATCCAATTCATTCTCGTACTGGCTGTAACTTCCAACGCGCGCAGAGTTTTTTGTTTTATGATGCAAGTGGGCCAGGAGGCACCATTTGAAACACTGGTTGTCGTTGTTTTCAATGTTAAGAACGGCTTTCTTGTTTTCGATCACCTGCGGGAGCTTCACGTAAGTCGATCCTGAAAGAGGCTTGTATTTGCTTATGTTGATGTTGATGATGTGTGTAGTGTTGCAAACACTCCAACCCGATCCTTTACCTCGAAACTCTTCCTGCTTCCGGACGATCTCATTCATTAACTTGTCGTAAAGTTCGCTTATCACCTCCCTATCACTTTCCAGCAGAAGTTGTTGCTTTGTTCTACTGGAGAACACGTGAGTTTGTTCCGACGAATGCTTCTGGAACAACGAATCCAAAACCATGTTGAATTTGAAGGGGCCCTTGTTGAGAGTGGAAACCAAAATCTTAACCACTTCTGCTTTCTTCTCCTCCAGGAAAATTTCGGCACTGCAGGGCAAACCCCTATTCTCACTCGTGAGGCTGTAATTTGCCAACATATTCCTGAAGGCCGTTCTCTTCGGCTTAATGCATTCTGGGTCGCGTGCTTCAGCCGATTCTATGATCTTCGTTCTCTTTCCATGGCTCAACTGGTCATCGTTTGAGGACTGCTTTCGCTTTACCCCACTCTTCTGATTGACGGTCAAATTTTCTGTTGTTATCACTTTCCTAGATGTTGGGGAAGGTTTGGTGATGCTGGCGGGTTCTTTCGACGAACCAGGCCGTTGAATACATCTTTGTTTATGACGACTTAGGTTGGACTTGGTTTGCGGGATATTACAGAAGGGGCAGGAAACTTGAGGTTGTTTCGGAACTGACGACGCAGTGGATGTGTCTTGTGACTGCGACATTTTTCTGCAACAGAGAAAGCCAACTTTCAGGGATATGCAATAGGCTATTATATACATATTGGGCCATTGTTTTGATTCGAATCTGTAAGTAAACAGTAAGACGCATCAAGATGCCGAACAATATCTTCGGTCACTCCAGAGGCGACACGGATACCGAGCCACCCGACAACACTGAAATTCTGAAACTCGACCAACGAGTGAAGAAACTTCGCAGCGACCTGCTGACTCTCCAGAACACTCTGTCCTCGAGCCTACAAGATGAGATCACAAGTCTGCAGAAAACATTAGTGGATCCGATCCTGAAGATCGAAGCGGAATTCAAATCACTGTTTCCCAAGTATGCTGATTTAGCATCTTTGGAAAATTTGAGCGGCATTCAGGAAACAGTGAACAACCTGCGAGAGGAATTATCTAACCTAGAAAAATCCAGAGACATTATTCAACTAAAAACTAAATTTGAGGAACAGGAAACAAACATCCAAGCTAGCTTGAACGAACTTCAAAATGTTATTTCTAACATTAAGATCCAACTTGAAACCAACCCTGCACCCGAAGACATACTTCTGATCAACCGAGCAGTGGCCGATCTAAGAAACGAACTCGGTAGTTTTCGGGATGAGATCCCGTCTCTGATATCCTTCGCAGAACTTGAAAACTCGGTGAAAAACATCAGGGAGAAACTTCAAACCGTCGAAGAAGCCATTGCCAACTTTCCTTCGTCCGAGGAACTGAAAATTATAGGAAAGTCTGTGGCCAACATCAAACTCCAACTCGAGACGTACGAGGATTTCGGTAAAATCCAAGGCACCGTAAGCCACATCGAGGATACTTTGTCGACCGTGAGAACTGATCTATCGACCGTGCAGGAAGCTTTGGAATCGAAATTGCCAGGCATAACGGAAACCCTGACCACAGTTCAACAGCAAATTGCCAAGCTGGAAAGCCTTAACACCGAAACCGAACTTTCACACTTCCATCACCTGATCGACGACATACAGAGCAAGTTGGAAACACTGCAGCAATCAACCCCTACACAGGACGACATGACGCCACTCCGGGATGCGCTGGGTACGGTAGCCGACGCCAGTGAGCTGGACGCCGTGAGAAAAGCTTTAACAGTGCTGCAGAATACAGTCGCCAACTTACCAACATCGCAGGAACTGAAAGCCGTGAAGAGGGCAGTGAATCGTTTGCTCAAATCCGAGGACGTGAAAAACATTCACATTGAAATCATGCAAATTCGAGACACCATCGCCACGATGCCCACCAACCAGAACGTCAACGAGCTGCACACTCTGTTCGCAGAAATCAGAAATCAGGTTCACGACCTCGCGACACAAAACTCCAAACTGAGGCTCGTCGAAAGCTTGCAGCAGATCATCGCAAACGTGAAACTTCGAATGGACGACGTGGAGACCGGTCAAGAGTCTGCTTTGGCTGATTTTGCCGACAAGCTTCGCGAACTGAACGAACACTTCAAGCAACTTCGCGTGGAAATCAAGATCAAACCTTCTTACGACAGCATCGTCAACCTCTTCAGCGAACACCTGGAGCCCATACAGAACAAACTGGACGACGTGCAGGAGGAACTGCGAGCCAACGTCGGCAGCCTGAACGTTAGCCTCGACAACTTAAAATCGACAGTCGTCCTAGAGATATTCAGCATCCCAAATCGAGAATTTCCGTCCCCTTTCAATCCACGAAGCAAACTCTACATGCTCACTCCTGTCAAAGCATACCATCAATTTTACCTCAGGGGAAAACTTCAGTTTGTCAAGATAACTTACTGGTCGCTACTGCAAGCCCTTCACTATCCGACTATGACTGTGACGAATATAGGGGACGAACCTAAAGTCCGCAATGTAGAGCTGGTTGATTTCACACATCCCGAAAGTGGAGAGACTGCATATGCAGAGGATGCTTCGCAAATCATAGACATTCAAGTCGGTGATAAACTGTATGTAGAGAACCCCTCGCTCTCACCAGCACAAAATCCCATCATCATCGTGTTCCTTTTCTCACATGACGTCCAGTAGAAGCAAGTAAAATGTTGTTATGTAAACTTATTAAAGCTCAAACGAGACTTTCCTGATTAGCTCAAAAATACACTGATATTGTGTGATCACGAGACAATTCGAGTTAATAATATGCAATGTAAAAGTAAATTCCAAGTTAACTCGGGTTAATAAAGCAAGTAAAAACATAATTGCTGTACTTACCTCTGTTGAAGTAAAGCTGTTTTTTCTCCTTCTTGCAAAAGTTTTCATGCAATTGAACACACCGTGCACCACAAGCTCATATAGAACTCAGACACTAGAGAAATGTCACTAGCAATTCACGGCAGGAATGCTGTTAATATACTCACTCCGGTCACCTTCTCGCTAAGCACTGCGAAAAGTCGAGGCGATCGTGGTAGGAAACGATATCGATCCGTCTAGGCTACATACATCGTTCCGTCTTGCTCACGCAATTAGAGGGAAAGAATCGCGTAAATAACATTAGCGACGACTCCTATACAGATATTTTTACTGGTAAAGATTTTCTTTCAAAGCCAACGCCCTTGCGTAATTAACCAAGAACCGCCCGAACGGCGAAAAGAGGCTCATCGGTAGAGGAAATGCTGGAATTTGTATTGTTTCTCGCGCTAGAAACAAATATTGAAATTTTATTTTCACTTTTGTGTTGTACAGCATAAAAATATGAAATGCACAAAAGACTTCGAGGCTCACGCGCACAAAATTGATCGGCCATGAAATGTTCGGGAGGGGCTGTCTGACCAATCAGAGCCATTCACCATTGGAAGAGGTTAGGTTAGTTCGTGCATGATAGAATAAATGTTGCCAACTCACTAGGTTAGTTTAACTCGTAAAATATTGTGGTGAAATATTTATGGCAGAGTTGGCAACGCTGACAGTGAGGCACCGTGAACGACCTTAAAATATACAGCGTAAACAACATGTTGTCAACTCACTAGGTTAGTTTAACTCGTAAAATATTGTGGTGAAATTTTTATGGCAGACAGTGAGGCACCGTGAATATACAGCGTAAACGGCTACGCAGAGTTGGCAACGCTGACAGTTACCTGCGTTAGGTTTGGAAAAAAACGTGAAAGGGGGTTATTATTTTGAGCTGTTTCGAAAATAACCGTGAAGGTACTGCTCTATAGGTGCTTTCCCGTGAAGGTACTGGGTTAACCGTGAAGGTACTGCTCTATAGGTGCTTTGCCGTGAAGGTACTGTGTTAACCGTGAAGGTACTGCTCTATAGGTGCTTTGCCGTGAAGGTACTGCTCTATAAGCGCTTTCCCGTGAAGGTGCTGCTCTATAGGCGCTTTCCCGTGAAGGTACTGGGTTAACCGTGAAGGTACTGCTCTATAGGTGCTTTGCCGTGAAGGTACTGTGTTAACCGTGAAGGTACTGCTCTATAGGTGCTTTGCCGTGAAGGTAATGCTCTATAGGCGCTTTCCCGTGAAGGTACTGCTCTATAGGCGCTTTCCCGTGAAGGTACTGGGTTAACCGTGAAGGTACTGCTCTATAGGTGCTTTGCCGTGAAGGTACTGCTGTATAGGCGCTTTCCCGTGAAGGTACTGTGTTAACCGTGAAGGTACTACCCTATAGGTGCTTTCCCGTGAAGGTACCTTAAAATATACAGCGTAAAAGGCTACAGCTCGCTACTACCCTATAGGCGCTTTCACCGTGAAAGTACTGTGTTAACCGTGAAGGTACTGCTGTATAGGCGCTTTCCCGTGAAGGTACTGTGTTAACCGTGAAGGTACTGCTCTATAGGTGCTTTCCCGTGAAGGTTAAAATATACAGCGTAAAAGGCTATGATTTGCTACTACCCTATAGGCGCTTTCCCGTGAAGGTACTGGGTTAACCGTGAAGGTACTGCTCTATAGGCGCTTTCCCGTGAAGGTACTGGATTAACCGTGAAGGTACTGCTCTATAGGTGCTTTCCCGTGAAGATACCTTAAAATATACAGCGTAAAAGGCTACGATTCGCCCAAAATTACCGTGAAGGTAGTGCTCTATAGGTGTTTTCCCGTGAAGGTACTGGGTTAACCGTGAAGTTACTACCCTATAGGCGATTTCCCGTGAAGGTACCTTAAAATATACAGCGTAAAAGGCTACGAATCTTCCGGATGATTCAGCTCCGCTATTTCCATACTACTTATAATATTAATAATTGGACCTAAAAGGGATGACGAGACAGGTGAGTGGTGAAGGTTCATAATTTAGAACTGCATAATGTGCATTCACGTCCAGATATTATTGAAATATAATTAAATCAAGACAACTTAGGTGGGCAGGCCATGTGGCATAGTGTTGCCCACGGGACGAGACGGGACAGGCTTTTAAAAATTCGAGACGAGACGAGATTTACCATGTGTCATAAGACAAACTAATATTTTCGAGAGGAGACAGCATTCCCACGAGGCTCCACGAGACGAGACTGGCCAAAGTCTCGTCTCGTGGGCAACACTAATGTGGCACGAATGGGAGAGGAAAGAAGAGTTCACAGGATTCTTGTTGGGAAACCTGGTGGTAAGAGATCTGTAGGAAGGCCAAGAAGAAGATGGAGGGACAACGTTGAGATAGACCTAAAGGAAATCGGTAAAGACGGAAAAGATTGGATTGATCTTGCCCAGGTCAGAGACAGATGGAAGGCTCGTGTTGCTGCAGCCACAAACCTCCGGGTTTAAGAAGGCTAGAGACTTAGTTAGCTTAGATTTTGATGGACTTTATCATCATCTAATGGTTGGTTGCATTCTGCAGGTGATCTCTTCCAAGCCACTGAACGGACTGACTGGGAAGAAGGCAGCTACTGCTGCGGCTCTCTGTGAAGATGCGCTGGTGAGTACTCACTCAAACTTCTTATTTCAATAGTATTGCACGTTTAAAATCATCATTTTTTCAAGAAGTTGCTTGGTATCCACAACCCTTGTAATCTGAAACAACTTCGGGGTGATACTTTGATGGTAGATTTACAGTTCGAATTTTTTTTTACTTAGGAATCAAAATCTCTCAAAGTGGGAATAGATCACATCGTTTCACAACCTTATCGTGTGGTTAATGTCGAAACAAGTGTGCCAAATCAGTAGAAATTTCAGGGTCAATTGAAAGAATTCAGAAGATCGAATAGTAGGTTCTGCTTGAAGGTAGGCTATCGCTGTATACAGTGTCGGTTGCTTAATCCGGGCTACCGTCCTATAGCTTCTCACATTCAGATGCTCAAAAATTCCCCAGCTCGTATGCTGTTAAGCTATAACGAATATTGTGCTATTGGCTCCAACGCACGTTTTCGCCACCCAGCGCATGAATACATCCCATCATGCACCTCGCTTCTTACGGGAATTGTTGGGTCTCGGCTCGGGAAATCGTCTGCTAGCGTGCTGCAAACAAGTGTAGCACGGAAAGTGTTGTCATATCATGATAGGAATAACGTTTGTATCCAATCTATAGTTTTTCCGTATTTGAGGCTTTGTGATACAATATACAGTGTTGTTTTTCTTGTAAGAAATATTCCGGTACTCTTGGAGTTGGTTTGTTCTTGTGTTCATCATAAGAACTATTCAAAACATTGTAGTAGTATGTTCATAAATAATCAACCAGAAAATAGTACTGTATATACAGGGTGTTTCCATGACCTTGATTCAAACTTGCAGAGTGGATGGAGACTGACCCAAGTAGCAATATGAGATCAGGAACACCAGTCCGGAAACGGGTCATTAGAAAGTTATAATCCAAAATTATTTGGGGCTGACTATGACAGTGGAATAAAACAACTTAAAGATGCGGCTTCTAGATTTAAAATGGACGCTACTACAGTGTATAGTAGCACTCTACGACGAGAATCGACCCCGTTGCGGAGTGGATATCACAGCGCGCTGCGACACCAGTGGCCCACGTTCGAATCCCTGTCTGGACATGAGTGTTCTTTGTGTGTGTGTCCCTTCATTAATTTCATTACATCATCCTCATCTCCGAGTTTACCCAAAAGTGTCAGCAAAACGAAGTAAAATAAATTAAATCAAACCAGTCTTCTGCTGGGCGGAAGCTTAAAAGAAAAAAAAAGAATCCACCCTTCCCCACGAGAGAGAGTCATTAATCCGCCACTGTCTCTGGCATTTTGAAAAAGTCCGTACCAGTGCAGAAACCGCATGCTCTGGTTAATTACAGAGAGAGAAGCAACGATCTGAAATTCCATGATTCCACCTACAAAGTACTTTTCGGAGGAAACGAATTAACTTCCTTCTTGAATTTCATTTTGGCCCCAGCACCCTAAGTTTCGGGAGTTTGAAAAACGAGGTGGCTCCCGGCGTGAAGCTTCCTCGTCGATATCATGTTATTAGGGCTAATTACGGCAAGACCAGTTCACCCTCTTTTTTTCAGGAGACCAACACCGAGATGAAGTAGTTGAGGTGCGCAAGAACTTTTGGATCGATGTAATTGTATAACACACTTCTGGTAAACAGGATTGAAGAAGAAGGCTTTCCAGAGTGAAATTATAGGGTGTAGGTGGTTCTTCTTCTCTTGTTGTTGTTCTTGTACCTTCCTGGTCCTTTTTTCACCTTGTTGTTCTTGTTGCTAGGTTAGGTTAGGTGCACACAACTGAAGACTACTTTCAAACCTTCTTGTTCTATTTGTTCTTCTTTCGTTGTTCTTCTTGTTCTTACTGTTTATGTTGTTCTCTTTTTTCATGTTCTTGTTGTTAGGTTCGGTCCACGTAACTGAAGACTACTTTCAAACCTTTCTTGTTCCGTTTGTTCTTGTTGTTCTTGTTTTGATGTTCATGTTCTTGCTGTCCTTGTTTTTCTTCTTGTTGTTCTTGTTCTTGTGTAGGTTAGGTTAGGTCCACCAGATGAAGACTACTTTCAAACCTTCTTGGAAGAATCAGAAACACTGTCCTCTCTCTCGGTGGCATATACTGCAGGCGGAGATTTCATACTGAGGTGGCATCATGACGCATACTCATAAGGGTCGAGTATTTTAATTACAAATACACAATTATATGCGGAAAGACAGAACGTGATTAATAAGCGAATGCAAGAGGTTCACTGTAAGAAGGGTCAAAGTGCTTCACATTGATCACAACAGATGCCATTTAGTGTGGTGGTACGTGTACCCTCACGTACAGTGGGATCCATGAGTATTACCATGCAAATTGTCCATCACCGTGTTCGTGCACTTCATTTCATCCAATAAGAGCTTCAAGAATTAAAAGAAAGCTCAGAACAAGCTGTTGATAACTTCTGAACCGTCATACATAAAAAATCCATTCTTTAAAAACACATAGAATATAAGAGAAAAATTAATGAAAATGGTCATGGACAATTTGCACGGTAATACTCATGGATCCCACTGTACCACGGTGAAACATCAAACTCGAGTAGTTCACGTCTTTGCTGATAGATGGCTCACTCTTCTTTTTTTAGAGTCCCTGGATGTATGACTTGACGTTAAGTCACATTCAGGGACTCTACTTGTTTTTTTAAACAGAGATGTTTGAATTAGTTGTATAATTGTCCGTTAACTAAACAATGCAGTTTAGTTGTAATTATTGTTTAAAAGATTCATTGACGTGCGATGTAAAGATTTGAAGCTATTGGAAAAACTTATTTTAATTTTTCCGAATTAACATAATATTAACATCATGTTAACTTCTGCTAAAGGACATTTTGTAATATCATGAAGAGTTAGCTATCTTTCGCATTTGGTACTATAGAAGCAATCCAGAAATTGCACATGATTTATATTAATCAATGTTCACGTTATGGGTTATGTTATACCAAGGTCCTTAACACCACAATATTTGTAATTCGTGTGATCGTTCAAATCCGAAGTTGGAGCGGGAGCGGGAGTGAAAGGAAAATGGCAACTCGTTGCGAAAGTTGTCGCCGGGGAAAATCTGTTTTACCTGTGGATTTGCAGAAGTTGTTGGCGGCTTTATTCATGTGTACTAAGACACACATGGAGAAAAGATGCAGTACATTGTTCGAATCCTGTGGTAGGTACCCAGGATAGATCGCCTCGTGGAAAGATAGAGGGCAACGGAACATACCAGGCTTTCTTCGTAGCCATTGCAACGTACACCGAGGTAAGACGTTTTATTTCCTAAGTGGCAGTGTGACACGGGAAATCTCACTCGTTGCAAATCGCTATTTAAGGTCAAGCAACTAGTATTTAAATACCTGTTTTCGCAGTATTGGACTCAGGCGGAAAGGTTACATTTTCTCGACTACATGAATGTCAATAATGTAGAAGTGTTATTTCTATCTGGCATCGTGCTATTGATAAAATGGCCCCGCAGCCATGTTTGGAAAATATGCTGCTTCTAGTTGAATGAAGACGTTATATGTTCAAAAAGTGGTGACAGCATTGATTAAGAAGAAAAAATAAGGGAATATATATGTAAATGGAACTTTTCACGCTACTTGACAATGAGTAGTATATACATGCCAAATATAACAAATATAAATAATATATATATATATATATATATATATATATATATATATATATATATAACACGATGTACTAATTTCTCAATACCTCGTTATGAAAGGCAATCTATTTGATGATAATACATAGGATTTATATTCTTTGGATGACGTCAATTGGAAAATTTTCATAAGTTCTTGTACATTTGAAAACCATTTCCTTTTGAAATCACGAACTGCGGATGATTTTTTTGGTAACAGCATTGTGAAATTGCCAATTTGATGTTAATTTCTGTAACAAAGGAAAAACTAGGCTGTATGTTGATAGCTTAATGCATTCTCGTGATCACAGGTAAAAAAACAGCTGGTACACGCTAGTCCAAAGGTACTTAAGTCAAACGGCATGTCGTAAGATTTAAAACATAATGCCCATCAAGATTTTTTTTTACATACTCAGTGTTGTTCATTGATAATAAATAATCATTGGTATCATTTCTACTTGTGTTCAATTTACCAAGAAATTATTTGTTACAAGTAGTGCAACGTATTGACTTTTGTGTTCTAATGCTGGATTCTCTTACAGGTGAGGGAATTTTCTTGTGCACGTTGGTCATAAATCCTTAACTAAAATTGTCATTCTGTTCATGAAGTGGGATAATTATGGTTTAAAGGAAGCATAATATACATTGTGTCCACTTTGAACTCATGAAATGTGGGAAGCACAATTGTCATTGAGCATTTTAATATTGAAAGGGACCCCAAAATAGATACCTTTTAGTTCATTTTAAGTCACATACAGGGTGTCTACTCAGAAATTTAACTAAATGAGAGGGAATATTAAGTACATGTTCCAGCTGATTTTACAAGGCAGTTGAGCTTATATTTTGTCAAAATTGAGTGACAACAATGGCAAATAAATATAACAACAAGAATTTTTACAATTTTGTGTTTATTTGAAACATAGTTACAAAGTTATTTGGTCCATTGTCAATAATGGATGTTTAATTTGATACTACATTATCATTAACATACAGGGTGTTCAAGGGAACCTGCATTTGGAAAGAAAGTAAAAATATATAAAGTTCAAAGTTTCGCTCCTGCATAAATTTGTTGTGCTTGGGAAACTATAACGTTTATTACAGTTCACAAATAAAGGAAAAACAAAGCAAGTTTCTCGTGTTCAAATATTCTGCGTTACTATGCGTTCTCCCACGGGTAACAGCAAAGGGGTTTAACATAGGTTGGAGTGGTCTAACGAAGAGATAATCAGGGAAGATGCTGGAGCTTTGTTGTTTACGGTTTGGGGCCGAAGCCTATGTTCGTCGATGAAAAGATAACGTGACTCATGTTTTGAGTTGTCATAACCGTTACGTCATAGCATACTCTGCGTACACTTGAAATCCAACAATCCTGAAAAATTCATCCGCAATCCAGCAGAAAAATATGAAATTATGCTCTGGTATAGAGTTAATTATATCGAAACTTCCCAAAAGAGTGGGTAATTTTCATAAACACTGTGTGAATAATGTGTAAAGTAGTTCTCATTAAAGATTCCAGGTGGCAGCACAAATGCAAAAGTGTAAGATCTGTCTGAAATGTGTGAGCTCAGCTCACAAAATTTCAGCGTTTATGTCCAGAAAGCTACGTAAATAGCAAAATCCAGAAATAAGGTGTTGCTGTTCATTTACTCTTTCAACAGTAAACTTGGTAACACTTTACTATAGGTGAGACGGATTTCTTCAAATTTACAGGAGATTTTATTTACGCAAATAATTTTCTGTAGCTTTGTTGAAGTTCGGGAATGTAGTTTTGATCCATTTTAATGCGAATGCATGTGGTTTTCTACGAAAATCTCTTTCCGACGTGCTATTGCTGCTGCCGCCATTTGCTTTCTGCACGAGAGCACAATGTTCCGTGTGTTAGATGACGTAAACCCCGTAGTTAGTGTTTCAACCCACGCCGTGTTTTCGCTATAAGATGACGTGTCGAGGATGCGTTGTGAAGTTGTTGCCGGGTGTGGAAGATGCCGTGGAATTTGTAATTCAACACGGAATCGAAGAAATAATTGGAATGCAGGACGTGGAAAGTTAAAATTAATAGAATTCCGTGTATTTTCTTTCATCGAGAAAAACCGATGTTGTCCGTAGGTATATGTTAAATTGAACGAAAGGGGTGCTAATGGAACCTAACCTAACAGGCCTAACCTAACCTAGCAGGCACATCTCGTCCCCGTGATGGTTCGTGGGGCTATCGTGAATTTTTGGGCTAACGTCAATAGTTTTTGGGGCTACCCGTGGATGTTTTGTGGGGCACCCGTGGATGGTTTTGGGGGCTAATGTCAATGGTTTTTGGGGCTAACGTCAATGGTTTAATAATTACTCTTTATGTCAAAGATTTAACTTTTTTTTGGTGAAAAAAGTTCGTGGTGTTTTTTTAAAAAAAATTAGGTATTTTTCGGTGAACAAGGTTGCAACACTGCATGCACACTCCAAATCGACAAAACACTGGCACAACGCGCGATGAACGGGTAAGCTATCGCCATATTGTTTGTGGAAATAAGGAAGAACAGTAAGTAATTACTCGTTAATGTAAGAAATATGCATTATTTTCGTTAGAAATTTATTATTTTACCTAAAGAAATGTTCCGCAATGCAGAATAGCACATTAGCAATGTAAAAAGTGCGAAGTAAATGATTTATAGGTGTCTCACCTATAGTAAAGTAGTACCGTAAACTTTATATATTATTTCGTCTGTAATGAATCCAAAAGAAGAAAATTTTCTTTGGCGACGTTCTTTGGAACGGTTAACTTAAAGATCAAACGTCTCAACACCATCGGCATGATCTACATTGAAGAATCTGACGAATAATAAATCAATAACAATTACCGAGAGTACTTTCTTCCTTTTCCAATCCGAAGCACTTTTCAAACACGAGGCGAGAAAAATCTCCAATGTCCAATACTCTGATCCGCCCCAACAGGTGCAAGATCAATAGTGGGGAATTAAGAAGGTTCCTGGTTTCAAGGCGGGAAGTCGCGTGCTGTAATCTCTTCGTGTCGGGTGTTTGTTTAATTCTCCCCCGGCAGTCTTTGAGTCGCCGCTCGTCACCGTCCCTTGCATCACTACTTAAGGTCTCGTGAAAATCGATGCACACTGGCCCACTTTAACTTTGGATTCAAATGAAGATATCAATATGAAAGAACCTGTGACTTGGTCGGAATTGGGTTTTGTATTATTCACTCCGTTCAAGAACAAGCAGGGTTGCCAGGTGGTCAAGATGAAAATAAGGAACAAAGTCACAAGTTGGAAATAAGGGCCAAAATCGAAATAACGTGTTAGAAATAAGGGACACAATCGCAATAAAAAACGCAGTATGTAACATTAACACACATTTCCACTTACTTTTGCATCTTCAGAAATAGACTAACCTCACACTTTTGACATAAAATGTTATTCAATTTATTAACATCATACATATTTATTACTGAACTTTATCTACATATAAGTAGGATTAGACGCTTCCATTTGGATAGGCGAATGCAGAGTTCACTAGCGCCTCCAAACGGTTGGAAGAAAAAGTAAGAACAAGTAAACATTTTATGTCAAAAGTGTGAGGTGGGTCTATTTTTTGCACCCAAGTATATAGATGATTTGTTATTCTTGTGCTTCATTCTTCGATTATATCGCTGCGACAGCCATGTGCTGTAGAATATTTTTTGTTGCAGTATTTGCAAACTTCTTTATTTTTATCCCACAGCCAAAGGTTGACTACACACAGCAGATTGTCTTCTTTGTGCCATCTTGAAACATGTTTAACAGAACTGCACCACCGCTTTCGATGAGAAGAAAGTAGAAAGAGTGCAGGGGAGGAAGTGGTCACAAACAGGCGGGGAAATGAAACGTGTGTGACGTCACGCTGCAAGATTGAGTCCAAACAAACATCTCACATGGTTTTAGCCTACTAAAAGGCATTGGATCTTTCCATTGCAAGAAGTAACTTTAAGAATTCTGACAACAGTTATTAAACAAGTAGTGTGTTTGGCTATAGGATGAGGACAAAAATTGTACAAATGAAGAGCTCATATGATTAAACAGATTGATTCGGCTATACTTAAAACAATGCCAAGATGTCTATATGAATCAATCGGCCAAGTGTGGACACAGTTGAATCTAAAGAATCTTGAGCCCTAGTGTACAAATGAAGAATTACACAGTGTACAAATGAAGAGCTCATATGATTAAACAGATTGATTCGGCTATACTTAAAACAATGTCAAGATGTCTATATGAATCAATCGGCCAAGTGTGGACACAGTTGAATCTAAAGAATATTGAGCCCTAGTGTACAAATGAAGAAGCCTCAACAGACAGATTTGCCCATGTTTGCAAAGGCTGAATCTGCCAGATTGTTGTCCCATAAGCTTGTCAAAAATATGCCCCTCTTGATATTGTTTTGGCTACACTTGAAACTAAGCCAAAAATGCTCATAAAAGCCACCCTCACCCACCCACACCCACTTATATTTACTTCCGGTCCGGTAATAAGCAGAGGCCTTCTAGAATTGCTCTGTGACTCTCTCATTTCTTACATCATAAATATATGATTTTTCACCTATAAGAATAACACTACATATGGTGTCATCAGGGAGTGTATCGTGGAATTCACAGATAATTTTAATGTTTGTCCTGTCATTAACCACAACTTGTTTCCTTTTTGAGGTGTTGATGACAAACATGGGTCTCTGTGCTTTGAATTCATCTGGTGTGTAATACATGTCAGTATTGCCAGTAGTGACCCTTTTGTATGCTGTAAATGCTTCATATAATTTAAGAAAATCATCCTTGGACATGGTTATAATTTCTTGTTATTTGTTATAATTTTCTCTAGGAAACACCTCATTTCTGCCATTTTTAAGATATATGTTCTTGATGTTGCAGTTATCAAATTTACTTGAATTTTTTTCCTGATTATTGTTTCTTCCAGTCTGAAACAGTACCACCACAAAATCTGGCATGTCATATTGTATACTGGAGAATGAATTTGTAGCATCAAACTCATAATAGGTACCAGTGGCAGGCTTCTGCACACATTGAACTAACTAACAAACTAACTCTCTAGCCTTCTTAAACCCGAAGGTTCATGGCTGCAGCACCACAGGCCTTCCATCTGTCCCTATCTTGAGCAAGATCTATATACTCTTTCCCATCCCTACCGATTTCCTTTAGCTCCATCTCAACGTTGTCCCTCCATCTTCGTCTTGGCCTTCCTACAGGTCTCTTACCATCTGGTTTCCCAACAAGAATCCTGTAAACTCCTCTTTCCTCTCCCATTCGTGCCACATGGCCTGCCCACCTAAGTCTTCTTGATTTAATTATTCTAATAATATCTGGACATGAGTACAAATTATGTAGTTCTAAATTATGTAACCTTCTCCACTCACCTGTCGCCTCATCCCTTTTAGGTCCAAAGATTTTCCTAAGGATCTTATTTTCAAATACTCTCAATTTATGTTCCTCTTTCAATGTAAGGGACCAAGTTTCACACCCATATAATACTACAGGCAAAATTACTGTTTTGTATATTTTAACTTTTAGTTTCTTAGATATTAAACGAGAACATAAAAGTTTATGAAGAGAGAAGTAACATGCATTTCCTGAATTGAGCCTACTTTTTATTTCCTCTTTAATATAATTTTCATTTGTTAATATTACTCCTAAGTATTTGAATTTGGAAACTGGTTCAAACGAGTTGTTATCAATAATTAGATTTTGATTATTACCTAACACTTGGTTTCGCCCTGTAAGCATATATTTAGTTTTCTCCTTGTTAACTTCCAAACCTATCTCTTTAGCAGTTTTGAAAAATATTTTAGCATTATTCTTAATTGTATTCACATCATCCCCCAGTAAGTCTACATCATCTGCATATGCTAACAACTGAGTCACACCATTTAATTTTAGTCCTTCTTCAGTTTCTCTTACCTTCCTTACAGCATATTCTAAGGCAAAATTAAAAAGCAATGGAGATAATGCATCTCCTTGTTTTAACCCATCATGAATTGTAAATTTGTCAGACACATTATTACCCACACGAATTTTACTTTCTGTTTCACTGGTGCATATTTTTATCATACTAACAAGCTTCTTAGGTATTCCAAACTCTACTAATATATTATATAATTTATCTCTTTTGACCGAATCATATGCTTTTTTTAAATCAATGAATAGCTGATGGACATTTTGATTATATTCCCACTTTTTTTCAAGTGTCTGTCTGATGTGAAAAATTTGATCTGTAGTTGATCTGTTACGTTTAAATCCACGTTGATAATCACCTATAATTTCATTAGCATATGGGGTTAGTCTTGTTAAAAGAATGTTAGACAATATTTTGTATGTTGTTGAGAGTAGAGAAATTCCACGGTAATTACTGCAGTTCATTTTATCACCTTTTTTAAACACAGGAACAATTATGGATTCTTTCCACTGTTGAGGGATTTCTTCTTTATTCCATATTAAACAAATTAATTTATGAATTTGACATATTAATGAATTTCCACCATATTTAATTAACTCAGCTGGTATTAAATCAATGCCAGGTGCTTTGTTATTCTTTAGCCTTTTAATAGCATCTTTAACTTCAGTCAAG
Source organism: Lepisma saccharinum (assembly GCF_977018435.1). Taxonomy (NCBI): domain Eukaryota; kingdom Metazoa; phylum Arthropoda; class Insecta; order Zygentoma; family Lepismatidae; genus Lepisma; species Lepisma saccharinum. Next base: position 12,340,066 of record NC_139229.1, read on the forward strand.
TTAGGTTCTGGAACTAAAGGTTCTGCTGTGTGTACTTCATTTACTTCTGATTTATCTCCTACATGGACATTTAAAAGGTCATTAAAGTAGTTCTTCCATCTATTTAGAATATCGCTTGGGTCAGCTAGAAAATCACCGTCTTTATCTTTTATCAAGTTTACTTTAGGTTGCCACCCCTTTCTAAATTCATTTACACCTTTATATAAATCTCTGATATTTTTATTTTTGCTGTTTATTTCAATTTCGTTAATTTTGCTTTTCAAGTAATCTCTTTTTTTACTTCTAAACGTGCGGTTAACTTCTCGCTTTATTCTATTATAATTGCTTAGATTTGTATCATCAGAGTTATTTAACCACCTAAGTCTAGCCTGATTTCTTATTTCTATTAGATTATAACATTCATTATCAAACCATGGCTTACTTTTTCTCGGTTTATGGTATCCTATACTTTCTTTAGCTGCTGATTCTATTGCATTACGTATGTGCTCCCAATTCTTATTTACGTCTGTTTCATTTATATTTTCATCATCATTTAAATCCTGCAAAACATCAAATCTATTTGACAGTTTAATTTGGTAAGCTTTCTTAATTCTTTCATCAGCAAACTTTCCTGTATCAAATTTTAGAACTTTTAGATTTTGTTGCTTATGATTTATCACTGAGAGTCTTTCTCTTAATTTAGCAATTACTAAATAATGGTCACTGGCACAGTCAGCACCTCTATGTGTACGAACGTCAATTATACTAGTATGCCTTCTCTTATCAATGAGAATATGATCTATCTGATTATGAGTTTTACCATCTGGAGAAGACCAGGTATATTTATGGATATCTTTATGTTTAAAAGTGGTACTTTTCACAATTAAATTCTTTGAGGTTGCAAAAGTAATCAATCTTATACCATTATCATTACTTAATTCATGAACACTTTCTTTACCAATCGTGGGTTTAAATGTCTCTTCTTTGCCAATCTGTGCATTACAGTCACCTAACAGAATTTTCATATCATACTGAGAAAATTTATCAAAGACCTGTTCTAACTCTGTATAAAAATCATCTTTAGTATTATCGTCTTTAGCTTCCGTTGGTGCATGTATGTTTATTAAAATAATTTTACACCACCTACCCTGTAAAGCTGCATATGATATCCTATAATTAATAAATTCTACTGTTTTAAGAGCCGAGATAATTCTATTATTTATGAAAAAGCCTGTTCCAAAATTATGATTTTCAGTACCACCATAGAAAAAAGTATAATTTTTAGTTTTACAATTCCCTTCTCCTGGCCACCTAACTTCCTGGACAGCTACTACATCTAATTTATACTTCCCTATCTCATTAACTGTACACTGAAATGCCCCAGGCCGGTAAAGGCTCAGAACATTCCAGGTGCCTAATTTAATATCCTTATTCCTAACGTAGATCTTATCCTTAGTCCAGGGACCTCCCAAAGTAGTCCCCACCCGGAGATCCGAACGGGGGACTATTTTACCTCCGGAATATTTTACCTTGGGAACATCCATGGCCTTATATTTCTGTTTCTTGACATGTCTTTTTACAGTGCAGAGTTGTGAGCTCTACGCCTAACCCCCAATATGAATGGAGGAACTACTACACAAGACAAGCACAAACATATTAGACAGCACAATTACTACACAAGACGAACACAAACACATTAGACAGCATAACTACTACACAAGACACACACAAACACATCACAACTATAACACAATATAAACACAAACACACCACAACTACTACACAATATAAACAAACACACCACAACTACTACACAATATAAACAAACAAACAAACACACACAGTGGAATTTAATGTACTGTACCTCATCAAAGCATTATTATCATTGGCAGCTCTTCTGCACACATTGATATGTATAAAATTGTAAAGGCACCTGTGGATTTTTTAGGATATCTGCTTTGTATTTAAGAGCATAACTGGCTTCATATTCAACAACCGGGATTCTTAGCTCCATAGTCTGAATAATGCACTTGCCTTCATCAGGTAGGGTATTAGGCAGAGCTTCCCCAGTGGAATTTAATGTACTGTACCTCATCAAAGCATTATTATCATTGGCAGCTCTTCTAAATGTGATTCTTAAACCACCCTTCCACATAATATCTTTGTAATCTGAGAAGAATCCTGGCAACAGGCGCATAGGGAACAGCACTGTGTGACTCTTGGATAATATTTTATCACCAGCCTCAAATCCAACTATTTTGTAGTAAGAATCCTCGGTTTTGGATAATTTTAGTGTGGCCAAAGCTGTAGAGGTAATCCCAGGGTAATCTACTCTGTTTATAACAACACCATGTTTTCTGATCTCAATTTCAGATAACAGATGTGGCACAAAATTGTCTACCAATCTTATATTTGAATTTGCCGGATAATCTGTACCATCGAGCTTTACAACATCAAATTTGATGTATAGATCTGCTCTGTGAGGGTGTATAAAGCCATCCCCTACATCAAGATCAACCTCAATCTCTGTGTTGAGTTGATTTAAATTTGCAAATGTCCTCCTGTTTGGAGGGAATGATTGTAGCTCATAACTCTCAATATTTTCCATTTTTTTGTATGTATTTTTATTTAAATATTAATTTCTATGATTGCAGTTGTTGTGGCTCCAGCAAAATCAACTAATTCTTCTTTTTCATTAGTGACCATCAACTCAATGTAATCTATTCTATTATGGCACACAGGAAAATATAATGTTGGGGATGGAGTGTAGATGATGGGCTCCAGAAATTCAGTGTTAGGTTTGAATGTTGCAATGATGCCAGTTTGTTTGTGAGTGCCTATGCCATTTGATTTGGTGATCATACCCTCGGCCACATTACAGTGAATATTTAGAGTCTCTACGGCTAAGAATTTAGGTATATTAATAGCAGTGTTTTTAATGGCTGGTTCAAGTTTTGTGTTGTTCTCAAAGCCTAACAGCTCTCCTATAGTACCCAGATCCACTGTTTCTGTAGCAGACACAATCTCTACTCTGTGAGTGACAGAATTTTGAGTTAACACTATACCTCTGGGTAACTGAGCATTTAGAGTAGATAGATTATATTGCCCTGGAGTGATTACAATTTTTTGATCCCCAACTGCAATTGTGTTGTTGTGGTGTGTAATATTAGGGATCAAGTACATGCCATAAAATGCTCTGAGAGCTATTGTTTTGGGATACACTATATCATCATGTAATCTAAGTTTCAATATTGAATTTTGGCTGGTGAGATGGAATACTCCCATGATGCTTCAGATACTACAGGGCTTTTTGAAAATCTTCAATTGATGGTTTATTTATTTGAGACAGATATCTAAGAACAGATAAACACAGATGTCCACAATTAACATCTTTGAAATTTTGAACACGGGCATTATTGTAATAAAGATTAGTTGATTTTAGATATTTTACTAAATTTTGAGGTGGAACACCTCCAAATGAATCAAACACAAATGCCTCATTGTTTAAATATTTAAGATAACAAATCCAGTGAGTGCCCTGATTTTTGTACTTATCCAAATTAACTATGCCTCACTCTTTGTTGAGTGGTTGTTCTGGTAAAGAATCAGACATGTACAGAGGGGGGACAAAATAATACGAACACCTGTGAATGTAGAGAAAATCTTTATTAATAGGGGGTTGGACCACCCTGTGATTGAAGTATACTTTGTATGCGACGTGGGATGGACGCATAGAGGTCATGCACAATGTTTAAGGGAATATTGAGCCATTCTTCCTCCAGAGCAGTCTCCAATTCCGAAAGTGTGGCTGGAGGCGGACTTCGAGCATGAAGTTTGGACTCCAAATATCCCCACAAATGTTCTATAATGTTCAGGTCAGGAGACTGTGGGGGCCATTCAAGATGTCCTACTTTATCGTAATGTTGTTCAAACCATGTTTGGACAGACCCAACAGTGTGGATAGGAGCGTTGTCGTCTTGAAAAAGCGGTCGGTCCCCAGGAAATAAAGTCTGGACAAAAGGATGGAGATGATCCCCCAGAATGCTGCGATAGTGACTGGCATTGATCGTCCCATGCAGAAAAACAAGTGGTCCCACACCATGCCAAGATATCGCGCCCCATACCATAATGGACCCACCTCCATGCTTCACAGTCGGCAAGAGGCAGTCAGGATGAAATGCATCTCGAGGCGTTCTCCACACATAAACGCGCCCCGTGGTCTGAAATAACGTGAATGTTGATTCATCAGACCAGACGAATTGTTGCCACTGCTGTGGGGACCAACTTCTGTGAGCTCTGCACCATTGGCGTCGCTTGACAGCATTACGTGATGTCACCAATGGCTTACGAATTGCCACTCTGCCATGAATGTTTGCAGCATGGAGTTCCCTTTTGACAGTTTTGGTTGAAATGGGGTCCTGGAGATGCCTGTTCATTTCAGATGTTATCTCGGATAACGATTGCTTGTGCTTTCGGGCCACTATGCGCTTCAACACCCTCCTATCCCGAGCAGCAAACTTTGTCTTTCGTCCACTGTTGTGCTTTGAAGACGCCATCTTACCTTGTGTTGTGTACGCTGTCATAACGGCTGATACTGTGCTCCTTGCACACCCAACAAGCTTTGAGGTTTCGGTCACCGTGGCTCCAGCTGAACGTGCTCCAACAATCATGCCTCTTTGGTACTCTGTCAGGTCTGACATTGCAGTGTCTCTTGAGAGCGTATGATAGACGAATGCACCACCAATGACTGCTGTTGGCAAACTAATACCTTCCCCTTCACAGCCACTAGGTGGCAGACTTCAGTGCCAGGTGGTGCTGCTGTACTGCCGGTGTGAAATGTGGCATACTTTTTCACAGGTGTTCGTATTATTTTGTCCCCCATCTGTACACACCTCTAAAATTTTTGATGCCCAGTGGCTTGATTAAAGCTTCAATATTTTGGTTTGTAAGCGGCTCTTGTTTTTTTAAACTTATTCATGGCTCTCTTAACACCTTTGCCTTGTTTTTCCATAGCCAGGTTATGGCGCTTCAATTCATCTAATTCTGCCTTATTCTTTTTGGCATCTATTACTGTTTTTGCTATGGCAGCTGATCCCCCAGCCAAGCTCCCCACAGCCCCAAGTGCTGCTAAGATGGCCGGGATAGTAAATATGAAGCCACCTGTATGCAATTTTTTTCTAGATTGCTGTAATTTTTTTTAATTGAGGGGTGCTAAGTAATAATTTCATACCATGGCCTTTGGCAAGACAATATTTTTTTTTTGCGCTGCTTTTTGGTTAAAAGACTATCAATAGTTTTAAGAGATTTAATACCTGTATAAGGTATCTGATACATAACACCCTTGGCCTTCATCCTAGGTTTATTATATACATATTCACAACCCCCACCCCAGTTCTTGTTTGGTGTTCATAGCTATGGTGGTCCCCAATGCTGCTATTCTTTCACTTAAAGAAGCATCTTTGCTTACAAATCTACCAAATGCAGCTTCTTCTAAATTTTTGTCTGCAACATGTCTCTTGTCAAGATCAGAATGTGTGTTGTATGCTATGTCATGGTCTCTACAAGCAGCATCTAGGGGATTAACACCAGGGTCACCTCTGTTTAATCTATGGTCTAATTTTGTACCGGGACCACAATACTGATAGCCTGGAATGTGTAGTTCAAATGGCAGCTTGTTTATGATGTCATTAACCAGGCCCCGACCCTCAGAGATATTCCAAAATTTGGGGGGTAGAGTATTAATAATTTTTATAAGATATCCAATCCCCTTAGTGTCATTCACTATAAAATTAGACAATTTGGTGCTTATCATGTCCATAATTCCAACCTTTTCATTGTAAAAATTGTGGTTGCCAGCATTTTCCTCCCCAGCTATCACCAGCAACCTATCTACAAGTTTCCTGACATCATCAACCCAGACAAATTCTTTAGGCAGGGTGTTGTATTGTTTGATTCCACTACCTGTCTTGATCTGTGACCATATGGGCTTGATTAAATTGTTGTATTTTGCTCCACTGCTAGACTTGACTCTTTTTTGTGTGGGATCATTGTTCTGGTATAGAGCATCTGATTTTATTAATATTTCTTTGTAATGCTCATAATCTTGATCTGTATAGCTGCCAGGTCTCTTCCTAGTCATCAGTTCCCACAATCCAGGTGTTCCGGGATACTTAACAAAACCACCTCTTTCTCCAAGATGAGATTCTGAATATACAATTAGATCTTCTCCCATAAATGTTACTCTAAAATTGCCAATTCTATGTTTGATGCTACCATCACGCTCTGTGTCAGCATATAGGCCAAAGACCTCATCTTTGTTGTCTTTAGGTGTGCTTAAATATTTTTGAGCAAGAAGACCCAATTCAATAGGATCCTGAGTAGCTTCAATTCTTCGAGGAGCAACAGGACTAGGTGTATGAATACTAGAAAGTGGGGTGATTGGATAATCTAATATGTTCCTAGCAGCTACAGGTACAAGCTCTGTGATCAAATTTTGATTTTGCTCTGTAACAGTTTTGATATTTTTACCTAATTCACTAATAGCATCAATAATAGGCTGTTCTGTTTGCTTGTGTTGTTCATAGATTCCTCGGTTCTCTGATTTCCATCCCTTAAATCTTTTTACAAGATAATCTCTTAATTTAAGATCATCAATAATTGGCCTTTTCATGGTTATTTATATATGTTTCAATGTCTAGAAAATTGTTGATTTTATTTCTGTATTTGCCACTATTGGGTTTCCTTGTCATATCAATTGTGACAAACCCATAACTGTCTTGATTCCAGCACCTACTGCAAAACTTGGAAAAATCATTGTCGCTCAAGTCCCCACCTACATATTCATCATGTATGTGTTTGAGGTTGGTATGATCTTGATGAAACACACATATAAAATTGCTGTTGTCTCGGATCAGCTGCTTCGGTATTTTAGAAAAAGTCTGTGCTAGGTAGAAGCAATCTATGTTTTTGTGTCGGCCCTGTGTAAAAAAATTTCTAACCTTGTTTTGATTATCCAGTATAATGTCATCAAACACAACAACAGAGTTATCAAGACATTCATGGAGTGGCTTAACATCTGATTCAAAAGTGGCAATATCCAGTCCATCATATAGCTTCATCAGCTGCTGATATTTTAATTGTTCCAAGCTCTTCGAGAAGACATACAAGTGCCTGTTTTTCCAATCTAACCAGTTGGGTGCCAATAAAAAATTATCAATCATTAGTGTAGTTTTACCACAAGCCGATGGCCCAACAATAAGACATCTAATATTATCAGGCAGCAGCTTGCCATTTCTCTTAATCTGCTGTTCAGGATCTGGCATTCTCTTGATAACATCCCAGGTGTTCATAGTATCACTTTGTCTGCCTCGATCCAGCTGTGTTCTGGGAGTCCTAGCCATTTGACAAGTATCTTGTTGCCTTTTCTGCGGATGATTTTTTCTATGAGATATGTGTCAGGCTGCTTAGTTTTGCTGAGTTCTTCTTCATAAAACCTGCCTTTGAGAATTTCTCCTCGGTGGTCTTTTATTATATATGTGTATCGGGTCCCAGGTTTAACTTGAACCACTGTAAATAATTCAGTGCTCCAGTTTCTGGTAAAGCCTCTTTTAAATAAGTGCTTATATTTGCTGATTCTTACTTGATCACCTACCTTGTATTTAGCTTTTCTTGTTGTTGGCTGGTATCTAGGATAATAAACAGTGCTGATCAATTTTTGCTCATCAGATGAAGTTACCTCAGAGTGTTTCATGTTGATTGTGGAATGGACCGAGTTGTTATATTTACGTAGAAGTTCTGGTAGGATTGTGAGCCATTTATAATTACCTTGGAGGGAAAATTGTTTATACATATGATTTTTTAGGGTTTTGTTGAATCTTTCAACAATAGAGGCCTTGAGATCACTGTAACTCGAGTAATGTTGTATTGACTGGCTTTTAATAAATTGTTGGAACACAGAATTATAGAATTCTTTGCCATTATCTGTTTGCAAATAGCGCGGTGATCTTCCACTCTGATTGATGATTGTCCTGAAGGCTTCTGTAACACATTTTCCAGTCTTGGATTTGAGTGGCACAGCCCAGGCAAATTTTGAAAATGTATCTATGACAGTGAGTAGATACTTGTAGCCCTTGTTGATTTTGTCTAGGTTTTTCAGCTGTCCACTTGCCATCTCAACCAAGTCACACTGCCATAAATCATCTATGCCTTTTGTAACCACTGGAAGTCTCTTATAATTATGTCTGGCTTGTCTGTGTAATTCATCAACAATAATTTGTCTAGACATAGCATGTAAACAAGAATATTGCAACTATAGGGTGTTCAGCAGCTGATACTACAGGATTTTCTAAATACAGTTTGTCTCCTATTTGTATATTAAATTCCAGAGAGCCATCATCTTCAGCATAAGATGTCTCTAATGTATTGGGGTCTGTAAAATCCTCTAACTCTACACTGGTGACCTTTGCTTCGTTGTCAGCATTTGTTATTGATAAGGTAGGGTACTGGTGTGCCTGTGGTTGTAGCCAATATTTGATCTTGATTGGTCTAAGTGTGCCCCCAACAAAAAAAAACTGGTAATAAAATTGTGCAGGGGACAGCATATATATTTTCCCACCTGGTGTAAATGGTGAATCGTATTCTTTGTTGGGGATACTGTACAATTCAAGAATTACTGTATGTTTAGGATTCTCGATTATGCCAGTTATTTCTTTTTCTGCTGTAAGCAATCTACTTGTTACAGATTCAAGGTGCTCATTGAAAGTCCTAACAACATCATCATGGCCTGGCTTGATCTTTATGTCCACAACAAGTTTCTTGTATTGTTGCACAATCTCTTGAAGCTGGGTGGCAAAAACAGACAGAGCATTTGCTTGGTTGGATTCCATGCTTCCTAGCTGTTGCTTGATATTAGCTACAATTTGCTGTAAATTTTCAACAACTGCCAATTTTGAATTTTGAGCAGTAAGATCATGGACTTGTCTTCTGATATCCTCAAACAGGGCATGCAGTTCATTAATATGTTGATTAGTTGGTAGAGTGGCCACTGTCTGAGTAAGTTGTTTGATCTCTGTCTGGATATTCTTGATATCTTCTGATTTCAATATGCGATTCACAGCTCTCTTAATATTTTTAAGTTCCTGTGATGTAGGCAGATTTGATACAGTATTCTGCAAAGATTCAAGAGCCAATTTCACATTATTTAATTCAGAAGCATCAGCCACACTTTGCATAGCATCTTAGGTGTTGATTGTTGCAAAATTTCAAGCTTTGTTTGGATATCATCGATCAAGTGATGAAAATGAGATAGCTCAGATCCAGTGTTGAGGTTTTCAAGTTTTGTGATCTGTTGCTGGACACTGACAAGGGTGTCTACAATACCAGGCAAGCGGGATTCTAGAGATTCTTGTACATTTGTCAGATCACTTTGCACTGCTGCTATGGTACCTTCAAGATGGGTTATGGTACTTTGAATTTTTTCCAAAATCTTCATATGTTTCAAGTTGCAGCTTAATGTTGGCAACACTCCGAGTTATTGCACTCAAAGCATCAGAAGATGGCAAGTTGTTCATAAAATTTTCAAGTGTCTCAATTTTTTCTTTAACCTCCGCTATGGCATTGTTCAAGGGGTCCAGATTAGGTGTCTGTAGTGATTGAATCTGTTCTTTCAGAGTGGAAATCACTAGATCAAAATCTTCTTGTGATTTTATGCTTTTGACAATTGTTTGGAGCTGTGTCTGGACATTATTAATCTGTTCTTCCAATTGTTGTTTCAATTGCTCAGAGTTGGTGGCCTGGGTCTTAAATTTGGCTTGAAGAGCTGCTACAGCCTCCTCTAAACTTTGAAAATTATCCAATGTTGCCAAGTCAGTATATTTCTGAAGCAGCAATTTGAGTTCTGAGTCAATTTTAAGAAGAGGGTCCATGCATTGTGATTGTAAATTTGTAATTTCTAGTTGAAGACTGGCATTGAGTGTGGTTTGTAAAGCTTGTAAATCACTTCTTAATTTTTTGACTCTGACATCAAGCATCAGAATCTCATCACTGTGATTTTCATGCCTTGTGTGGCCAAATATATCATTGGGCATTTTTGTTTTAGTGGTTATTTATTATTGAATATCTAACTCTTAATTCTATAAAAAAAGGTATAAGCTTGTCATAGGATCCCGGGACCTCAATATGTAAGCAGTCACCAGCAGAAACAGTATATACAGTGCCAGAAACCATGTTTGAGTGCTTAATTCTATAAATATTTCTCCCTACTGAAATCTTGACATTACCCTCGGGAGTTGTAATAAATTGTAATTGACCACCTACAGGTAACTGGTAGTGATTTAAATTATTGTTAAATATGTACAATGTTTTACCTGTTTCATCATCAATATCTGTAAGTATGCTGTTCAGATGAATAATTAACAAACCACTTAGTTTAGATATTATATCAGAAGGGGGTGCTGGTGTTGGCAGGTCCATAATAGCCTGTTTTTTGAACTCAAATAAGTTCATAGGCATGTTTATTTATTTCAAATCATGCTCTGTAATTGGGCATTGATTACCATTTTTCAAATCACAATGACCCCATGGTAGAGTATGTATGCCACATGACAAAATGCATCTCTTATCATCATGTGGGTCCAGAGCCACTTTTCTTACAATATTTGTAGTCAACAAGTGATCCTCACTCTGAATTCTGCATTCTGATGTTCTTATTAAACTCTGGGTTTTGAGACAAGTTCTTATTAAACTCTGGGTTTTGAGACAATTTTTGTAATCTTCAAATTCAAGCTCTTTGTCAACAGTTACTCTGCCAATGCCCTTGGCCTTTTTGGCAACAACACCACTACATGTTTCAAAGCTGTACATCTTGGCCCTTAACCCAGCAAATGCCACAATAACATCACCAAGTGTCTCATCTTTTAACTTGCCAGGCACCTTTTTGTTGTGGGGTTGAATCTTTGTATGTTCACTGGTATCAAAATATTTAAGCAATGCAGGCTGTGATATATCTTGATAAACATCTTCTGTCTGAATATCAAGAATAAATATCTGTGTCCATGTACATCAGTTTTACGCGATCATCATAAATAGGTTTCAATTCATCATAATAGAGCTCCAGCATGTGTAATTTGGCCAATTCTAATATCACAGCCCATACATAAATAGGCTTATCAAACTTAATCTTTGTTTTTTTTTTCATGTTGAAAAGTGCCATATTGTCATCATAAATTCTTCTGTAGTTGAAATTAGGCTTTGCAATCAATTTTTTGCTCAGGCTGGGGTCAGTAATTAATTTAACATCAGTATGTTTTCTGACATTTTCTATGGTTTTGCCATACACTGAATTTACCATCAATTTGAACAAGGTCTTTTCAAATTTGCTCACTGCAGATGTTCGAAGCTCTGTGTTTGTATCAATATATGGCTTCAACCATCTTGAGTGCCTGAACCTCAAAACTTTGCCAACTTTGGTCACTTGAACACCATGATGCGTCAGGAACTGGAGGTTTTTGTAATATATGACATAATCCTGTTTTGGCTCTAGAGTCATCATGAGCTTCTTCTGTTTAGAGCCAGGTGAACACTTAACCTCAGGAATTGGGGGCAGATCAGAAAATTTGTTGTGTAAATCATCAGAAATTGTCAGATCAACCTCTAAGAACAGGCCATAGTTACTGTCATCAAAATCCTGAAGATCCCCAATACTAAAATTTTCAACCCACTCAAGCCCTGCATATGGCAATTTATCCATCATAGCATAACCATACAAGCTGTTGGCATCCACATAAAGTATAAAATTTGATGGCAGGGCTGGATCATAATTGAGAATATACTTGTTATTTGCTCTGGCATATCTCTGAGAACATTGCACCATGCCTCCTCTTATACATTGTTCCATAAACAGATACATATCTTGATCTTGGATCAGATCCAATTGCATTTTAGTGTTTAAAAACATTGCAGACCATGCTAGGCCTGGTGCACTGTAGAAATACATGGGATCCAGTTTATAATTTTCCATCGATAATTTTCTAAATGCCTGAAGTATATCAGCTAAGAGAGTGACATCAAGTTTTAAATATGCCTTATGATAATCACCAAATTTCTGGCATTTTAAGTTGCTCCACATCAACTGGGCATGGGGATAATCATCATCAGTAATTCCAGATGCCCTGAGTTTACTGTAGAACTCTTGTTGTGGTGGCAGAGAACACTCATCAAATTTAGAAAAACCTGTAACATAATCATATTGGTATACACCCTTCCGCCGAATTAATTTCAGGTCCTGATTTGGAAACAAAGCACATGTGATTTTGAATTGATCATCAGATAATTGACTGGCCAGTGTAGCCAGGCTAGCAGACAGAATTCTGTAGGAATCAAGAAATCTTAAGTGAATGGGAACACCATGAACTTTAATTATATTGCTAATAGCAATATATATTTCTCATTATTTTCTGCTAAAATATTTAAATTCTGCTTGTCAAATCCCTTGTACCTGATCATGTGATGAAAATCATAATTGGATGCACCATGGCAAAATATAGGGACAAATTTTGATCTCTGTATCTTAATATTACAGCTATTACACAGAGCCATTTTGAATTTACCATCTGTATGAGAATGGTGTTTCACCTTGATATTTATATCTGAAAATTCAGAATCACATACCGGGCATTTTTCTGCATTGTTGAAATCTTCAATCTGATCCTCTGTTAAAGGCAACATAGGTTTTGATTTTAATAAGACAGTAGATGCTATGTCATGGCACTCATTTTCTATTCTATGTGCAAATTCTTTGATGGCATCTGCTCCCATGTATAAATATTCTTTACTAACAACCCCATCCTGTAAACCACATAATAAAAACTAGAAGGTTCATGTAACTGGTATGATATAATTGAAGATTCATCAGGATCTGGGCTGCAGAATGCAAGGGGTTTGAGGTTTGATTCAAAATCACAGACTATATATGCTGGGTGTTCCAACAAAGCTTCAAATTTTTTGAATTTGGCATTTTCACTTGGATTAGGCATCACCATATGAACAGGTTTATGGTTGCCACAGTATTTCAGATGCTCAATTAATTTGTTTTTAGCAATTTCTGTATTCACTTCCCGAACCCCATTCACCATTTTTCTACCATCAAATACAGTTAAACATCTTCGGCACAACTTAAATGTTCTATTAAATTTGTCTAGTTCTGTTCTGACTAAAGCTTCAAGATTTTGTATCAGAGTATAATGGTGTGTATCATCCCCTTCAATTAAGAGCAGATCAATCGGAACAGCAGAATCATCATCAAATGTACTGATTCTGAGAGGTGCTATCAAGCAATTGCCACGGCCAGTAGAACAAATATATACATTAATAGATAATTGTTTACCATTGATATCCCTGGCCTTTTTTTTCAAATTTATCAATATTCTGAACAGACATTGGATATTCTAAGCCCTTCATAGCATCATCAAGATTGTGTTCATATTGTTTATAATAAGTTATTCTCTGAGGATTCCTTAAAACTGGAAACAAAGCAGCTAAAATACACCACAAAAAGCATTTCTCATCATTATTTTTTATGTTAACCACGGCTCTTTTGTTTTTGATATTGGCAGGTAATAGCAGATATGTAGATCCTTGTAATGGGCTGAATTCAGAAATATTAACATAGAGCTTGTGTGAAGATCCACATAGGCTCCAACCCGATTCTTTTGCTGCAAATTCAGAGTGTTTAATATTCAATTGCTCTATCAAACTGCTTATTATTTTGTCTAAATTTGCATTTGAATATACAGCTACAGTTTCTGTTATGTGGGGCTGTGTAAATTTTGTGCCATTTGGTTTCTTATATTGTGTAAACAATTTGAGGGACAGCTTATAAGAGTCATTTTGTGCATTTAGAATGCCTGCACATCAGGATTTATACTGTTCAAAAAATTCTTAATGTCACATCTTGGCTCTGATACAAAACAGTGATCTCTAAGTTGGCCATTAAAACTGCTATGGATGGGTTCATAGCGTGGCTGCTTTGCCGGTCTAGCATTAACAGGTGTTTCAAGCCTCCTTTTCAGACCAGATGTAGATGGCTGTGAGGGCAATATTGATGACTGTACATAACAAGTACACTTATGCCTATTGTAATATGCTTTGCTTAATATTTTATGGCATCTTGGGCACAATTTAGTAGCCTTTCTGCATTTCTTAGGATCACAATTATGCCGGTGCCTAGCCCAATTAGAACTAGATATATTTTTATTGCATTGATTGCAATATTTCAAGTTTGGCATTTTTATTGTTTGTTTCTTGTTGCTCCAAGAAAACAGAACTATGGATAGAATGCCAAAACAATTATAACAGCAGTTAGTGGCTGAGCTGGTGCTTTTATACCCAGACAACAGCAGTAACTAGGCTCTGGTGATCCCCAATATAAAATAATTTTGCTCTATTATGCTGTTGTATAACACACTTTACCAGGTATCAAACCTCAGCTGTATATGAGCTAGCAGTGAATATTCTCAAAATCTCACGTGTGGGGATATTATTCTGCCACATGTATTTCAATCTCACACATTTTACCAGGTTTCAAACCCGGAGCCCTTGATTACAAGGCAGCAATACCAACACTTTGACATCAGGTGAGGCCTACACATTCTACCAGGTTTCAGACCTGGGAGCCTCTTGATTACAAGGCAACAATATTAACACTTCTCCATGGAGAGGCCTCAAACCCAGAAGCCTTTGATTACAAGGTATATAAGCTATGGGGCTATGCCCGCACTTTACCAGGTTTCAGACCTGGAAGCCTCTTGATTACAAGGCATATAAGCTATGGGTCTATGCCCACACTCTCTACCGGTTTTCTAACCCGGGAGCCTCTGAGCTGGATATCAGACATCTGGAGCTTCTTCGAAGCATCGGATTGCATTGAAACTCGATATAGACCCTGTGCAGATCATGGGGGGAAACAAATGCCGATGAAAGAAAAAAGAAATACAGGGTTATTATAAATGATGGACCCATTTTCAAAACATCATATTTATTGAAGTACAAATCCAAAGTGAACAAGCTATACCAATGGAAATAGGAAGGTTCAAAGTTTGTTACCACAATGTTTGTAACTGTTATAAATGTTCAATGTGGCCACCATTGGCTCCACGGCAAACATCGACGCGGTAGCCAAACTCGTTCCACACACGCGTAAGCATATCTGCTGTTACCGAGTGCACGGCAGCAGTGATCCGGTTACGCAGATCGTTCAGAGTTGTTGGTAGAGGCGGGACGTAAACAGCTTCCTTCACATAACCCCATAAGAAATAGTCGCAGGGTGTGAGATCCGGAGATCTGGGTGGCCAGAAGTGCAGAGCCAGATCTTCAATTCCCCTTCGACCTATTAAGCGCTGAGGAAGGGAGTCATTCAAAAAGTCTAGTACAGATCGGTGCCAATGGGGCGGAGCCCCATCCTGTTGGAAGATGAAGTCCTGGGAATCTTCCATAACTTGAGGGAACAACCATTGTTCCAACATGTCCAGGTACGTGATTCCCGTTACAGTTCTTTCCACAAAGAAAAATGGTCCATAAACCTTTGCACTGGATATGGCACAGAACACGTTGATCTTCTGTGAGTCTCTTTCATGTTGCACGGTTGCATGTGGATTTTCCAAACCCCATATGCGAACATTGTGTCTGATGACTTTTCCACTGAGGTGGAACGTGGCTTCATCGCAAAAAATTACACGCTGTAGAAATGCGTCATCCTCCATCTTTGCTAGCAGATAATCACAAAATGCGATACGCTTCTCTTTGTCATTGGGTGTGAGAGCTGTACCATTTGTAATCGGTAGGGCTTGTACAGCAAACGTCTTCTCAGAACTTTCCATACCGTTGGTTGGGGTATTCCAAGCTCTCGACTAGCTCTGTTGGTAGACTTTTTGGGACTACGCACAAAACTTTCTTCAATCCGTTGGACATCGTCCTCTGACACACGCGGTCGGCCTGTGCTTTTTCCTTTTGCACACACTTCCAGTCGCTTGAAATTGCTGAAACCAACGGCTAATGCTTTTCCTAGTTGGTGGTTTGCTACCGAATTTGGTACGGAATGCCCGCTGCACTGCAATTTGCGACCCACTTTTCGCGAACTCAAGCACGCAGAAAACCTTGTGCTCCAAGGTCGCCATCTCGCTCACAACTGACAGAGACGGTCCTCTCGCGAACTCTACCGGCCGCTTCCGCAACCACCACAGCCCGCCGGCCGCTGCCCGAAATAAACTTTGAACCTTCCTCTTTCCATTGGTATATAGCTTGTTCAATTTGGATCTGTACTTCCCTACCTATGACGTTTTGAAAATGGGTCCATCATTTATAATAACCCTGTATATAGTTCGAATCCTCACCACCCGGTGGAAATGTGGCGCTGAGAAGTCGAACATGCAAAACTTTATTTGTAGTTTGTCAGTTCAGTAAAGTTCAATATGCGCTCTGTCAACGCGAATGACACTTATGGAAGCGCCAAACAGGATGAACAATGATTCAACAGTAGGATGTTCACTGTGTACTAGATTACACTGCCACATTTCCACCTGGTGGTGAATATTTTTTTTATCGTCAGCATTCGCTCTATACCTCTATACAAAGTTTCACCACAATTCGAACGGGCTTCAGGGAAAATTTATAATCACCTGCGACACACTTGTAAGAGTGATTCAAAAGTCGCGCGACCCGATCTTTTATCGCTTATGACATGAAAGCAGTAAGAGATATTTACACCGGGTTTCCTGTATTATAAAGCCTAATCCATTGAGTTGTGTTTCGATGCTTAACATTATCATTTTACCCCTTATAGGAAATTCTATAAACATAAATAAATGGCAGAAGACAGCATTAAAATGTTTCCACAATTTCACTTTTTGGGCGAGAAAAATATGTAAGAATGGTCATAAATTAGACGTCTGATGATTGGCATCATCCTAGTCTGTCATTGTGAGCAATATGGGCCATGTACAGCATTTGATGGTTTTGGGACTGGCGATTATATGGGTGAAAGTTAAAAAAGTGAAAAAAAGACATTTTAGACGCATATCACCTTAGCTGGCAACACTAGTAGGTAGAAATAATGGCGTGCTTTGGGCAGTATGCTGAAAATTACATTTGCAGTCAGAAAGATAATGTTTACTTTTGACACGCACCTCTACTTTCATCTAACTTTCATCATAGCGTTTTGCTTCCTCAGAAGGCTGGTCAGGATTTGGGCTAAAACATGACATCCGGAAGAAAGGGCCACGCACCCCAAAAAAATGAAAGCCAACCAAGAATTATGTATTTCACACATACGTATGATTTTATTTCAGTCACAGAAATATACGATATTAATTATTGCAAAGGCTATGCAGGAACGTAATATTCAAACTTAAGCAGGTTTTTTTGAGGGGAGAACACTAAATGTGCCTCATTTGCTCCCCCCTTTGAAAAATTTATCCCTCCCTGGAAGAAATTCTTCGGACGTCATTTGTTACGTTTCTGTTAGTTCATTCTTCCATGCCTGGTTGGCTATATTTTCTTATGTATTTTGTAATAACGCAAGTTCAATATACTCATTTTCTGTTCTTAATAGTGTCAAAGATGCCCAGAAGTTGAGCCCATGAGAGAATTGTCACCTAACCTTATGGGGCAGTACGCCCCTGTTCTCTATTAGCTGGTACACTCAACCAAACGCATCCACGCACACTCGAAAATTTTATAATTATGTTAGTTGGTTATACCGCTTCGTCCATACGGTCACTAGATATAGAAATTGGAAACGAATCCAATTGGCTAAGCTGCCACCTTTCTGTCTAATTTTCGATGGTAATTTATGCAAACCGAATTTTTCGCGTAGTCTCAAATCTATGAGGAGGATTTTTTTCCACTTCTCTCTTGATTGCGATTCCGGCTGGCGATTAAAATTATCCGACGTCGAAATTATTCACTTCTTTTTTAGGTATTAGTGCGCTATTCAAAAATGCACTAAGGTGGTAGCGTACTTTTCAGACACTCCATTAAGGGGGTAGGGCGCTATTCGGACCTCCACTAAGGCAGCAGGACGCATTCGGACACTCCGTTAATGCGATAGGGCGCTTTTTGAACACTCCATTAAGGCGGTAGGGTGCTATTCGGACCTCCATTAAAACGGTAGTTCGCTATTCGGACACTCCATTAAGGTGGTAGGGCGCTTTGCAGACACTCCATTGACGCGATAGGGTGCCATTCGGACACTCCTTCAAGGCGGTTAGGGCGCTATTCGGACACCCCATTAAAGCGGCAGGACGCTATTCGGACACTCTATTAAGGCAATAGGGCGCAATTCAGATACTCTATTAAGGCGGCAGGGCGCTATTCGGACACTCCATTAAGGCGGTAGGGCGCTATACGAACACTCCATTAAGGCGACAGGGCGCTATTCGGACACTCTTTTAAGGCGGCAGCGTACTATTCAGACACTCCATTAAGGCGGTAGGGCTCTATTCGGACACTCTATTAAGGCGGCAGGGCGCTATTCGTTTGCTATTCGGACACTCCATTAAGGCGGTAGGGCGCTATTCGGACATTCCATTAAGGCGGCAGGATTATATTCGGACACTACAATAAGGCAGTACGGCGCTATTAGGACACTCCATTAAGGCGTAGGGCGCTATTCGGACACCACATTAAGGTGGCAGCGCGCTCTTGGGAAATCGTATTGTTTTTCTAAGCTAGCTTAATTTTGTGGATGAGTGACGATAACGGCGACGGACGATTTGATGACTCACGGAGAACAGTCGTGCCCAGACCGGAATTCCAACCCGGACCCCTGGCGTCGTATCTCGCCGAGCACAATTCCAACATGGAGGTGGACAACTTTCTGATTTGGGTCATACAAAGGGTCATTCTTTTTTCTTTCCATATATTAACCACGAGAATTTACTGCATATAGTCTTGAAACGTCCCTTGTTGTAATTATCGAACTCTAATGCGCGTGCGCATACATGTATGTATACTGTGCCTTTTTCTGGGAATGAATGTTCCAGTACTCTTAAAGGTTTAACTTTAAAATACTCGTAACACGTGATCGCTGTACTTGTTCATGCATCAAATAGGACGAACAACGAAAGAAAAGTTTATTACTGTCCAGATCTGTCTAATTTGGAGAAAGATATAAATGGTGTACGGCACGCATGATTAGGAAGTTAGACAACGGCTTTATTTTTTTCTTTACCGGAAGATGGCATTGCTTAAGGAAAATGAAAAATTATAAGTTGGTTTGCCGTGGGCATATTGTTTTTAATTTAACCAAAAGAAAGATTAATAGTTTAATAAATTTAATATGAGTCAGTCCTGCCTTCTTTTGTACAAAATTCTCTACAGACCATGCTTGAAAGTGGCATTAGCTTGTTTTGAGATATGAATAAAATGTTTTGACTGTTTTTGAAAGCTTACTGTATGTACTTTTCAGATCCGATTGATGGCACTCTGACACCTTGAGCAATAAGAGTATTCGAGATGGCGTCCAATATGGCGGACTTTCCAGTTAATGACCTATATCTCAGTGACCAAGAAATGTTTCTTTAGTCTTGATCCTCATTAGATAGACTACGAAATAGATTCTCTTTAGTTTCTCGCTAATATTAGTGGTTTCACCGTAATTTAAAAAATAATCTTTAAAACATGTAATTTTTCTAGCACATTTTGAAGTTTTTGCCTTGTAACTTTTGAGTACAGGCCGGTTGCTAAGCCCCGAATCATTGATATTTTTAGTCGAGAAGCCAATCGATTCTGCTCCATATAGGATTTTATATATATACAGGGTGATTCTTTATGTAGTTTACAACTTGAATAAATTATAATTATTTATTGGAACCACATACGGACTTGGTTTATATGTCATTATGAAGCAAAACACTTCAAGTTTTGACTCACGTAGTGTGTAGTTGCGGAGTTGATTACATGCGGCGCCACCGGTCTATCGTTGAAAATGGCTTTCACTGGTGCGGAAAGAGCTAAGTGCGTGTTCACTGTTCGAAGAAACACTCCACTCGACTTTTTTTTGTGGGGGTTTGTGAAAGATAGGGTGTACACCCCTCCCCTACCTCATAATCTTCATGAACTTCAAGATCGCATCACAACAGCCATCGCTAATGTTACCCCTGAAATGCTGGTTAATGTTTGGCAGGAAATTGACTTTCGTT
The DNA here is from genome assembly GCF_977018435.1 of Lepisma saccharinum. NCBI lineage: Eukaryota > Metazoa > Arthropoda > Insecta > Zygentoma > Lepismatidae > Lepisma > Lepisma saccharinum. The sequence goes on from NC_139229.1 coordinate 12,360,237, forward strand.
GGGATTTGTCCAGGATGACCAACGGTGCACACATTGAACCATAACAGATTTCTAATAAAAAACTTGAAGTGTTTTGCTGCATAATGACATATAAACCAAGTCTGTATGTGTTTCCAATAAATAATTATAAATTATTGAAGTTGTAAACTACATAAAGAATCACCCTGTATATATCGGAAACGGTGTCCCTTATCAACGTACGTTTTTCTCAGAAATGTTCCAAATAATGTAAACTTTCATAATAAATCAATAAATATATTTAAAAAAATAAGAAATAGAAGATTTGCAGAAAATCAACAAAATATTTTATGAGAATAACTGCAAATTGCAAGTTTTAATAATTCTCAAACCAAGCCATAGTATTTTATATTTTGTAAGATTATCTTTAGATGAACTGAAGCCCTATTTCTTTTTTATTTATAAATTTACCTTAAATAACATTTTAAGATAAATACAATTTTACAGTCAAGTAAACATAAATTCTGAAATTTATACAGTATTGAATTGATAAATAATTTAAAAGAAAACAAAGACATATATATTGTAATTCGTGATACAAAACTAGTGAACATTGTCCACCGATTTTTCTTATATGAATCACTCTTTGTATGTTTTTCCTTTTTTGATCGGGTCTTCATATGATTCAAGCTTAGATAATGTCCACATGAGACATCCCTGATTTCAAATTACAATTGTGAGGAAATTCTTCGACGTAGAGCCTTGATCTTTGTGGCATTATGTAAAGCATCTCAATTTATTTATTATTATTATTATTTTAATTTAGTGCATTTCTACGTGAGCTCCTTTCAATAGCTTTATTTCTGGAAAATTTCTATGTTCTGAGTTAGACGATGTCTTTCTTGTTCTCTTGCGATACGTAAGAACATTCCAGTAACATTAGTAATGCACTGGATGGTAGAGAGGATAATTTGTTGCATGAGGACTCAATATTTTGATTTAGAAGAGATTTCAAGTGGCTCCTCATTTAGTTCTGGAGATGAATGCCTGCGATTTAACGAAGAAGATTGAAATGTATTCTATCCTAGTTAGATTAGGTAAGTTATTTGTTTAAAGTACACCTACATGTTACTTTATATTTGAAACACTGTAAATTAATTATAAATTCTCTGATAAAGCTTTTTCTTAGAAAACGTGTAAAAAAAATGAGGGTGCGTCTTATACTCCGGCAGATACGCCAGTTATTGTACAATTTCCAATTTTTTATAGAAAGTGTAACATAAATTAATAATTTTAATAATCTTTATATAGTGGGGATTTACGGGACCGTCCCACACCTTTACAATCCATAATGTACAATTGATTTGTTTGTTTGACTTCCTTTTTAAATCCACTTTATACACAGAGAGGGTATTTGCGACTAGGCCTACAGCTTAAAGTGCGATCCGAACCACTATGTATCTCCCTCCACCGGGTATCGAATCCGGGATATCTTGACTACAAGCCGACGACTTACCACTATGCCATCGGGAAGCCCCGCAATGCAGTTAGTGGCTGTTGCGGTTGCCTGAGAAGTATTTTGCTATTTGTTGGCGAAGTTAATGTATCTGAAGAAAGCATTCACTCAGCTAAGAGGCGAGATACATAAAAAACAAACATTTCGCCTCCCAGCAAAGAAATCTAGTTCTAAAACTCTTGAACAAGATGTCTTTAATACCTCCAGGCTTTTTTTCTTGGACGACGGAAAGCCTACTGAGGAAAAAGGGGCTTTTACCCACGGATGGAAACTAAGTACAAAGCACGAAACGTATCCACATACTTAAGAATGGCGAGGTAAAAGGAAGAGTACATACGAAAACCCAAAGTGGTTGTTTCAAGGGAAGGGTGTTTCGCTTCTGTGGTGCCAGCTCTTTGCATGGTAAGCCAGAAGGCATGCATTACAATCTTAGCTGTGTCGAAGTTGTAAGAAGTTTCTAACATATGAAACAAATGGAATTTCAGAATATCGACAGTAGCCAAAAGTAATACTCAACACAACAGTGCCGGATTATTTCGCGAGTGAATGGCGAAAACGTACAATACTAGCACACACATGGACATGCAACATACTGCCACCAGAGATAGCCTATGTTACAGAAGACTAATATATTCTCATACTAAACACACACAGAAGTATCAGTCAACTTACACACTACTTCTACATGAAGAAATAACTATTTAAGAAGCAAAGTCCGTGACACGGAAAATTTGATACAACCGTCTCTTCTTCGTCTTGCATTTTCACTCCCTAGTGTTGCCAGGTAGGGAGTGTAAGCAGAAGAAGAAAGAAATTGACAGAGAAACAAAGATAAAATAAATAAATTGAGAGAGAAACAAAGAGAAGAAGAAAGAAATTGAGAGTGAAACAAAGAGAAGAAGAAAGAAATTGAGAGAGAAAGAAAGAGAAGAAGAAATACATCGAGAGAGAAGCAAAGAGAAGAAGAAATAAATTGAGAGAGAAACAAAGAGAAGAAGAAAGAAAATGGGATTGAAACAAAGAGAAGAAGAAAGAAATTGAGAGAGAATCAAAGATAAGAAGAAATAAATTGGAGCGAAAGAAAGAGAAGAAGATGAAAGAAATTGAGAGATAAAGAAGGAGAAGAAGAAATAAATTAAGAGAGAAACAGAAGCAGAAAGAGGGAAGGGGAGAAAAGAAGAGAGTGAGGCGGAGAGAAATTATGAAATTGGGAGAAATAAAATAAATTGAGAATGGGATGTGAGAATGAGAGAAAGAAAGAAACGTAGATAGAAATATATAAAGAGAACTAAAAAGAAATAGAGAAGTTAATAGAAAAATAAAGAGAGAGCTAGGGAGAGGCTATAAGAGAGTTATGAAGAAAGAAATCGACAAGAAAGGAAACATTTCCTAGTGACAAAAATGCAAAATCCTAGCACAACTCTGTGCCAGAATGCGAACTGAAATTCCGAACTTATTGATGTTCGTTCATCGCCGTGCGGTTAGGCAACACACATAACACTGTGCAGGGAGGCGAGTATTTCAGGATAATGGTATCCAATTTTTATTGCACGTGATTGTACCTCCGCGGCTGATCGAACCAGAAATTCTTTGATCACAGCAGGACAGCTTTACAAATGCACCCGTTGTCAACTCTTGGGATGGTATTTGCGTATTCAGAACGCGATTCTTGTATTGGAAGAGCTTAATCCTTGGTTTCCAGCGAATCACGATGATCCGCTTGGTAAATGCCTCACTCGGGGCAAGTGTTTGGCCAGCGGATCTATACGAGAGAGATTCCTGATCCGCACATTATCTGAACGCAGATACGTCACATAACAAATTCTAATCGTAATCTCAGTTTGCTTTATGACGCAGAGGAGGTTGTATCAGTTTAGTCATAAAGGATGCTGAAGGTTTGAAATTATTTTTGTTCATCTTCTTGTTAAAAGAAACAGCGATTTTTCCAAATGGTTGGAAATCAACCGAATAAGAATTGTTTTTCGAGAGCCCGTAGCGTGGAAATAACTGCATTTTCTTTCTTTTTCTCGTAGCGTCGTCGCCTTGTAATCAACGGGTCCCGGGTTCGATACACGGTGGACGCACATAGTGGTTCGGATCCCACTTTAAACTGTAGGTGCAGTCCCGATTAGCCTCTCTGTGCATAAAGTGGATTTAAAACACCAAATCAATCAATCAATTCAATCAATCTTTCTTTTTCTCTATATCTTCCTTTCCTATTCTCTCTCTCTCTTTTCTCTTTCTCTATTCACTCCCTTACTTCTCGTGATCTCCTATCAAATTTCTTTCTCTTTCCCTCTTTTCCTTTTTCTCTCACCTAATTCTTCCCCTTTCATTTTCCTCTTATCTCTTCATGTCTCTCTTTCACACTCTCCTTCTCTATTTTTGGCTCCTTCTTTCTTCTCTTTCTCTCTGTTCTTCCCCTCTTTCTCTCTTTTCCCTCTTTCTTCACTTATCTCTCTCTTTCCACATTTCTTTCTTTCCTTCTCTCTTCTTTAGCCCTTTCTTTCTTCACTCACCTCTCTTTCCCTCTTCCTCTTTTTTACCTTCTCTCTTTTTGCTAGTTCTTCACTTATCTCTTTTTCCTCTTTCTTGACTTCCCTCTTTTTGTTACTTTCCCTCTTTCCTTTCTTCCTCTTTCTTTGTAATCCCCGTCTTTATTTCTTTCAATCTTTCTCTCCTTCTCTTTCTCTCTCTCCATGTTTCAGTCTCTGAATTTCTCTTCCCTTCTTCTATTCTCGCAATAATAAATATTTTTCAGCGTTACAATGTCCATGAAAAATTATTCGTCTACATTGACACACTCTTGGATTTATGGCGTAACTCCATTTTCTAATATTAACAGTACAATGTTTAAATCTGCTACAAGAAAATCGTCATGTTGTAGTTCCATACCCTCAACAACTTTTGTTCCAAACTTCTTACGCTGCGCGGCAGTCAATGAGGTTTCGATCGACTGACACCATTTGCAGATGGATCGCTCTAGAACAGATGAATGCAATCAAGAAGGTCATTTAAATGCAGTCGGAAATGGAAATTTTCCTGGGTCATTTTGTACCCGTGATGAGCTCCTGCCAGGATGCTAACTGTTTTCCTGTGACTGAGAAGATAGACTCGTTTTACAGATGTGAGAAGATACATCATGGGGTTAGTAACTTCACCAAGTAGACGATGTGAAGGAGGCACAAGAAATGCAACTGTAAATGTGATCCTGTGTGTGTGTGTGTGTTTAATACAGGGTGTACACGATGAACCTCCAGGGTTTCGACCCAATGTTAAAAATCAAAAAATAAAGTTACGACAATCCAGTCTGTTGTATTTGGTTTCATATACGCTCAAGGTTTTGTTGTTGTTGTTGTTGTTGTTGTTGTTGTTGTCGTCGTCGTCGTCGTCGTCGTCGCGCGCGTCTGGCTTGGCTGCGCGGTCGTCGCTTTTATGAAAATGGGTCTTGTCAAGAGAAATCACACGATGTGGTATGGTTTCATGGACGTCCGCAGGATTTTTTCCAGGGAGGGGCAAGGAAGGTATTTATTTCCAGGGGGGCCAACATGGCATATTTTCCCCAATGATAGTGTTCATCCCTCAAAAACATTGCTTAAATTTGAATTTTTCATGTTCGTACAATAATTAACACACATTATTGTGGCTGAAATTAAATTATATGTGTGAAATATGTAATTTTTGGTTCACTTTCGTTTTCCAGGGGGGGACGGCCCCCCCCTTGCCCCCCCTTCCGGACGCCCATGTCTGGTTTGCAGAGTCAAAATCAATTGTTACGGTGCAGCGTACGTTTCGGTGTGTCTAACAAAACTCCGCCAACGTATAAGAGCATCAGGGCATGGTACAGAAGTTTTCTGGAAACGGTGAGTGTGTTGAAGAAGCCAGGGGGAGGAACGCCACGCGTCTCCGACGAGACAGTTGAGCAAGTTCGTGGCTATTCCCTGGCCACCACGTAGCCCAGATATCACTCCTCTGTATTTCTTCCTCTGGGCGTATGTTAAGAACGCAGTTTACTCAACGAAGGTGCCAAGCGTGAATGCTTTGCGTGACCGAAATGTTGCTTCCATTGATACCATCCCTGACGACGTGCTGCAGCGCGAAGTGGAATACCGGCACTACATTATTCCTGTCACTAAAGGTGCTCACAGAAGTGTGGTAATTTTTTGTAAGAAACTTTTTGAGTTGCTCTTTGCAATAAAATTACCAAAAAATGTGCAGATGTGTTCGTTTTAATTTCCCATCACTTCAAAACCCCGGAGGTTTATCGTACACACCCTGTATACTGTATAAATGTAAATAATACACTGTATAACATTCCATTGTCACGGGAGGGACGCACAGACTGCATTCTTGACATTAAAGTAACTATTCTACTGAGAGTTAAGCATTTTTTTCTTACAGTTTATGCGCAATTAATTTTGAAACTAAGCACTGTTGATTCAACATAAATACCATAGAATACTTTGCAAGATTTGTAGCCACAAGTGAAGTTTGTGCCTCCGTGCCGAACTACTGATGTTTATTGATTTGTGTTATTTTACTTCGCTTTTCTGCCACTTTTGCTAATCGCGACGATTAGGTTGAGTGATGATATTGATTGATTAATCGAATCTTACATTTTTGGTGCGTCAGCACTTAGAGGCTATTTTGCACCCGTCACATTACACGGTGTCCACCCCATGGCCATTTATTAAAATATAACTCAAATATAACTTGGAGTGTCGGAGTACAAAAACATTCTGACTTAGATTAAAAGCTGATGCTGTAAAGGGGCACTCAGCACACAGAAGGACAAAACACTGGACACAACACACACACAGCCCTACGAAGATTATACTGGCCGTAGGTTCAGACGGCAGAGCCTCGTTACTCTGCAAAATGCAGTCCAGGGTGTACGTGGAAATGAGATTGTCAATTGAGTGTACTCCGTGGAAGGGTCGGGTCACTCCTTACACCCATTGAGTGATGATATATACAGAGCATTCCCTGACATTCACTACGAGACTCGGCGGCAAGCGGCCCGGCATCAGCGCTTGTCTTTCCCGGTGAACGGGATCCGCGACAGTCGCACGCTACAGTCTATTTCTTTCGCTCTCCCTGCCTTCGCTCTCTTTCCCTTTCCGTTGGCGTTCCAGACTGACGCCAGTATAATCCTCCCCCGGAAGTTGTTTTGTGTCGTGTCCGTGTGTTGAAGAATGTGGCTTAATATGGCACCACAAAAGTTTACATTACAACAAAGGATTTATCTTGTCGAGTGTTGCTTCGGAAAGATGAATTGTGGAGAAGTGCGACGACGTTTTGCAACGAAATTTCCTGGTGTTTCCGTTTCACATAGGACCACTATATTAAACCTCGTAAAAAAGTTTAGAGTAACAGGGTCAGTTCTGAATAAAAGTGGAAAGAAAAACCCACGTGTACTCACTGAGGACAAACTCGATGAGATAGGACAAAGGTTAGAACAGTCTCCTCGGAAATCTATCCGCCGCATCTCACATGAAACGGGTGTTTCAAAAACCACAGCATTTAGAGCCGCTAAAATTCTTAATCGGGAGAATTACAGTAGACGAACTTGCACGTGTAAATGCCAATTTCCTTCGGAGATGCCAGGAATATGTTGCAGCAGAAGGACATCATTTTCAACACCTTCTGTAGTCAAGGTTAGTACACAGTATGAAAACTCTACCGACTGTCGCGGACCCCGTTCACCTGGAAAGACAAACACTGATGCCGGGCTGCTTGCCGCCGAGTCTCGTAGCGAATGTCAGGGAATGCTCTGTATGTATAATGAAGGGACACCCATGCCGAGGCTGAGATACGAACCTGGTACCCCTGGTGTCATATTGCGCTGCGCTAACCATTCCGCCACGGATATCGCCTCACGTGGTTGTATCGATGTATTTGTCCAATCATCATTTCATCATTCATCGTCATCGCAGAAGAGTCGTGAAGTAACGAAATTAGAAAAATATGCGAACGCATGAGTGGATAATCTCGATTTTTTTTTCATGCCACAGAAAAGTTAAAGGAATCCAAGGATTTTCATATGACAAACAGATCGCCATAATCTTACGGTTAGCGTAACTACCAACTGAAAGCTTTAACTGCGTAAACAAACCGAGAATAGGAAAATGAGAATTAAAAACAGAGAAGTAGCGAAAGGGATAAGAAGGTACGTAGAAGCTTGCAAAAATCCTTGCAGACGGCGTCTATGAATCGTAAATCTTGGTTGTCATAACACAAAAGGAGATGTAAACCGTTTGGCGCATTTACGATCGGAGGCGTTTGCTTTACCCTTTTGATTTGAATCTCTCAGACCTTGGAAGCAATATCGCAGCGTCTTCTGTGATTTGTACCCCCTTCTCTCCTCCTCGCAAGAGTATGCTAGAGAGAAAAGAGAGCGATTGTGCGGTGCATGGCGTATTGATTATGCGTCAAAATCAGTTGCAACCGCACGGCATATTCAATCAACAACAGACGCTTCTCAGGAAACACAAAAGTTTCTTGCTTTCTTTCCAACGAAAGTTTTGCCAGCTTTATTTTCCGGTTCTGTGAATAAATTTCGTCACGAACTTTCCTGGAGGATGTCAATCTTCCGAGAGTTAGCGAAGAGAAAAAGTGTCTGACTGTCGGCAACATTTTGTATCGATGTTTCCAGCCCGTAGCTAGATAATTTGGCGCCCTAGGCTTGTGTACTCCCAAGCACATGCTTTTTGTATGCATCCTTCGATATGTACTTGTTATGCCATGGTTTCTAATATTTACATACTACAAAGTTTGAAACGAGGAAAGAAAGAAAATTCGTTAAAATAATCTTCTATATACAGGGTAGGATTCATAAGTAATGAGCCTCACTTTATACTGACTCGTGCGCACCCTGCAGCGCACTCCGCTTGAAATGAAAGGTGGTGGTGGGTGTTGGCTTCGCAGCGCAACGCGTGTCAGTTGTCTCCCAGCTTTCGGAGCTGTAGCATCGGCCTTAACAGTAGCCCCTATACGGTGGTGCGTGACACGGCGATATGGAAATTTCGTTAGAGCAACGCTACGCGATCAAATTTTGCGTCCGGTTGGGCAAGACTCCTTCCGAAACGGTCACAATGCTTCAACAGGCGTTTGGGACTGAGTGCCTGTCCTCTTCTCAAGTCAAAAAGTGGCACAAGGCTTTTCGTGAGGGCCGGGAAGAGGTGACTGACGAACCCCGGTCTGGACGCCCGTCGTCGGCCCGAACTGACGTACCAGGAAGTCCTGAAAAGGCTGAAAAGAAGCGTCGCGCGCAAGCGAAGGGACATCAAGGACAACTGGAAGCTTCACCACGATAACGCCCCCAGCCACACCGCCTTCATCGTCAACGACTACCTGGTCCGAGTCAACGTTCCTGTGGTACCCCAGCCTCCCTACAGTCCGAACTTGTCGCCTCCTGACTTCTTCTTGTTTCCACGCTTAAAATCAGTGCTGAAAGGAAAACGTTTCGACTCCATCGAGGACATCAAAGCAAATGTCAAGGCAGCCCTTGCAGCCATCCCAGAACAGGACTTCGGGGACGCCTTTGAGTCATGGAAAAGCCGCCTACAGAAGTGCATTGATGGAGGAGGTGCCTATTTTGAAGACTATCAGTCAGTTGTACCGATCGGCTCAATACATATGTCTTTTTGAACGAAGGCTCATTACTTTTGAATCCTACCCTGTATATATTGCTGAAAAAAAAACAAAAAACGGACACATTAATATTTGACATCTGAATTGCAATTACTTACGAATTACGGGTTCTATCCCCGGCCGGTTCAAATCCGGGAACTTTTCTAACGTTGGAAGCGGCCCCGGCGCCCACCCAGCGTCGAATGACATGGGTACCTGGTGAAACCCCCACTCACGACCGGATAAAGAAAGTGTGGGGCGTTACCCCCACACCCCCTATACGCCTTCATGGTGTGGTGCTAAGCACAGGGGAACACTTTACTTTTTTTTTTTTACGAATTACGCTCTCAGGTATTGAATTGAACTTTTTTCCATACTTTTTCCGTTTATTATTATTCAGGTTTTATTATTTCCAATAGTTTCTGCAACATTTAGAGCCTTGGAATCATAATTTATGCGTTATCACAAAAAAATGCAAGTGTCCGTTTCTTTTGTCCAGCAGTGTACAAAAATGGATGTATGTGTGTAGGTTGGTTCCGGCATAACTCTCGAACGCCTGGAGCAATTTCAACCAAACTTTGTACACATATGACTTACACTCTCGAAAGAAATACTGTGGGGGTAAGACACCCCTGGCACCCCTGGGGGGGGGGGTGGAAAGGGGTGACATGTAAAAATAAACGAAAACGACCGATATTAGTATGGACTCCATAGTTTTCGGGGGTCGCTAAGATGAATAGTGACACCCCCAATGCCGTTCAATTTATTTATTCTTGCTCCTGGAGGTGAAACTAAAAATGTTGTTTATAATCAAGTTTCGAGCAAAATTAATATTATCGTGAATTTGTAAAAGATTTTACTTTATAATTTGTATTCTGTAGTTATACCTGTAAATAAAATTAATTACATTTTACACTATATTTAGAATTCATTATATTCCTGTCTAATAGAAGACTGGGATAAATAAATACCCGGACAACGCCGGGCAATCAGTTAGTTATAAGGTAAGGGGCTGGACCCAGTGACGGGTGCAAAATAGCCTAAGTGTTGATGCACCTAAACTAATTTTAAATTCAATCAATCAATATTAGATTAAAAGTAAAACAAGAAGAAGGTTAATAATTATAATAATTAAAATAAATAATGCAGTACTTTGTATGACACCGTTATAAACTATGTATTACACATTATTATAAGTAAAATTTACAAAATATTTATGAGATCCGACTGATATCTCAGTTATTAGAAGTTAATTTGCTTTCAAGTGTAAATGTATCCATAACATATACTGATTTGGTTGCCTTAAAAAAGCATGTTGCAGAAAACTTTACGGCTACAGCGTAGTTAATCAGCATATTGAAACTATAAAGTAATGAGTAGTTAGGGCTGAAACTCACCCAACCTTTGAGGATCGAATCTACCCATTTCGAATTCAAGTCATCAAACTAATCTCCTCAACCATACGATACAACGCCAAAAAACAACAACATGAAAACACGTTAGCTTGATGAAATGCAACCACAGGTCAGATAAACGAGTGAGATTATGGGATAGATAGAAAAAGGCTAATAAAAGCAAATAATTTCGTTTCGACTTTCTGTGAAACATCGACCAGCTAAAAGGGTTGGATTGGTAAACCTGCTAATTACTCTTGGCGTTGGCGATTCTAAATATTTAGTTTCGAAATTCGAGGTGCGGTTGGTAGCCTTGAGAGAGAACGTTTGCATTTCACCACCAGTGGTTTCCAGGGCTGCCAATTCCTCACCGCGAGGGTAATTTTTATGCAAGGTACACCCCCTCTGCCCCTTCGGCTAATGGAAATTTATGTGTTTACCCAGTCAATAACCAGGATCTTGCTTCAATTTCCGATGGACGTTGAAATTTCGGTCAGTTTCGTGGAGGGGAGGAAGAATTCGGTGTCCAGTTCCTAATGATTTTCTAGGCTTGGCATTTGTGGGGATCTTCAAATGGCCCGAGTCAGTGGGGGGCCAGAGGGTGTTGTCTCGTTCTCGCCTCTGTCCCGAGAAAATCCATACAAAAATGTATAGTAATGCGTACTAAATGAAAGTAAAAATGCGCATGTGTTGGCAACTTAAGCAACAAAGTGCTACAATTACTCTGATGTAATTTTTTATACATTGTACCGGGTGGTGCAAAATTAGGTTTACAGTAGTAGTGTGGAAGGTTTCTCTCCTCTTCTGGCGCACCGTTCCTGCATTTTTATATTTCCAGTAATTCTTCAGGATATGCTTTTTGACCTGGACTGCCAGCTTGTCCGCCATTACGAATCGCCAACCTGTAAAATACAAAAGAAAGACTGTCAACCTACTTTTACACCACCCTGTATAAGTAGATAATGCTATATATATAGGGGAAAGTGGGGCAGTTTGCAACAAAGGCACGTTGCAACCGCTTTTTCTGTTATGTAGGATGGCTCTACTGCGTTGCGCTTACTGTCGTTCCAACACACGTTGGTTGGTGTCTCTGATGAACCGTTCGTTACGCCAGTTTTTCAGATGTTGTCAGAGTGGAGGAAGAAAGAAGAATTTTGAGGACGGTGAGTAATTTTTAAGAATCTCTTACAATTTTTAATACGCAATTCCTATAAATGACCACAGCATGCGACATGTGGTCAATTGAAAGCATGTTTATTGAAGGTGTGGAAAGTGATATTGCTTTTATGTTATGCAATTTTTGTGGAGGCAAGAATAGCTTTCGTAATCAAACATGTCGGTGAGGCAAGTTGCAACAGATGTTGCAACTTACCCCACAATGTTGCAAACTGCCCCATGACAGACCAGCGCTTTAATAAGATATTGAATGTAATTGTTCACTGTCCCGAATGTGATAAATCGAAATACGGTTTATTGTTTACTAATTTTACAATCTTTTCAAGTAAAAGAAAAATGTGATCTCATATATTTAGTCCTATATTCAGTAACCAACACACATTTTGAATTTTCACTTATTTATTCTTATACAAAATTACACGCACGTCAGTACGGCAAGAAAACACTACATTCCACTTAGTAGTGCTAGATAAATACGTAAATTGTGAATGAATTTTTGTTTATAATCATTTGCATGTAATTTCTACTAGCAGCACGAAACATTGATATTGTTATGCTTTCTGATATGGTCTCTTTCGTCTTGCAGATTTATTTTTAAAAATTTGTTCCTTCTTATGTTCCCGCCGAAACTATTGTTGTCGAATTGCTGTATAATTGTTGCCGTATTATTATTGTTATTATTATTTCTATTGTTTCAGGTAGCCTGCAAGATGAGGAACTACAAGAGGAAGACCCAAAAGGGGACTACACCGCCTCATGTGATGGATAGAGCAGCAAATTTAGTCCTGGAACACGAAGATGACAAAAATGTCAGCTTAAGACAAGTGTCTGCAGAGTTCAACATTCATTATTCAACCCTCTCAAGTTACATACAAAAGAAGAAATTACAAGAAAGTGGTCCTCGTGAGGGACAGAACATAAGTTGTGGTTATGCGAAACCGTGGAAAGTGTTTTCAGAGGAAGAAGAGAATATCTTAAAAATGTACTTGCAGCGTTCCAGTGAGATTATGTTTGGATTAACACCGCAGGAAGTGCGAAAATTGACTCATCTCTGTGCAGTTAAGTTTGATATAAGTGCTCCTTCATCGTGGTCGGTAAACGGAATGGCTGGTATTGAATGGTTCAGGGGATTCCTGCAGAGAAACAAAGATCTTTCGGTGCTCTTGCCTGAATCAACTTCTTTAGCACGAATGTCCAGTTTCAACAAAGAAAATGTGCACATGTTTTTTGACAAAGTTTCCGAAGTTCTGTCCAGAAACAATTATTCATCCTCAAGAATTTGGAACATGGATGAAACTGGTGTCACAACTGTCATGAAACCAAATAAGGTTGTAGCTCGAAAAGGAACAAAACAGATTGGCATAGTGAGCAGTGCAGAAAGAGGTGAACTTGTGACAGTTGCAGTGGCAGTTAGTGCTCAAGGGACTTTTTTACCTCCAATGCTAATATTTCCACGTAAGAACTTTCGGGACCATTTCATTCGAGATGGCCCAACAGACTGCATTGGAGCAGCTACTGGTTCAGGTTGGATGATTGAGGAAACGTTTGTCCAATTCATTCGACACTTCATTTCTCAGGTGAATCCTAACGAAAACTCCCCTGTGCTTCTTTTCATCGATAATCACTCTTCCCATCTCAGCTGTGAAGCTTTAGATGAATGCAAAAATAATAATTTTACCCTTTTGTCATTTCCTCCACACTATATCCGCATCGACTACAACCGTTAGATGTCAGTGTTTTTGGTCCATTTAAGAAAGTGTGTGGCCGAGCAATTGATTCTTGGCATAAGATTCATCCAGGAAAAACTCTTACAATCCACGACATACGACAGATAGTTAAAACAGCATTTTTGAATACAGTTACCCCTACCAACATAACATCAGGTTTTGTTCAAACAGGAATATTTTCCTTCAATTCTGAGGTATTCCAAGAAAGCGACTTTGCGTCGTGTTTCGTTTCAGATCGACCAAATCCAGCACGACAGGTAGATAGTAGGCCTCCCGTATCTGATGGTGATGACATAGTCCAAACTGTCAGGTGCGATGCACTGCCAACTAAATCATCTTCAGGTGATGTTCAAAATGAACATTTGCTTTCGCAAATTGAAATGCCGGGTCCAAGTGGCACACAAATGTCTTCAGTAGTGAGTAGACCTAAAGTTTCCTTCTCTCCTGAAAATGTTCGTCCATACCCAAAGGCTGAACCCAGGAAAACGACGAATCGTAAACGTAAACGAAGTGCCATTCTAACAGACACACCTGAAAAAAAGGCTTTGGAAGATGCAAGAAAGAGTAGTGCAAAGGAAAAGGGCAAGAAGAAAATTATGTGCAAGAAACATTATTCCACAGTTCTTGCAAAGAATATCACTGTTTAGTGTGTGGAGAATCCTACAAAGAAGAAGAAGACTGGGTGCAGTGCAAACAATGCAAAATGTGGTCCCATTGGCTGTGCGCGGAGAGAAATCCTTATTATGTGTGCATTGATTGCAAATAATGTCATTCAGACAACGCATAATCCCTGTTGCAACGTACCCAAAACACTGTTGCAACTTACCCCATGCATGGGGCACATAGCAACACTCGGACCTGTTTTAAATTAACAGACTTTTCTCACTTGAGGTTCAAAATTAAAATTTCATATTTGTTTCTTAAGTAGCCAAAAGATGTACCATTTCATAGCATATTTGTAAACGTTCCAACTGTAACAGTTTTTGAATAAAAAAAAAACAAACTGAAAAGTGTTGCAAAGTCCCCCACCTTCCCCATTATTTCATTCTTCTGTTGCGCAAGTTAGTACAGATGTACAGTACGTTTAATAATAATAGTAATAATAATAATAATAATGTATTTGGTCTAGTCGGTAGGGCGCGTGACTGCCACGTAGGAGACCAGGGTGGGCGATCTAAGGTCGGAATTTTTCCGGCTTTGTCCCTGCATAAAGCGACTCTGGAGCTCACCCAGCCTCAACTAAACGAGTAGCTGGAGGCATCCCGGTGGGGGGGGGGGGGGTGTAAAGACGGCCGTAGCTCACCTCATCTCTAACATGGACGAGATCGATATAATACATATGATTCATGGCATGATGCAAAGTGCACTGGAAACTTTATATTTACCTTAATTCAGAATTAAATAGGTTTATTTTTATTAATTTACAATAGTTATTATTTTATATTTTTGTAACATTTTTTAAAATTATTTCTACTATTCAAGTTCCTTCAATGATCTGAACTCCCGCCTCTACAAAATTTCCGGGTGACGTCATTACCAGGAATTGAACCCAGATCTCTCTCGTGGCAGCACACTAGGCCACCGCAGCTCTAACTGCAACCGCGTTACTTTTGAAGCCAAGTAACTGCAACTCTGCTACTTTTAAGAAGTAAGTTTCCACGGACGGTAAGAGCCTCCCCATATAAAGCACATTCCATGTGTTATTTAGCACCAGCCCCCCTTCCTGGATGCCATAGTCGCTTCTATTTGTAGAATCACCCGTCACATCGTTCCCGTGCACGTGGAAAGAAGACATTTGGCCCGACTGAAGCGCAGTGTTGCCACAATTAAAGAGCACAATTTCCCTTTGCAAGGCATGAAATTCCCTTTATCGCTCAATTTTCCCTTCAACTAAAGACATAGTACTAACATTACAAGTGATACTAATAGTAATAAGTAGTTGTGATAGTAGTAGCAGTTTTACTTTCGTTGGCCGTGCTTATAACCAGTCTTCTTGCTACCGGAACAGACGTCCCAGGTTCGAACACTGGCCAGACATGAATGTACAGTTGTGTTCGTGCCATCCTCATTACATAAGTTCATCATTTGCCCTCATCGCCGCAATTAACAGAATGTGTTTGAGGAAAAATGGTCATCTTCTGCACATCGTTTTCAAGACATAAACCCACCCACCCATCTTTTAAACGGTGTGTAATTATGTAATGGCATCCTCTGCACTATTCATTCCCATGATTAAATCTCTTGCAACTATTTATTTTCTTCTCTAAACCCCCTTTCAAAATTTCCCGTCTTTTTTTAGCCACCCTGTATAATCTGAACAAATATTGAGTAAAATGTCTTCACTTATCCACGAAATTCTGTCATTTTCATTGAATTTCTATTGTACATTCTGTGTTAAAATTAGATCCAAATTTCCCTCTAAAATGGGAAATTTCCCTTCACGTGGCAACACTGCTTGAATGAGCAATAAACCTGTTCGCTCCTTACAACATCCCCTTTAAGCGACAGATGTTTGTAGAGGACCCCGCCTTTCCACTCTCGGCGTGAGAACGATGTCAGAAGGAGACGTTTAGTTAACAAGAACATCCCTGCAGTACCTCTTCTTCTTTAACATCACAGGGGACCGACACCACTCTAAATCTACCGCCAAACGGGTCGTGTGTCGTGCAACATATTGCTCCTTCAGGGACATTGATTCTTGTCGCTCGGAAACGAGCTAAGAGAGTTTGTTTAGAAAAATTTCGTTAGAGACGCAAGCCATTCTCCCCATCAACTTGGGTGAGGCAAAACATTGAAGAGTACATCGGGATTAAGAGAGAGAAGAGGGATAACTACCAACAGGATTAAACATGAAAGGAACAATTGCGAACAGGGTTAAACGTGAAAGGAACATCAGCGTACAGGGTTAAGCGCTAAAGGAACAATTGCGAACAGGGTTAAACGTGAAAGGAACATCAGCGTATCGGGTTAAGCGCTAAAGGAACAATTGCGAACAGGGTTAAACGTGAAAGGAACATCAGCGTACAGGGTTAAGCGCTAAAGGAACAATTGCGAACAGGGTTAAACGTGAAAGGAACATCAGCGTATCGGATTAAGCGCTAAGGGAACAATTGCGAACAGGGTTAAGCCTGAAAGGAACAGCAGCGTACAGGGTTAAGCGCTAATGGAACAATTGCGAACAGGGTTAAGCCTGAAAGGAACAGCAGCGTACAGGGTTAAGCGCTAAAGGAACAATTGCGAACAGGGTTAAGCCTGAAAGGAACAGCAGCGTACAGGGTTAAGCGCTAAAGGAACAATTGCGAAAAGGTTTAAGCCTGAAAGGAACAGCAGCGTACAGGGTTAAGCGCTAAAGGAACAATTGCGAAGAGGGTTAAGCCTGAAAGGAACAGCAGCGTACAGGGTTAAGCGCTAAAGGAACAATTGCGAACAGGGTTAAGCCTGAAAGGAACATCAGCGTACAGGGTTAAGCGCTAAAGGAACAATTGCGAACAGGGTTAAGCCTGGAAGGAACATCAGCGTACAGGGTTAAGCGCTAAAGGAACAATTGCGAACAGGGTTAAACGTGAAAGGAACATCAGCGTACAGGGTTAAGCGCTAAAGGAACAATTGCGAACAGGGTTAAACGTGAATGGAACATCAGCGTAACGGATTAAGCGCTAAAGGAACAATTGCGAACAGGGTTAAGCCTGAAAGGAACAACACCGTACAGCAGGGATCTTCATTTCACGACATCATCCTCACTCCGCGATTGGCCAAATGGCAGAAAAACGGAGTAAAATCAAGGAAAAGCCAATGTACTGGTTAGTATCCATGGCAACATTGGCGGCGATTAGGGGACGAGGGGAGACAGTTGCCCCCCACTCCTTGCCACTTTTGCCCCCGGACTATGCTAAACCTTATCTACCAAGAGAAAGTAAACTGTCCTTGCCCCCTAATTTGGGCACCTTGCCCCTCCAGTTTTTGGAACTCAATCGTCGCCACATTGGCACATGTCGCGGTTAAGCAGTAAACACAGCTCTAACTCGTTTAAAAATGATTACAGATGGACAGTGGCGGCGAATAGGTTCCAAAACTGCGGGGGGGGGACAAAGTGTCAAAACTGGGGAGGGGTCGGACAGTTTAATTTTACCCTGGTAGATAAGGTTTAGCATAGTGCTGGGGCAAAAGTGGCAAAAAGTAAGGGGCGGCAACTGCCCACCCTCGCCCCCCCCTAATCGCCGCCACTGCAGATGAGAGGGAGGGGGTTCTGTAAATAAGCAACCCAACGCTTACTTTACATACGTATACATAGGGGTGTGGAGTTAGGCCACTGGCGGCCCCAAGATTTTTTTTTCGGGAGGGGCTGAAATTGTAAAGGTGGATAGCATTGCTGGTTTTGTAGGACTTTTCACTCTAATAAATGTTAATCGTAATCATTTGAAGGCCATTTGTAATTAACACTGATTTTGTTTCGAGTTCTACAATTATTTTATTTCAAAATGTTGATTTTATCAAAATTTCGCAGGGGGCTGTATCCTCATCAGCCTCCCCTCTGCGTACGCCAGTGGTTAGGTCCCCACACTTTCTTGATCACGGACTAAGGTGGGGGTGATGTTATCAGCACCATGGCCCTGGTCGTCTTTACAACCCAGAGTTTTCTCCAGGTACCCACCTTATACGACACTGAGCTGCTTGAACCGGTGGAAAAAAAATGTTCCAACGGTATAAAATTAAAAACAAAATCACTTTCATGCGGGAAAGTTCTTAAAACAATAACAATGAACTCGGCCAACTCTCCCTTTGTAAGCCTCTGTTTGCAACTAATTCAAATTCTTTCATCGCATTAATTGGACGTAATTTGATAATTAAGTTTGTTTCTGCAACGATGATGAGATTTCCAGGAGGAACTAAGATGCTTGTCAGGCCAATGTTTACCCGTCATCCTGTTCAAACGGTTCACTGGTAATCTACTTATTTTCATGGAATGTGATCCTTTGATATCTTTTTTTTTTTCCTATTCAGCAAATGTAAGCCGACCCAAGGAAATGAAGTGAAATAAGTTTGAAAGTATAAAGCTGATCCTATCCTTTTTCGTTGTTATAGATTTGAAAAGTTGTCTGTGTGTTTCTTAAGAGTATTGACATATTTTCTGAACGTGTTAAGTGAAGAATGTATAGGGATGTTAATAATTTCCTCAATTCATGGATTGTCTGTGATTGTACTGTCCACTTTCCTTTTTCCCCCGAGAAGCTGTTCTCAAATAAAATTCATGCCCTGGGCAAGTTTTGGATTACCTGACACCCGTGGCGCCGATTGGGTTTCAAAACTAGGGGGAGGGGGGGCAAGAACAGTTTACTTCCATTTGTAGATAAGGAAATGGGCGTCGGGAGGGGGGGTGAACGGGTCTGTGGCCCCCTTGGAAAATGACATTGTCATTCAAAGATACAAGAAAACCTAAAGTTTGTTACTCTAATTGTTAAGAACAGAAACAAAGTTCATGTAGTTAGTATTCGAACAGAATAATCAAAGGAAAAATGCATTGGATGGAAAACACTGAGTGAAAAAATAGAGGAACAAGGTAATACCATTTCATCCAAACAACAAATGGTTCACAGTTTTCAAAATTCTAATATATATAGTTGTAGGTGAGAGGTCACAAAACAAACTTTATGAAAGAAAATTCCCCATAACATTTAAAGCCTTTTCTCGAACGAGACGTGCAAATGTTAATATCATTTTTTTTTTGGAATGTGGAATTTGAATTAAATTTTTTGGGTGCGTCAGCACTGAGGCTATTTTGCACCTGTCACACTATACGGGGTTCAGCCCCTTATCATAACAAAAATAAAAGCGTGTCTGAAAACTAAAAGTTCCTTACCTTGGTTAAAAGCTGAGGCTAAAAAGGGCGCTCAGCACAAATAAGGACAAAACACAGGACGACACAGAATTATACTGGCCATGGGGCCAGTCGCCAGAGCCTCGTTAGGCTGCAGTCCAGTGTGTACTACGTGGAAGTGAAATTGACTATTGGGTGCACTACGTGGAAGGAGCACCCCTTACACCCCTAATATCAAAATGCATTTCAGATACTTGTGTTGGTATTCAGTCGTTGGGTGGATGGAGTCTACACATTTATATAATAATAATAATAATAATAGTTATTAATATTAATTTGAGTAAAATTTGTTTTTTAGTTTATAATATTTATTATTGTATAATAACATTTATAGCCGTGATAATAATACTGAGTTATTTTTTCTGCTATTCAACTTTTATTATTTGCCCGACCTCCCCTGCAAAAATTTCTGGCGACGCCCATGGATAAGGATTACTATAGTGCGCCCTACCCTAATAGCAGTCACTGCTCTACACCCAATGTGGAAATGACTGTCTTTATAACCTTTATCAATGCCCCCACCTACAACACACAAACACACACATCATCTCTCTCTCACACACACATACACCCACACCATCACACCATGGTTTGAGAGGTTTTAAGAGCAGGAACCTAATAGAGTATCGTATTTCGGGGACCCTCTTATTTTGCAATGTAAGTAGTTTTCTGAACACAGTACATATGTTGGAATTTCATAATGAGCTGGGCTCACACACACTCTTGCATTTGTGCTGCCGCCTGGAATGTTTGATTTTTTTGATTTGATTTAGTTTATTTTACTTCGCGTTATGTGCGTCTTGGCTAATTTGCGAAGATGGGGATGAGTGATGAAATGATGAAATTGATGAATGGACATTCACAAACAACCAAGCCCGACCGGGATTCGAAACCGGGACCCTTGGCGTCGTGGAATGTTTGATGGTAACTAATTCACACACTAGTTAAGAAAAGTTTAGAAACAGCAAATTTTATTTAAAATATCAAAATTGCAGGGAAATTTGAAGATATCGGGATAACTTTTTAATTTGGTTTATTTTACTTCACATTTGAACATCCACATTAGCTTCGTCGCCGTGAATGATTTTCATTCCAATGGAAGCGTCACGCTGTAATTGTTCGAGACAAGCATTTGTAATGCTCAACTCTTCGTGGATGTATTTGCAATGGCACGCGAACCTCTCGCCCTAGACGTCAGTATGATCTCGATGCGATACTGACCAGTTAGAGGCATTTTAATACTTTTTCTGACACTTTCGAAAACGAGGAAATGGGTACAAGAATTCATTAATAACTTTTTACTGGTTAAGGATACGTCGAAAAAACCTTCACCATTGCATTTCTCGTAAAATTCTAGCCTGATTTGATATACCACATCACCCCCTTGCCATTTTTTTTAAAAAATGAGTTGCATTCAATATGGCGACCACCAATATGGCGGACGTCCGCTTGAAAAACACCAATATGGTTCCCCCTATATGCCTGTTTCTATCATGACTATTTGTACCCAACCTAATGCATTTACATTTCATAGGGCGTGTTAAGGGACTTCTGAATCATCCTGTATGATTGAACTAATAGTAAATACTATTTTTATTGAAATATTTGAACACGGTTGATAATATAGTACATTGTTTGGAATATGATTTGAGAAATTTTGGATGTTTTTAAGTACTTATGTCGAAACAAGGCATGAAGTCTGAAGAAAATCAGATTACTTGCTTAATTGGTAGCACCAACATTCTATAAACCTATAATAAACCGCACACAAACAATTGTTTTTATTTGGCGTGGGGCCTCCTGAAACGCGGGTCCTCGGGAGTACTCCAGTCGCTCCTCCTGACCTTACACGCAATAAGGGAATGACAGTTGAGACCAAGATTTTGGTGGGGTAAATCACCTCCTGTCCCCCCAGAATTTCGCACATTGCTCTAAAGTTAAACAGAAAAATCAGGTAACAAAAGCAGTTTAACTTCACAGTTAATTTCAAGCCTCGCATAAACTTTACAAAATCAATCCTACCCCAGCATCCGAGAGAGGAGAGAACAACCACATCAGCCCGGCGCCCCTGCTAAGTGATCTCTTGAAGTGGACGCATCCTCCCCCTCCCTCAACCCCTAATTGCGACGCTCCCCTTTTTTTTCGTTGCAAGAGACGTGGTGGGCGACCAGAGAACACTGAAACACACTCATCTCCCCCAAGGACAAGGAGAGGCGAATTACGCGGCTCGTTAGTTGGTCGGGGCATCTTGATACACGACACCGCCTTTCAGCCTGGCCCTGTTTACGTTGCGGAAAAAAAACAAAGGCAAGGGGTTGGCATCGTTTGTTGCTTCCATAGTTGTGAAAATACTGCCGATGCTGCAGGCTAAAAGACAGAAAGAGGGAGAGACGGGAGAATGGAACGAAAGAAGAGAGAGAGAGAGAGAGAGAGAGAGAGAGAGAGAGAGAGAGAGAGAGAGAGAGATGAAAGACTAATAGAGAATGCATTTTCTTATCAGTTTGTATTTTTAAGTCGTTTTGTTAATCGCGACGATGAAGATAAGTAATTACATAATGCAACTGATAAAGTGACACTCACAAAATAGTCCAATCAAATTAGAGTTCAACCTGGACATTCAAAAAAATGGAGCGAAACTTGCTGGAATATGAAGTACTACTTGTGCTGCATTTGAAACTTAACGACGTGACCACTAAGCCATCGGGAAGTCACTAATGAGTTCTAACGAATTGCTAATGAGGATAATCTATATTGTTATTTATTAGCATTTGGATCCAAATTCATTCACGACCGTTACGCCATTGGGAAACTCTCCATTTCGCCTCGAGTAATATGTGTGAGCCATCTTTTAGATGGACTGCAGAGGTTTCGATTTCTTCTAGAAATTAGAATCGATTAGTTCAATTACACCTTTTTTAATGTTAGGTACTGTTTTCCTATAGGTTGCAATTTTGAGAAGTTATTCAGTTTAATTTACGCAGGACGAAATGAAGTGCCCTCATTCAAACTGACAGTAAAAATTCAATTAACATGTACTTAAATGCTGTTTTTCAGCAACATTTGAATTTTTGCAGTTACTAATATGAGACCATTGTCGTGCCAAGGTTGGCAATGGTGCGGGTACAACCTGCTCACCTTGACTTATTCCCGAAACATCATAACATTAGTTACCAATAAACTAGCTGTATCCAATAACTTGAAGTTCTGTGGAAGACAGATAAAATAATGTTACCTGGGAGAAGTTATCCCGAACTGAATTTACTAAGGGTGGAACTTCGCTATTTTTCTTTTTAAACGGAACTGGCATTGGGGACAGGTTATGATAGGTAGAGAGTCAGGAAAATTGCCCTCTGACAAGAAAAGAAAATTTGAGGCAAAAATGAAAGCGCCATTATTTCTGTACGTCATATTCTGATGCGAGCAGACCTAAGAACAATGCCAGAAAAGATTTTTCCGTCCATTTGGTGGCTGGCGCTGTCTGATTGGTTGTTTTATTCCTGGGACATGAAGGAATGTTTACACTCAACTTATGCTTGGAGCTTTCATCTCGTTAAAATACGTCATTGGTCTTTGATTACCACCTTGTAGTCAAGGGGTAACGGGCTCGATATTTGGTGGTTTGGATGAAATTTTAAACTGTTTCAATTTTTAGAAGAGAGAGAGAGAGAGAGAGAGAGAGAGAGAATAGAAACCAGACAAATGAAAGTATGACAATTTACACGTCCATCCTTGTATCGAACCCGGAACCCTTGATTACGCCATCGGGGAGGTCTTACAAGCGTGCATGAGGCTTTCAAGTTTATACGGAACGCCTGATCCGCGTATGTTGCAAGGTTGCACACGCAATGTCACACGTTACGTCGGTTCCCTTGACAACCTTCTCAGATCGTGTAACGCACACCAGAATTTATCGTTCTTTAATATCGGGAGAAAAAAGAATAAACTCACTCGGGATACATCTGGCGATTACAGAAGGAATTCCGTAAACGCAAGAGCAGATAAGGTGGTGATAGAAGTTTGTGCGTGAAAGGGACCTGTGTGCTTCAGAGAGAAAAAAAAGTTTCCGTTGAGGAGAAGGGCGGTCGATGCGGCGCATGCCTGGAGAACGAGGGAGTGGTTGGGATCTGCCGCGCAGGCGGGGTCCAGCCGCGTTAAATGTTGGGAGAAACTTCTTGAGCGGTGCAGTCTCGTGGATTACACGAACGAGAGTCGGTCGAAATCGGTGCGAGACGAGCGAGTTTGCGATGGGGCGTCGATCGTCGACATCAAACAGGTGGCACCGTTGAAGCGCCCCCGGAAACCCGAGGACATGGACACATGATCGTACACATGCACAACCACGTCGTCCGCTGGTTCGGATGAGGCACCGAGGTGATATTTCGGTTTGTCGAAAATGTAGACGTGACCACTAAGAGAAAAAAAGTTTCCGAAGTCTTCCGTGGAGTGAGGTGTTGTTCCCAGTGTTGCTCCTTTTGTTCCTTTTATTTTTCCGCACATTTCCGTTTCTGCCATGATGGAAGATACGTCCATCGTAGCGGCCAACTACACGATCGGAAGTCTCGAGAACAGTAGCGACATCCCTAGTCTATCTACGAACAAAAGTCTTTCCTCGGGATGCGAAGAGATATACTGCGGTTCCAGCTTCTCCCAGTTCCAGCAGCGGTACAGGGAAGTCCACGGGTACCTCAGCTTGTTGGTGTGCATCTTTGGATCCATCGCGAACGTTCTGAATATCGTGGTGCTCACCCGTAAGCAGATGATCTCGCCTACGAACGCCATCCTGACGGCCCTCGCAGTGGCGGACCTCCTTGTCATGGTCGAGTACGTTCCCTTCACGTGCCATCTGTACCTGTTCCACAACCGACCCGACACGGAGAAGTATACATACGCGTGGGCAATCTTCGTCCTGTTTCATTCTAACTTCGGACAGGTGTTTCACACCATATCCATATGGTTGACGGTGACTCTGGCGGTGTGGAGATGCATAGCCATCGGTTACCCGCAGAGAAACAGAGGCTGGTGCTCTATGGAAAACACAGTGATCGCTATCGCAAGTGCCTATATAGTGTCTCCTATAATCTGCATACCGACTTACCTCACCTTCTCGATACAGTCGCGCTATAGCCAAAACGGAAGTGAGTACAACACCACTCTCTACATCGTAGGATGGAGCGAAATGGTCCACTCTCAGCCGTTACTGTGGAAGATCAATTTCTGGATCTATAGTGTTGTGATCAAGATAATCCCGTGTATATGCCTCACCGCGCTTAGCCAATGGCTGATCAGTGCCCTCATGGAAGCCAAGAGACGGAAGCAGAATTTGACCAAGAGAAATACTACTTCCGGTAACTGCAAGAACGACGATAAAGAACGACAGACGGACAGAACGACAAGGATGCTCCTGGCGGTCTTGCTGTTGTTCCTGTTAACAGAATTCCCGCAAGGGATTCTGGGACTGCTCAGTGTTGTTCTTGGCGAGTGCTTTTTCACCAACTGCTACGTACGCTTCGGTGACATCATGGATATGTTAGCCCTCATCAACAGTGCCATTAACTTCATCCTATATTGTTCCATGAGTAGACAATTTAGGGAAACATTTAATCACCTGTTCATGCCTAGGATACTGAACAGATGGATGCCTGTGCCACAACACGAAATAACGATATCAACCCACAACACACAAGTAACGCATGTTTAATAGTTGTTGGGTTAAATCAATTAAAAAATTCAAAAAATAATCTTTTGTTATACACGCAACGACCCAGAAATGTTACCATTTTAAATCCCATGAGGGTACATTACAGCTGAGAACCATTGGAAGTTGTTTTGAGGCTAGTGAAAGTGTGAAAACAAGTGAGGATCAGTGAGGAGCCAATGAGAGGTATCTAAGTATACAGTAATTTATGTGGCAGGGTTACCATCTCCAAACAATCTCCAATGTTGCCAACCCCACGCACATGTCCCCTCAAGGGACAAAAATACATGTAACATTTTTGGGGGACCAAACATTGTTTATATACATATATACTTATATATCATACTTTGCACACTCCACCCTCCAGTCACCCCATGCACGTCACAGTAGAGCCCTGGTGAGAGGTGCTTAAAGGGTGATTGCAGGGGCGGAAACAGCTCTACAACCCCCACCCCCTCTGTTGTTGTCACTGTTTCCTGGTTGCTCGAATACGTAAAATATACACACATATATTTTGTGTTCATTGTACGCCATGTTGATCAAAATATGTTGAATTAAAGTGGATGTATCTATTACGAATTCTGATTTTGAGATTTGGCAGAATACATTTCCTCTCCGCATAAATATTAAGGGTTGTTATATTGGATGTTGGATATAATGCATTCATGCTAATATTCACTCAAAATCAGTCTCTTGAGAGACAAATATTGAAGTGTGATAGTGCACATCTTTGACTATATCAAGTACCTTCTCTCGATACTATAGCCGCTGATATAGGGGAAATAAAGACACTTTCTTCCCCCCCACAATATTCGCTCTCAGTCTTCGACCATATACTTATGGTAACTTCGTCACCTTGCAACCAAGGGGTAACTGGTTCGATACTCAGTGGAGGCATAGAGTGCTTCAGATCCAGCTGCAGGCCCAGTTCCGATTAGACTTGCAATGCATAAAGTGCGCTTAAAACTCTATTTATTTAGAGAAGCTGAATGGATTTATATTTCCACATGAGTTAGAGAATATAATATCAACCTCACCACACAAGTTATGGGGTTCGAATCTCGGTCTAGGCATGGATGTTCTTTGTTAGTGTTCTGTCATCAGATCATCGCTCATTACTCATCGTCGCGATTAACAAAAAGATGCTGAAAAGCGACGTAAAATAACGAAAATACAAATACAATATTTTCGCAGGTAGCTAATTTTTAAAGTATTTATTGTTCCACCTCCTTCTTAACTCTCGGCCAGTGAATAATCTTTAACTATACAGTAATGTTTTTACTATTCTCATTTGGTTTGAGCGTGTCTTTATGTTCATTATATTCACAGATAGGCTAATCGGGACGTGACCTAAAGTTTAAAGTTGGATCGAAACCAATATGTGCCCCCACCGGGTATCAAACCCGGAACCCATTGATTATTACGCGACGACGTTGCCAATGCGCAATCGGGATGGCCATGTGGGTTTTATTTTTCTTCTTATTACACACGTACGCTCACACAGTTTTTTCCCGGATAGAATGAGGTTCATTAAGTCAATTTGGTATGGTGAAACAGACGGAAGTTGCCATTGTAAATGTGCTATTCGGACATCACCCTGAAGTTAGGCAACACACACAATGCATTCAGGATCTAAGTGTCACATTTTTTTGCCAGTGACTGTACATTCTAAGTAACAAGGGATGGACGATGTCGGAAATTTGGCGATATGTCGTCAAGAAAATATCGTCACAGACCATACGATATTTTTTCCGTATCGTGATATTGGCGATATATCGTCTCCACGATATATATCGCCAAATATCGTGACGATATATCGCTGACACGATATATATCGCTAAAATATCTTGACGTCATATCACCGACACGATATACCGGGTGATCCGTTTGAGATGTCAGAAAGGTAAACCTTTTTACACAAGAGGTTAATGTACGTATCTCTGAGCAGTTTGCTGTGATAAATGCAGAAA
Source organism: Lepisma saccharinum (assembly GCF_977018435.1). Lineage (NCBI taxonomy): Eukaryota > Metazoa > Arthropoda > Insecta > Zygentoma > Lepismatidae > Lepisma > Lepisma saccharinum. Next base: position 12,387,180 of record NC_139229.1, read on the forward strand.
GGATGTAAGTTTTGAGTGAGTGCAGGTTTAAAGACTTCAGCCATGTGGCTGTACTAGTGTGCATATAACACTCGAAAATTTCACATCCCATACGATACATAGTGCTCTCTTGTGGCGTGACCACTATCTTTATCTACCATGAACGCTAGCGCCACGCGGCTGAAGTCTTATTACAACAAACTGCTCAGATATACGTAAATTGACCTATTGTATACAACGGTTTAATTTTCTGACATCTCAACTGGATCACCCGATATATCGCCAAATATCGTGACGATATATCGCAGACACGATATATATCGCTAAAATATCGTGACTATGAATCGCCTGGACGATACATTTTCAATATCGCGATATATCTTCTTGACGATATATTGCCCAACACTATTTGTAACAAATAGAATTCCCGTTTCCTTATTTTGTTTACAGAACTCTGATGTGTGTCACACGAGGTTTCAAACGGTTTATCACAATGGGTCGATTATCATTCTTCCCCTTCCCAGCAGTGTACAGTCACGGACACTTCTGGGATGTAACGATACCATTAGCTTTCAATGTTACAACCCAGCAGTGTCCGTGACTGTACAAAGTTTGTTTGGAGTCCACTTTATTTAGAAGTAGGGTACTCTGTTCTGGGCCTATAGTTTGAAGTGCGAAATCAAACCATTGATATTTGTTTTCACCGGGTATCGAAACTTAGGTGCTAGATTACAAGTCCGAATTGCAAATATCTAAGCCATATGAAGGTTCCAACAATTTGGAATTGATATATTTTATGAAATGTTCTTATTTTATTTATTATTATTATTTTAAGTCGCCGGCTCGGTGGTCTAGCGCATTAAGTTGTCGTTCCTTGACGTTCCCTGGTTCGAGTCCAGTCAGTACCATCCAATCCTCACCCATTCTCATCGTCGCGATTAGCCAAAAGGTGGTGGCAGAAAAGCTACGCTAAATTACAAAAGTACAATTATTTGAACGTTTTTTTTGTCTCTTTAGTCTAATTGCGACCTTGAGGATGAATGATGAGGTGAAATTAATGAAGGGGCACAGAGGAACACCCTTATATAAGTCGGGATTCGAACCCAGAACTTTATTTATTTATTATATTGAACTCAACAGGTTTACACCAATTTACATATTTCACATTTTAATAGAATAGTACAATTTCTTATACAATATATAGAATAACAATATTGTAGAGTTTCATAACATATTTCCATCTATTTTTCTAGCCAATGTATTCATAACTGTTTTATTGAATTGGGAATATGACATTGTGAATAAATCGACGCTTTTATTCTCTTTCTCCATAGCATTGTAGACCGCACTCATTCTCCAAATAGATGACCTTTTCATGATATTTGTTCGCGCTTTGCTCACATAGAAGGTTCCATGCTTGGGTCGCGTTTTTATGTTTGGAATGCATATCTTGAATTGTGAAAGCCACAGAGAAGATCGAAGTTTGCCGTTAAAAATTTTCCAAAGTAGCATAAGGTCTCGGGCTGTCCTTCTGTGGTCAAGTCTGTCCATATGGAATTGCTCTATTAAGTTGGTATAGGATTCGAACCTGGGGTAGGATCGTCGAGGCAGCGACTTTGTATCGGCATGGAAGTAATTCGAATAATTAATTATGAATATTATTTATGCCTTTGCAAAAGTTATACATGTGTGGTACGTGCTTTGCAATCTTCTTCCAGCAGTGGCGGGGGGTGGGGGGCAAGGTGCCAAAACTGGTTGGGGGGGCAAAGACAGTAGATTTCCCTTTGTAGTTAAGGTTTGCAGGGGCAAAAGTGGCGACAATTGGAGGTGGAGGGGCAATGGCCCCCTTCACCTCCCCACGCCACTCTCTTCAAGTGAAGAATGCCATGACTCGAAAACTATTACCTAAATCCACGCTATTTTTCTATTTTTCTGAGCATTTCTTTATGTTTATAAGAGTACTTTGTTGTCCAACATAACAATATATGAAAATATATTCAAATACATTATTTCTTATTGGCATCTTGAAATCTGTTTAAATATTTGTTTTATGTTGGTTCCTATTTTAATTTATGAACTTGCCTCTGTTTAACTCCGCATTTCTTCTAATAAACTGTGACATCTATTGGCAAATATTTTAAGTTTCACGTAACATTTGTGTCAGTTCAGTGTGCCCAAAACGTGATAACCGTTCATTGTATCCCACATGTTTGCACTAATCAAATTTAGTGTAAAATTAATAAATAGACAATAAATAATAATAATATACCCCACGCCGACCCGCACTGAGATCCTGAATACATCCAGACTATGAAAATGTACGTTGAATTATCCTTGTTGAAAAACAATGCTATCTGGATTTGCCATTTGGTGAAAAATTATGAGTAACCAGTTATAACCGCCAGTTATAATTTTCGTAAGGTTAACGATATACCTTTATTGTCACTTCTTATGAGTATAGTTTATATTGACCAAGGTTATTAGAATTATATAAGGTTGGATCGTAAGTGTGTTTACTTAAAATGCATGCGATTTGATGAATTGTGGGTACGTGTCAATCTAACACCCGAAAGTTCACATAAAAGTGTTGCATTATCCACATATCAAATAAGAGCACAAAGCGAAAACTTCAATTGGAACCCAGAAATTGCTTATATCAGAAAAGTATGTGCTTATATCTTGACATGCCACTTTATTTACGGTTCATAATTACTAAAAATATTTCGAGGTTTTCACTTCAAGAGGGTTGAAGTTGCTGATTTTCAGATTGAAATTGTGTGATGTTAGAAACCACGGAAGTGTGGACGTTTTATGAAGTAGAGTGCGCGACGGTTCATGCACTGTGCATTTCTCTTCTGTCTGTGGTCAGTTAATCCGTAGATGCTGTGAAATACTACACGTTCCCACAAAATGCATCACTGCAAATATTCACTATTTTCAGCATCAAATACCAAGCAAAGTAATCATGCAAGGTAAAATTTGTCAAATTTCAACTAATTTCAAAGCTCGTTACGAACAATTAGCACAGAGAACTTTTTCATTCATGAATCTTCATTTACGCAGAGCATTGCACACTTCTCATTTGTGAGATTTCAAGATTTGTTCTCACGTTACGGCACGCGGAAGTACTCCTTAGCTACCGACCGGGGTTCATATTACGATTAACAAAAAGCTAGAAACTACTATAAGGATTCACGAAAGTTGAAAATACTTATTTTAAATAGAACTAATATTTTATATCTTTTACGTTTTAGTAAGTTAGTTTGTTTAGAAAAGTATTTTAATAATTTTAGATATTTTAAAGGACGTCAAGACAAACCGTGAAATCAAGAAAAATCAGATTAGGTCCTATAAACTTCCAAACCCCAGGTATGTTTAAAAATAGGGGTTGTTGAGCAAGTACGTGCTTAGAGTGGGGTCCAAGATGTCCGAATCCCCCTCCTTCCCTTCCGAAAGACCCACTAAGCACTAAAATTAAATAATGAAAATATATGCTTGTTTAGCATTTGCTGTATTAGCGATGATTCGTATTATGTATTTCCGCCGAATGTATTGAAAGCAAGGATTATATTGGAATCATACGCCTTTGAAGGAGAGTACCAAAGATGATTTATGCACACTACTATTCATAATAATATGCATAAAGTATTAATCAGGAACTTTACCTTTCGTCAACTGAATCTAACATTCTCTTTTGTTATTGAAAAAATATTCAATTCTTTATCTATTATATTAACATTGTTTAACGCTTGTTTTTATAGAAATTTTGGCAATCTTAACTACATGTAAGCTAGAAAATAAATACGTGCTTATATCTCTATCCTTAAACAGTCTTTTTACTTAGTCATGTAATAATAACAGTAGAACATTGATTAACTGCCATATTTTAATTAATATTACTAATTTAATTGTAATATAATTATTTTAATTTAAACATATTATTATTTCTATTTCTGAGACACTTGGTTCTGACCCCTCCCCAAATATGTTTCTATATATGTACCTGATGTTCAGGGTGTGTCACTGGGTGTATTGGGCCATCTAAAATCTTTGTGGTTGACACAAGCGGACTCTAAAAGACTTTTTTCAGCTTTGCTGATTATTGACCTTAAACGAGTTGGGATATATGTTGGTTTTTAAGCATGGATGGTCATGAGACGATGCAAAACACATTCTCATCTCATCCAAGGATTTAATGACGTGAAATGACGTCACAGTGTAATGACGGTGGTTGAAAATACCAGAAATAATTAATTGTAGATATTCCATTCAAATCAACAACACTGTCCAGAACCATACTTTTTTTTTTTAAAAAAAATAGAAAACTAAGATCGATGCCATTTAATTACCTTAATATATTCCAAGATTCAAATCTGGTTCAATCAAGTTTGAACCTACAACCTACCGACAATGAACCCGTAACGAAAATTACTCACCCAAGCAGTTGCAACAGTGTCCGAAAAATAGCTTTTGGATTAGAAAAGGTTTGTTTCTTTAAAAAAAGTATGGCTCTCGACAGTGTTGTTGATTTGAATAAAGAATCTACAATTAATTATTTCTAGTTTTTTAAAAATATAACTGACTTACAGTTACTGGTACTAAAAAAGTGACTGTGTTACTTTGATATTTACTTTCTGCTGGAAATTTCCTTGCGAACAAAATACACACAATTATTGGTCATTAATTGTAATGAAAGTAATATGAAAACTTGTAGAGGAGAGTGGGGTAGAACCGGGAGGTCGGCTCAAACCGGGTATCATATTTTCTGCTTGACTAGTGCTGCTTTCTCGCGGGTGACGAATCAACTATGTTCAACCACTTAAGATGAAAGCTATGAATGCTTCGTTGCAACCATTTGTTTAGCGTCCGCGTCTAATTATAACTTTAGTGTTTACCACTAGTGGGATAATTCCGGGTGATTTGACTTTTTTGTCAAGAAATTAATATAAAATAACTTAGGGCATCTTACTACATTAAAGATTAATGCAGAGTGATTTGTTTTCATTAAATTTTGTAAACAATTTTGGCTTCAGCAAGCCAAGAAACCTTAGATACCCGGTTCTACCCCACTTTCCGCTATGTGTTTTCTATATGTATAAAAATGGATGTACGTGTGTGTGTGTGTGTGTGTGTGTGTGTGTGTGTGTGTGTGTTTGTTTGTTCCGGCATAACTCTCGAACGCCTGGAGCAATTTCAACCAAACTTGGTACACGTATCACTTGCAATCTGGAAATATATTTTGGGGGTAAGACATCCCTAGCACCCCTAGGGGTGGGGTGGGAAGGGGTGACATGCAAAAATAATCGAGAACCACCGACATTAAATTCAGCACAAACAGACACCCGTGACTCTATGCAATCCCGCACAACGATAGTGTTTCTCGGGTTGTCTAACATTCAGGCTGTGTTGCGAATGGAATCCACAGTTTTCGTGACAGTCCCAATGCGGTTCAACTTCAAGTTCATCACCTATCGGCATGGGGGGTGAGAGGGGGTGAAAAATAAAATGCCACAAATGTCCTAGATTAGTGTCGAATCCATAGTTTTCGGAGTCGCTAAGCTAATTGGTGACATTCACCATCACATTTAAAATTAGTTACATTTTACACTATAGTTAGAATTCATTATTTTCTTGTCTAATACAAGATTGGGATAAATAAATACCCGGGCAACGCCGGATAATCAGCAAGTATAATATAGAGTAAGTCTTCACTTATTTCTATTATTACAACAACAAAAAATAAAATGGAACAAAACACTGAAGTCTTCAGGTGCAATTAGAAACAACGAATTGCAAGAAAGCGTGGATGTTCTATGTTTAGAATGCAACTTAGCGTAGCCTCCTTGCTTTATGCGATTAGCTGAAAATCCTTCCACCTTAGCATCTAGAGAAGACACATAGTGGGAAACAGAATTGTTAATTTAAGCTCCTCTCCAACTTTACAAAGTTTCAAGTTAACAATTTAAGTGTCTTAAGTAACTGTTGATAACGTTAGTTATATTGCCAGAAAGTACCTCTCAGTGACTTACTTTTAAAAGTAGCTTGTTACAGTAACAGTTCCTAAAAAAGTAACTGATACTCGGAACTGCGTTACAAGTACGCTGTTACTTCTAAACACTGGAGCAGGGTGTATATACACACAATGGTTTGCTTCGATTTGTAAACTCCATTGTTGGCAAACTGCTCACCCAACCATTGTCCCCTTCTATCTACGGCCCTGAACCCAACTTATCGCGGATTGTTCTGATAGGTATAAGTGCAATTCCATTGCGACGTGTGTGACATTCAGACAAATTTAAATTCATTTTAAAATTGTTTTGTTAACAACTTCAAATATGTAAAACTATTAATTCATGTAATTTCACTTTTCTTAATGAAACTTACTTAATTTCAGAACATTTCTCCCCATCTCAATTCTCAGCTTCTGAAAATAAATTTTTTTGTAATTCTGACGGGTGTGACACTTCTGAGACATGACTTGATGATCTTTTTTTTTTTTTGGAAAACTTTATGGGTTTACTGAAACAATTTCATTTTATTTTCACAAAGCAAAATTTACTCGCCATTTAGTTTAAAACGAATATTACTACATAGTTTTGTATAAACATTTTTGCCTGTGACGAGTGTGACATCATGCACATGTAGGATTATGGAACAAAGGCTATGAAAATAATCATAAATAGATTCTTCAGACGAAAGTTTGTTTCAGAAATGAAGTGGGATACTTCAGAGCTTCAGATATAGAAACAATATATGAGACAATTAAAACGAAATGAGAATTAATTTAGTTTCCTTATGGTATACTTCTGTATTATAATGAAACTAAATTAAGTAGAAACACCACACACAAAAAGTAATAGGGTTGAAATAATATTTCTTTTAAAAGCCATGAAACTAATGTTTGTATTAATAATTCCAAATTCTACATAATTTTCCCTTTAATTTCATACATAAGTCATACTTTCAATAAGAAATAAATTAACTTTGTCCACTTTCACATGGAATGGCTCATAATCACTTTCTTTGGAAAGTTTTGTAGTTTCACAACTTCTTTACTTCTTAAGTCTGAGTACTATTAGTTTTTTAATATTTTTGTTTATTTAAATTCTTACATAGATACTGAAGGCATTATGCACGTCTCGAAAATGAAAATAATCTAATTCATGAAGTTACAATGCAAGTTACAAGATACTTATTAACGTGAGTCTGATTTCGTGATGTATGATTAATGAAGAAACTATATGCTCACAAACTCCGAAAATGACTTTTTTAAAAAAGTGAGAACATTTTATTTTGATTTCAAATTTTGGTTGCAATTGGCAAAGAAGTAGTCAGAGATTTCTGCATCCGAGACGAAATTAGATTTTGGCGCCCTCTGTACTGAAGCTGTTTATTTATATAACCGACATTTATTTATTGAGAACATTCCAGATACAGCACGGATGGCCATTTTACACTGAAATTGTCAACTGTGAAAGAAATAATAATAATAATAATTAAAAATAACAAAATAACATAAAAATGAGTAAAATATATAATTTACTAACATCTCTTCTGATGGTAGATTAAAAGGCATATTTCGAGGAAAATATATCGATATTTGATGGGAGGTCATTTTGTGTGTAAAATAAGGTTGTGTTGCGTGTTGTGCGTATAGGTACTCGAAAGTGGAATTCCTCAAGGAGTGTGTTGCAGCAGATTTTGCCATTGACAATTTTGTGTAAATATTTGAAGTCATTCTGCAAACGGCACTGATAGGAATCTGGAAGTTTGGAAAGGACAAGAGATGCGGAGATGAAAAATTGTGCAACGAGGGAACCCTGTAACGATCTACAGATAGGACAAAGTGAAAGACTGAATCGATTCTAGAGAGCTGAGTGGCACACGCCATGGACCAAACGGGAGAGCATTATTCTGTTATTGGGGAAATGAATAACTTATCAATACTGATAAATTCTCTCTCTCTCTACATACATTTATAATTACTTCACCAAAACATATCCCTGTTTTCAATTTTCAAAACGTTCCATACTTTTCGTTATCGCTCGGTACCTTGTATGTAGGAGCCAGGTGCGCATCCACGGGGAGGGATAGGGGCGATCATCCCTCCCAACTGGCAGGTTTTTGGACATATTATTGTGCCTATTATATTTTTCAAGACTCGACTTTTATCACCAAGTTTAACAGGCTCGAAAATAATTTTAAAGTTTAATTGAAGCCCGATATTTGCTCATGATAGGTTATATCAGAACAGGACCTACAGTTTAAAGTTGGACCCGAACCGCTTTGGAAAATGCCTCGGAAGGATATCGAACCCGAGACCACATGATAGAACATGCTTTTGTTTCTTTGTTTAATTATTTGACTCCTCATATCTGATCTTATTTTTTATAGTGCAGTATACAGAAACTTCCAAAGTACGGCACTTTTACACGTACTGTAATACACATATGAGCATCGCAGTGGCGGAGATTGGGTTCCAAAACCTGAGGGGGGCAAGGTGCCAAAACTGGGGGGAAATACAGTATATTTCCCTTTGTAGATAAGGTTTATCATAGTGCAGGGGCAAAAGTGTGGGGGGGGGCAACTGCACCCTCGCCCCCTAATCGCCGCCACTGAGCATAAGGTGAACTTGTGGTGGAGTGATCCTAGGTTTGAATCCTAGATGAGGCATAGGTGTGTGTATTTGTAGGTTGGGATGAATGGGGAAAATTAAATGAAATATCAAGGCGATTTTTTTAAAAAATACAGATTCAAAAGCGAAAATTATTGTTTGTTTGTTTGTTTTAAGTACACTTTTATGCACAGATAGGCTAACCGCGACTGGACCTACAGTTTAAAGTGGGATCCGAACCATTGTGCGATGTGCCTCCACCGGGAATTGACCGCTTGATTATAAGGCGATGACGTTAGCACTGCTCCATCGGGAAGGCAAAGAACACGAAAATTATAAAAAAAATAATTGGTAGGACATCTGACTGCTACGTGCGAGAACCTGATTCGATTCTCGCGTTGAGAGAACCCAGGTGGTATTTTTCCCTTAATATCCCGGATGACCAGTTCTGGGGCCATCTATCCTCCCTTCATTGTGCACCTAGGACGGAACCAGATAGCGATATTGATTACATTACATTCAATACATCAAATAACTAGTGTAATGCACAGGGAAGAACTATACCATCACTTATCTTTTGTACTAAATTCCTTTCTTATAGTGACAATTATTAATAGAGAAAGGATTTTAAAGTGCAGCACCTTTCCAAAAATATGGCTTGTTTTCACACCGATCGTTTAAGATATGTATTTTAGAACATGAAATAAAGTAAAATGAACACTCTTTGCTGCATGTTTTTGTGATATTAGCACATTTATCCCCTTTTTACCACCTCTTTGATGCTGAAGCACCTCTTTCCTTCATGTTTTGTTAGAAAATTGTATAGAAAAATAAATTATTTCACTCTTCTTGAGCAGCTACATAAAATCCTATAGTCTCATTTTGTAGAACAGAACGAGAGCTATAAAATGGTATAATATAATCATTACAGCCCATATATACCAAGATGATGTAGCAAAATCCGCGAGAGAAAACACAAACTTCAACAAGACCTATTTGGCAGAACAACAGTTCTCTTTGCGGTCCGCGCGCATAATATATACACAGTTCTCTCTGCGGTCCGCGCGCATTATATACACAGTTCTCTCTGCGGTCCGCGCGCATTATATACAGAAGGCGCAGAAAAAGAGAGCATTGAATAAAGGCATTAACAGCACAATTTTAAAATCATTTTCAGAACCTTTTTTCCCTTTCCCGCCCATAATATTGCACCTTAAAATCCTTTCCTTATTCCGTCCAATTTTACTCCACACTTCCTTTTCTACATCCTTATTTTTCTAGTTCTCGTAGTTTCTGTTTACGCGACTTTTCTTCCAGACGTGTCTCCTTGTTTATCTGGGAGAATTCTTGTCCGTGCTCCACCTTGGGACCGTCTTACACGCTTCGAATTGCGATGTCCTTTCCTTCTACATCTCAAAGCCTCTCTGGGGCCTTCCCCCATTTACATATATACTAGCTGTGCCACTGACTCCAACAAATGACGCACGATTGCAGGATGCTTTACTTCGCCGGATAGGAATCAGAGAGCAATTTATAATAATACTGTACATTTAGTCAAAGTGAAATCTTTATTGTTGTGGAGCTTTTTTTGTGCCCTAAATAGGGTGACCATATGTATCGTTTCAGAGGCGTGTCCCGGTCGTCCCATCCATATTATTAAAAAAACAATATTTGTTTGGGGTTTTCTTGAAAACTAAGTCTAAATTTGAGGCATTTCATGCTAAAAAAAGAAGTATTGTTTTTTATGTTTTCCCTTATCCGTAGAGTCATGCAGTTTCTTTACGAAATTGCAACAAAAATTTAAATTTCCTGTGTCTTGACACAAACTCAGAAGAACATTTACAGTCGTGTTCCTGTAAGGTTTTCGGGGGAGATTAATGAACGATTGTTCAGGAATAAAGCTGAAAATTAGTCCTGGCATTACTCAACTTCAGCATAAACGTTGATCAGAAAGGACGAGAAACGCTATGTAAGTCATAATAATAATTAATACCTTTTGACAACGGGAGATCATATTTCATTTGTTATTTATGATGTATCATTTATGTGATCCATACTTTAATAAATACTAACAATACGTTATTAATAACAATACTTTTAGTAATTGTAATCAAGCGGTCCTGGGTTCGATACCCGGTGGAGGCACAAGTGGTTCGGATCCCACTTTAAACTGTAGGTCCAGTCTCGATTAGCCTTATTGTGCATAAAGTGGACTTAAAACACCAAATCAATCAATTAACTTTTAGGAATAGGCCTAAGGAAAAGGAGGGGGTAAACTGATCTCCTTGGGGGGTCCCGTTTTTGGGTCAAAATATTATGGTTTTGAAGTACAATCACGGACACTTCTGGGTTGTAGCTATACCATTGACTGTCAATGGGATCATTACAATCCAGAAGTGTCCGTGACTGTACATCAGCCAGATACTACATAGGGACGAATAGGTACATAATTTGTAAACGACCTGACTAATGCGGATGAATTTTCCCTAATAAATTAGCTTTTTAGACACTTAAATTACACAATATTTAATTTTTGTAGCTTCTGCAGTTTGATAACTAATTCAATAGAGATTTGGCATCTTGTTGCTAGAGTTGACGAGTTGTATCTTTGCGGGTGAGTTCTGAGCAAGCGCCTGCGCAGTAGCAACGGTGAGGAGCTACAGGCTGCGCCTCATTCGCCTCTTACTCTGCAAGCACCGTCGACCACCCAAACGGCAAATAGGTGGTAACTTCGAAAACGCAACTCTCTGTCTCTCTGCGTGGAGTTGTCAAGGTCACCCGCAAAAGTACAGCTCGTCAACTCTAGATTACTCCCAATAATTCTTATAGGTTTAGCTGTTTCTGAGATAAAGATAGGTCAAATATCATTGTTGACTTTGGGTCTTTAGGTTCCCATACGCAAACAGGACATAACAATCATGAAAACTTATGTCTTGTTAGATAACTTTCTTCAAAGTTCTAAAATTCACCAAATTTTACCGCTGTAGGTTTCATATATCTCCGAGATTGATTGTTACGGACAGACAGATGACATAACCTCGCATTTAGAACAGCTCCGAAACGTTTAGCCCGTTATAATTCAACAAACAAAGAATACACACGTTGAAGGTCTTGACAATTGTTGAATCAAGATTACGCAGCTTATTTATTTGTACTAATAAGCAATTAATTAATTAATGCTTAATTTGACATTATCCATTGTCTAGTGCTTATACAACTTACAGCTATTCTAATATTATGCATCGAGGGAACAACTATTTGATCATAATTACTACAAATAAAATTGGTGTTGATGAACAATCATTTATGTGCGGATTGTTGAATGAAATGGTTTGGTCTACCATATAATTTTCGTTGATCCCAGAAACACTTTTTATTTCCGTGTAACCGAATCCGTTAAAAACGTCTCAAATTGGGTTACCATGGGGGTCTTCACGTTACTTTCTCAGAGACGTAATTCGGCTATTTACCTATTTCAAGATGACGCCAAGGGCAAAGTCTTCCAGTGTTCTCATTGCGAGAAACGTCAATCGTCTAACCAGTTCCACCATCATCTGCTTCTTAACAATTCGTTATTATACAATTATATACAATATATTATGCAATTTACCAAAGATTTAAGTGACATTACAAGTTGGACAGGTAAAAGTTAGAAGTAATTACACTGTGATCTAGCTAAATATGTGAGTAACAAGACCATAAAGATTATTTTAACTATGTCTTTAATATCTTGGAAGAACGTAAGTTTATACATGCATGTCTGTTACATATTTCACGAACTGTACATGCGGCATGTTCAAATTTCGATATTCAGAACTCAAGGACATTGTGTGTGGATACTTTGCTGTTCAACAATTACACTTCTGTTTGCACGGAGCGTAAGGTGTCAGCAATGTGCTAATAGAATGTCACGAGTTGCTTGAATTAGCATAGTGTAATATCAAACGATGACTTGCTACCAAAAAGAGCAGTGTCATGAGCATACGTGCACGAAAAACATCTGCGTAAAGTCGAGGGTTCTGCTGCACATCAGGTATGAAATAGAAGAGATAAGAACGGCTTGTTGTGGCACAATGACGAGTCATCACAAGTTACACGTTAGATCGAAGTTTGCAATCAGACCGGCGAGGCTTACTTTATCAAATGCTTTGGTTATGTCTAAATTCACGCACTTAAAGGCGGTGCTTAAATAACCTGCTTGCTAAAATCGTCGACTCTCCACGGCACAACAGACACTTGAAGGCCCAGACTTGCCGAAGGGGTTTTCATTCGGCGATGTGTTGTCAGCAAATCCAATTAAGTTGGGCTTTCTAAACCGGAGCCTGCTATACTCTGTCCCAGGCATATGTGGAGCAAGGCCACGCATAAAGTTACAGAAGGGGAGAAAGCGAGTGGGCGTGGCGAAGTGGTACGCGCTGCTCGTAACAGCTGGTAGCTGAAGCCACGTTTTCCTCTTCACGCATTCACTCCCTCTTCACACGCGTTCATTGGTCGAGCCCTCTCTAGTCACTACTTGCGCAGAGAGTTGTTTTCGTTGCTCCAGAGATTCCAGGGATAGAGTATAGTTCTCCTTCCAAATCAGATCAGATAGTTCAAAACACCAACAAATACTTCACACAGTAATATGAAATAAATGATATGAGAAGTCTACTAAAGTACTTACTACTCACACTATTAAAAAAATATACGTGTGGAGTAATTCATATACAGTAAAACCTCGTTAATCTGGACCCCGATAAGCCGGACTTCGCTTAATCCGGACAGGCAAAAGGCAAAAAAAAAAAAACAACCAAAAAAACAACAACAACAAAAAAGCACAATTCAAGTTTTTAAATGTGGCTAAAAGTTAACAAGAGAACTCCCCCCCCAAAAAGGCAGTCAACCACTGATGAAATTCTATTTCCCACAGACTTTGTACTGTACTTTATAGTGTATTTAGGCCTATGCCCTTTAAATACACCATAATAAACGTGTTTTGTTGCTATAAACGGAGTTTTAATGCACTTTCTACTGTTCTTTTAGATTATTTCAGTTAATCCGGACATTCCTTAAACCGGTCAACTTACCCCTCACCATTTGTCCGGAGTAACGAGGTTTTACTGTATATGATAAACGTTTAACCATCTGGTTTGGTGAATAAGTACCAAGTAAGTTTCCCATAGAATATCACATTTTAATACATGAAGAAACAGAATAAGATTTGTTAATTTGCATCAAGCCCAAGTGAAACTTATGATATCGCAACTAATAATATATTGTAGGAGATGAAAATAAACAGAGCTCAAATGGACCAATAGAAATTATTATTACAAAGCTCCCCTTAATTGTATAAGACAAACATATTGTACATTTACATCCGTAAACCTATAGTACAGCATGTTGGATTGTTACAGTACCATTAAAACTATTAACTTCGTAATTAGTGGCATCTACAGTAAATACATTAATGTTAGTGTGTGTGTTCAATCTTAATGTTAAGCCTCATGTAACGCAGGAATTTACGGGTAGGAATACAGTACTTGTGATAAAACGAACCCACTTAATTGCACCACTAAAAACAAATTGTGGGATTGCATTTTATGATTTTTGCATACCTACGGTCAATGTCTATGGACGCGCTGAATAAACTCTATGACTTTGTTCTTACAGTAGACGAAGAGTAGTCAGTGTCACCTTTTATGATTTTGTAAAGTATTCGTATTTAACAGAACAGTAGCTTGTAATTTCTTCTTGATGTACGTAAATGTGTTTTCAATCTTGATAATTGTCTTTCTTAATATTCAAGTATGAATATCCATTGCAGAAAATAATAATTTTTTTTCTGAAATGTGAGGACAACAAACTCTTGGCTGGTAAGCGTAGTAAAATCCATATTAAGACAAAACTGTTCTGCGACAAAAAAGTTGGAAGAGTGTATTTAGCCACATTTACACGTTACTACGGGCCTGGTAACCCGGGTGCTATATGTGACGGAGTGCTCTCGTATGCACATGTGGAGTGCAGAGGTTCTGTAGCGCTGTAAGAGGGGTGGAATGGAGCAAGCGAGCGAGGCAGGAGGCTTCCTCGGTCACGTTCATGCAGTGGGAAACCTCTCGCCATCTGATTCGTGAGCAGCAGTGCAATGTAATCATGGCGGAACAAACTGGGGGTGGTTCCTTGAATATCCCTCAACGCAAACGGCTCCCATACTATTCCTCTGGTGCTTAGTACCCTCCCCGATGGTGGAGGCACGTAGTGATTCGGATTCCACTTTAAACTGTAGGTCCAGTCCCGCTTACCCTTACTGTGTAGAAAATGGACTTAAAACACCTCTGGTGCTTACTATCTCGCTGGTCTCTATGTGTTATATCGAGTTACTCAAGACTGCGTTTTGCTAGTCTCGTCTAGTTCAACACTTATTGGCCACTTTCGGAGGGAGATAGAACTGCCAAAGTGAATTTTACATAGCTGCGTTCTGGAAGGGGCAGGATAGAGTAAACAAAATATTTCGTAATTACCACTGTTAGCTTTTGTTTTAAAAGTTATTCAAATACAAAATGGTAATCGGGAGTCATTTTAAGGGAAGTTTGCATTTACAACTTTCCGGAATTCTTTACTTCTTTAACTTAAAAATTTTGATTTTATCAACATTTCGTGAGGGGCTGTAGTCCCATCAGCTTCCCCTCTGCGTAGACCTGAGTGTGTCTTGGAAAGAAGTGCATGGTAATACCAAAACAGATACATAATTCCCTATTTTCACACTTTCTCGTTAAATTTTGTATCTTTTATTTTAAAGCAACATGTGCCACCTGGGCATCTCACTGAATTATGAATATATTTTTTCAGACACTGGCAGGCTAAGCTTACTCCCAGATAGGACAGACAGCTTACTGGAAGCATGAAGCAAGCTTGCCATGGCAATCTCGCTACTGTAAGCTGTTAGCTGGATGAGAGCTTGCATTCAGCAATCTAGTTACCAGAATTGGAAGTTGCAGCAAGCTTACGAAGGCAAGCATGCATCAAGCTTGCCATAACTAGCTGTATGCTTACAGAATGCTCGAAGTAAGCCAGATTCTGACTTGCACCTTTAAGCTAAAATGATTTTTCTCTTCATTGATAGCATAAATATGGCTATAATGCACATCCTACAGCAAAATAAAAAGCAATTGGGGGTCTTGCAACAGTCAGCCAGCAATGATTGTCATGTGAGTTTCTTTTTTTAAAGACATTTTTCTACTTCCCCTAAAATAGGCAATAGTCATGCTGGATAGTTCAATTCAATGAACGAACCAATCTTCAACTACGCACTGCTAATGGTCAGGCTGGAAAGATATCTGAGTAAGTGTGTCAGTTTTTCTTCGCCACACATAGCTCCTGTTTATATAGTCATGAATCAAAAAAGTTGATCATGGGTTGGTAATGGTTCACTGCATTTAATTTGCAGTGCCATCTAGCGACGGCTACAGGAAACATGAACATTCAAATTTCACTTTATTACACTTTATTTCGCATTTATTTCATTTTGTCACTATTGTTTATGTTTAATGAATATATCTATTTTTTATATTAATGGGTGTCTCTATTGTTAATATTCAAGGGTCCCGGGTTCGAATCCCGGTCGGGCTTGGTTGTTTGTGAATGTCCATTCATCAATTTCATCATTTCATCACTCATCCCCATCTTCGCAAATTAGCCAAGAGGCACAAAACGCGAAGTAAAATAAACTAAATCAATCAATCAATCAATCAATTGTTAATATTTCTTAAGAAATGTATCCACACACGCTAAGTACCTGTACTTCAAGCTTGCGTCCTGCTTACCGCTTGATTGATTGATTTGGTGTTTAAGTCCACTTTATGCACAGTATGGCTAATCGGGACTGGACCTACAGTTTTAAGTGGGATCCGAACCCGGGATCCCTTGATTATAAGGCGACCACGCTACCACTGCGCCATCGGGGAGGCCTGATTGCCTCTGACAAGCTACAAGGACGCTATCGTAAGCTTGCCGCAAGCTTGTGTGCTATCTGGGCTAGTTCTATTAGCAGTGGAGAATTGGAGAATTTGATATTTAATGCTAACATTATATTTGAATAGGATTGTTAGTGCTAAAGTCCCTGCATACGATGGCAATGTCACAGTAAAATTGAAATTAGCTATGTAAAGCTGCTTGGAGCTGTGCTTTTCATGCTCAGTTTCAATAACCTCCACGGGATACTTTTTCGATAAGCACTGAAATTTAGTCAGTATGTAACGGACAAACCAATTCAGGTAATGTATGCTGTGATGTGATAGTTTTTGACTGTCAAAATCGTGACACGATCGTGCTTGTGTCGGTTTGATTCGTGGCGGGCCACGTATTAATTTCAAATTCCATTTTAATGTCTGTTGATGGTGTTAAGCGACAATACCTAGTTAGGTGCATCTGCATCCTCTCTTGTACATGTTACAGGCTGGCGCCTTGTGGATCATGCAACGTCAGTTGGCAACCCTGTCCCAAGGTTAGGCAGCTACACCAGCAACAGTGTTGCCAGATGTATGGAAATTTCCCTTTTTGCATGGAAATTTGGACCTAGTTTTAAGCGAAAAGGAGAAATGGGAAATTCGATTTTAAAATAAATGAATGAAATTTGAAGATATCATACTCAGTATTAGAATCTGCACTCATGTCCATAATTTTTTTGTTGTTACTTTTTACTTCCAAGCCTATGTATCTGTTTATGTTTTGTTCATTTTATACATCCTCCTAAAAAGTGACAATGATTATCAATGTTAACTGTAATGTTATTCTGTAGCGAGGAGGCATGTACGTGATTATTTAACATTTTGCATTTACAAGAACATAGGCCAACGAAAATACTACTACTTATTATCATTTCTATACGATTTCTTTAGATGAAAGGGAAAAAATTGGCGAGAAAGGGATATTTTTACTCTACAAAGGGAAATTCTGCCCTCAGATTGTGGCAACATTGAAAGGCTCGAATAGAACGTTGACCGATTCACACACAATTGTGGTAGTGGATGAATTAATCCGAAGAAGTTCCACGCTCCTCTCTCTGCAATGTGTCTCGGGAGTCTGTGGAGCAGGCAAGGCCCCGCATAACGCTAGAGAAGGGAGAAAGCGTGTGGGCGGAGCAAAGCAGTGCTCGCTGCTGAAAACGGCTGATAGGTGAATTCACTTCCCCTCTCACGAGTTCATTGGCTGAGCCTTCTCGAGTCACTACTGGAGCTGAAGACTTGTTTATGTTCGCTTGCTTCACTGACTCCTGAGACAGAGTATAGCATAAAATATTGCCGGCCTCCATGGCAGAGTGGTTAGCGAAGCAAGCTACAACGCCTGGGTCCCGGGTTCGAATCCAGGTCTGAGCATGAGTGTCTGTTTCATCATATCATCGTTTCATCCTCATCTTCGTGATTAGCCAAAAGTGGCAGAAAAGCGAAGTAAATTAAAACAAATAAATAAATAAATATTAAATATTAACATGCTTGGCTTAATGAAAGTAACATGTGTCATTATGTTCGGCCTATTTTATTTTTGAGCGCCACCATTAGGATAGAGAAGGAGACAGAAAAAAAACCAAGCTGGCAAAAGAGAAATAGATTAACAACATTCATTATTTATCTACATTAACCTACATAGCCCTGGTAGCCTGCTCACTATCTCGCCATGGAATGTTCTGGTTTGGAGTTCCGGTCTGGGAATGGACGTTTCTTTTAGCGTTCCATCATCGGTTTTACCTAATCATCACTTATCCTCATCGTCGCGATGGTCAGAAGAGTGACATTAAATGTACAAGAAATACCACCACAATACAGCAATACATGAAAAGAGATTGGTAAATTCAAGCTCAGAAAATAAGCACGTACAGTGAGTTTACTTCCCTAACATCTCCAGATGTTTTGTATTTGAAGCTTGGGAACGAGTCATGACTCCCGAGGCCACCAATCAGGAAGCGAACCGATGAGATCATCTCAGCCCAGCAGCAATCGCTGTTCGTCTTGCTCACTCTCTACACTCCCACTAGGCTCATTAGCCAGACTCGAGCGGTCAGATGGAGATGTTACGAAGTTAATCGGACTCTACCATACAGGCATCTTCATATTCAGCAGCCTAGCTCATTTATCTAGTTTTGAGTGAAGCCTAGGATACTCTAGCCGCAGTCAAACATAGATGGCGCGCTGACACTAAAGGAGAACCATGGATATGTAGTGAAAGTGATAAATGGGGCACGATAAACCCAATTACAGAAGATGCAAGCTAAAGGAAAAACTTGCAAGATAGGGTAATTAGGGAAAAGACATTGCGTTCAGTGAATTAACCTTCATATCATCAATTATGATGTATTTTCCTGCACGTACGTTACTTATAAATACCTTGAGATGGGAGTAATGAAGGAAATGATTAATGAGGCGAGAAATAGAACGGGTAAGCCTCATAGCGACCCAGGAACGACAGAACACTGCATACATTAAAGAAAAAAATGTTTCACCGTGCACATTGCACCGTTACACATTGTAGTGGTAGGGAGTGAATATAGGTGGCATTTGCTTCTATATACAGCATTTTTGTCCAAGGTGCAATTCTGTTCTCTATACAACATTCTGTTCAAGATGCAATTAGCTTCTTTATACAACATTTTTCTCCAAAGTGCAATTAGCAATTTTGTATAACACTTTTGTCCAAGGTTCAAGATTCTTCACACAGTATTTTTGTCCAAGGTTCAAGATTCTTCACACAGTATTTTTGCCCAAGGTTCAATTTAGCGCCTTTGTATATAATTTTTATCCAAGATTCTCTTTTCTGCCACTTTTGGCTTTTGTCTAATCGCGACGATGAGGACGTATGATGTCACGACAAAATTGATGAACTTGGGCGACGATAGCACCACAGACTGGCGATTGTCAAGAAAAGTATTTGTTTAACTTTTACCATGAAAGAGTGAACTTGTTGAATCCTTTGGATGAGCAACTGCAGTGCAGATTATTACAAAACAACGTTTCTTCTTTAAAAGTAACAAAAGTTCTGTGATACGTCTAAAGTGTTCAACGATAGTTCAACTTGCATTGTACATTTTCAAACCTTAGGGTAGATGGCAGCACTAATTATAGTCTAATTATGCGTCTATCTTTTCTACAACCTTGAGCTTGATTATACGGAAGTAGGCTACAAACGAAATATAATAATTCGTTGTTCTGATTGCTTCACAATAAAATGGTGAATTAATTAAGGCTAAATCACATATATTTGTTTTGTGACGAGATGTTCATAGATTTCATCAATTAATATTTAAAGGTCTCTTTTATTTTTTCAGGTATATTCAGACATACAACTTCTCATGTATTTATTCTCACTATGTCCTTCGGAAACCTATGAAGTGATACTTGACTCAATAAATTTGTTCCTTATCGAACTGTGGAACCATATGCCACGCAGCTAACACCCTATTTCCTTGTAAAAGAATCTCCACTTTGCCCTTTCATATTAACGTCCATAGCACTGTAAGCGTAACCGGATGTTCGAGGGGAACCAGATGAGTGCGCATGCTAAGCAGTTGCTCCGCCTTTTAACACCGTCTAAACAGTGATATATGAAAATGAAACAGATGGTTGTGGGCTGAAACTTCCATATTTTACATGTATGTGTCTACGATTATTGTCACATTAAAATGATATTCCATTGTAGCCTATCATTACCTTCTCAATCTGAAAGCCTCATGGCTTGCTCCGGTCACGTGACTAAGCGTCATCAACTGGAGGCGAGATAGCCGCCATGTTTGATTTGCTTCTTCGGAATCAATGTTGGACCTTTTTAGTGAATATGGAATTGTAATGCAAATTTAAGAACTGTAATCGAGTTTACATGACGTATAAATATGCTTAAATGTGCAAGAGGTATGGTGTATAAGTGTTGTGTGTTCAATTGCAGAGGCAATTATGATGAAAAAGGTAAGAGTAACGTTCACATTTCTTCAAGATGTTGTTAAAAATGAGAAATGTTTAGGGCAATTCCATTTGATTCAGTCACTACGAAAAGATACAAGTTAAGTAACAAATGTTTTATACTAAAAAATAAATAAGAGTAATAGTTCATGATGTAAACATTTCATGTGTCCGGAATAGGGATCAAATATACTCGTAAATGTGGACAACATGTCTACATTTTTTTAGAAATATCAAATAATTTACCCTGAATTACAAACGTTGGTTAATATTACGTCTAACAAAGCAATTTGTTAGTGTAATTTTATGCAAGCATTCGATAAATTATTCATATTATTTACACAAATTTTCAGTTTCAAAATGTGCTTAATGAAAGAAACCTATACAACGGGGCAAAGTTGATACATGTGTACATTTATTCTTATTTTATCCCGCTTTATGCTTCTTTATGCTAATCGGAGACTAATGGAAGATATGTTGTACAGTGTCTCTCAAAAGTTTTAGGACAACGACATTTTAAACTAGGCAACCCAATTTACACAAGGCGTTTGTGGGTTGCATGTAGATTTTAGGCTCGATTTCAGGGTTGCCACATGCACATTAGGTATTTATAAAATACGCGAAAGAAAGATATCCAAATATTATTGCATAAAACTAGAAAGAAAAATCAGTATTACATTTGTTGCAATACTCTCAGAAAGAAACAACGTCGATTTTCTAGTATTTCATTGTTGATGAGTCTACATAAAGGAAAAGAGGAGAGATCAAATTAAAGGGAACAAAGGAGAGGAGAAAAGAGAAAGCAAGAGGAGAATAGGAAAAGTAAAGAAGGGAAGAAAATAGAGGACAGAGGAAGTGGATAGGAGAAGTAATGAGGAGAAAGGAAAAAGATGCGAGGAGAGATGAGAAAAATGGAGGAAAGAGGAGAGAAGAGAGGAAGGAAAGCGAGGTGCTAGAAGAGGATGAAGGGAGTTAGAAGAGGAGAGGGAGACGAGAAGAGGAGAGTGGAGAGTAGAGTAAAAGAGAGAAAGAGAGAAGAACGAAAAGATGAGGAGAATAGTGCCGTGGAGTCGGAAATATAAGTCAGGAGAGGAGATGAGAGGAGTGGAGAAGAGTGGGATGGAGACAAGAGGCGAGAAAAGTAGGGAAGGCGGTATGAGATAAATATAGAGGAGAAGGACGGGAGAAAAGAAGGAACTGGAGACGAGAGGAGAGAGGGGGTAGTTGCAGAAAATACGTCTCGGCGTCAAGAACTGATGCATTGATAAAATTATCGACATGAAACATTCATTAACATTTTATAATCATGGAGTTTTGGACTTTTAACCACTGTTAATTTTTACAAAAAAAAATAATATATATATACTTTTTTTTGTAAAAATTAACAGTGGTTAAAAGTCCAAAACTCCATGATGAATAAATCACCACTGATTAGCTACAAAGAAAAAAACATTTTATAATGTATTGGAGAATGCATTAGATCGGTGCGAAATTACTTTTGGCCGAGTTCAGAGCAAGATAAAATCTTCCACGTAAGATCTTTAATTTTACCTGCGATTATACCACTAAAAACATGAATGTAATTTTCATATTTGTAAGAATTATCCAATTTTTCTCCTCTTCTCGGTTAGTTGAAATTGAAATGTTGTTATTTAACATTTTTCCTCCCCCCCATCATTAATTCCAAACTGAATCCTTCCGTTTCATACGGCGTGAACAATGAACGCAATGGGATATGTCTAAAACGTACGAAAAGTTTCTGCCGCCGGAGGGGTTTGAACCTACGACCATCAGATTATCAATCCTTAACGGTAAACACTACCCCACAAGCTTTCGCTCCTGAACACAGGTAGAAGGAGCTGACCAATGTGAAATGCAGATCCAACCCCCCTCCTACATGTCATGTGCAAAGAATACTTGTTTGTAACAAAGAAAACGAAGGCAATACGACTCGGCGAAAACATTTAATGGAGAATTGCACATGATGGAAACTTTTCAGTCGATATTTGTGGAGGTATCTTTGCATTCAACTCGACTGGAAAAAGGGATAATATTAGTATGTCCTGAATCGCCTCATATATAAATGGTTATTTCATTAATATTTGTCAATGTCTTTGAAGCAGAACACAATTATCGTTAGAGTATCATAATTCGTAACGAACTCTAAAGATCGTGGGATCTTACCAAGAATGTTAACTAATTAATCAATGGGTGATATAACTTATTCATCCTTCATCCTCGAGGATGATGAGAGCATTCGTCATTAACATGACAAGTTAACGCTTGGCAGTGCGAAAGGCACAACTAAAAATAAACCCCTAACAAGCAAAACTAACAACTAGAAAAGACAATGGTCACTCATTGGGTTTTATGAACCTTTGAACCTGAATCATGGCTGGGTTAGGATAATTACCTGTCTAATGAAGATAATTTCGCAGAATAAAAGTAAACTGAGTCCTCTGTAGGCTTCGTTGCAGGTTGACCAGCGCCTCGCCTCCCTTTTCCTCCAATCCTTTTCAGCTCTTCTCTCTCCTCAATCCACATTAAAAGTCAGTCCCTTCTCAGTCTGTCTCACCTCTATATTACCCAGGCCATGGAGACCTTCCTCCATGCCGAATCGTGATTTTAACTGCCACTATGCAAACCGCTGACTCCATAGGCTGATGGAACTTCCTATATCCTGAATACCTCAGGAGGTTTGCATAGCACAACACTGTGCATTATTTACATACCTCAGAGGTGGAGACAACTGAGATAAACAAGTGAATGCCCTGGTCAACATGAAGCATCAGAGAGGCTTTAAATAAAATATAATCTTATGGATTGATACGAATGCAAGATCTGATACGTGAAAATATCCCTTTGATCGTGTGTCAATTCATTTATTTGTTTATTTTTTGTTTAGTAGATTCCAGTTTTAGGACAATCTAGCCACTATACACTATTATTACAAATAATGTTGCCATGCTCTTGTTTAATAGAAGGAGAATTAAATAAAAGAGAACCCCTCGTAAGGAGGATCGAACTTGGGACCGCTAGCAGCGCATATCATTTCATTCAATTCTCAATTTCAGGACTTTTCAGGACAGACAATCACAAACATCCATGCCCGAGCGTCGTAGCGCGATGTGCTAACCACTCCACCACGGGGGCTGGCACCACCACGCCCTTACCGTCCGTTGAATCAACAATGTTTAAGTATTCTGTTCCTCCAATATATTAAATGTCCTTGGATATACATGTAGTTGAATTTTACTTTAATTTTGAATTGTTTCTTGTAGTATGGCAGCTATTTTCAAGAATATATTTTGGAAGTGATGAAGAAAAACAAGAATATTCGTAGTTGTTGTGAAAATGCTAGTTACTTCTTCTAACTTATTATGTTGATTAGACATTATTAATGAAAAATATCTTGAGTATTGAACATTGCAGGGCGATGTTCTCTTCTTGTGATACTGCAACATACAAAATGCTTGTTTTCTGACGCAAGTCTCGTGTCCAGAACAGTCTTATTTGCTGTTTCGTATGGTAACACGAAATAATTACAGCGTTTGCAAAAACGTTTGCGAACTGCCAAATATTGCGAGACGTTATACGTAAACAGGCGGAAAATTGTATTCATAAAATCACATCACATTTAACAGTGTTAGTCAATAGAGAGTCGTGGAACGGTGTGTTAAGGTGTTGGATTAAATCCTTCTTATTTTACTATATCGAAAAACAACAATTTTTAAGGTAGAACAACAGTCATTCCGTTCCGCTCTTTATTTCTTATAAATTATTACACATTCCTTTAATTGATTTAAGTAATAAATAAAAGTATTGCTTGCTTTTCTGTCATTGGTATAGATAGTGGAATTATGCGTGAAAGTTCATGAAAGCTCAGATTGGTTAAACCGTTTATTGACAATCGTGAACGTTTCGTTTAATAGATAATATTTGGTTTTATACAACGGGAGAACATTGGTTGAATTTCCTTTCTTGCTCTTTTGAGATAATATATATACTTCTACAGTAGCAATCGCGTTCGGGAAAGGTTAAAAAAATGACTTGGTATTCAAAGGCAGATAAGCTTGGTAGCGTAGCTTGCTCGCGTTCATGAGTCACGCTTCACAAGGCCGCAAACATTGTGCGTCGATGCACAGCGTCTACACCCAGCAAATTACAATTGCTCAGAGTCGAATTTTAAAGAAAATCTGAAGAATTATAGATTTCATCAGAGGCGGCTAGGTGGGCACTAGCTCAACATGCAATAAGTAATGATTCCTGGCAAACAAAAATGCTTATTGAATGAGTATTCGGATAGTAATACGTGCTTTATCGTGTAACATGTAAGATACTTATTGGGATTACCGCGTAGTAGGGCAACCGATCCATGAAAAACAAAATAAAATTGAATGGTTGGTTTAATATAGATAAATATTTTTTATTAATTTTTCCTCATTCCCTTGTTTTTCTTATTGTAATAATAACAATAACGCATGGCTCAAGAACTCTCGAAGGGCCTTGGCCTATCTCCCGACTGCCAGTCTCCCTCACACATCCTTCTTAGGATCTTCAACCAGATGGGGTGACCTGGGATCAGCACGTCGAACCCTCAACCATTATGGTGGTTATTCACCTGATGTTTACATTTTCGTTCCTGTTCGGCACAGTCGGGACCCTACTTCTGGTTTTGAAAGAGTAACATGGATTATAAAGATGTAAGGGTAATATCTTGCAGAAAAGACGACAATCATTGCGTGGCTGTTAGTTGCAATATGAGGTCCAGAACGAATCATTTTTCTCAAGTATCTGTGGATCTTTTTTCGACAGACCAGATACGAAAACTCAGTGGATTCAGGCAGTAATGCAAAAAGACTGTGAACCACGACATGAGAAAGTAGGCCCTAGACACGTCATTTCATCGCCGTTAAATAAACCCAATGAAATATTTAAGTGTTTTTAAATTATAATTTTCTAACGCACATATGTTGGCATAACAAATTTAAAAGATGTAAATTTTTACAACCATGCATGTTATAATCTGTGGAAGAAAGAACAATTAAGAGAGCTGTGTTCTAGTAGATACACAATGTCGAAAAATTATCCATTCTGATATAATCAGAGTACATTTCAGTTGTTTTTTTTGTTTTAAGTACACTTTATGCACAGTAAGGCACTTCGGGACTCAACCTAGAGTTTAAGCCACATTGTGCCTCCACCGGATATCGAAGCCTGGGACACCTTGATTACAAGGCAGTGAAGTTACAGCTACGCCATCAGGTATTTGAATGTTTATAAATAATGTAAGCTTTACGTATTTCAACCTGCCGAATCCTCCATTCCTGCATATTCGTATCATGTGTGGAATTGCCTGTTTTTTTTTTTTTCGTTTTCGTGGAATTAAAAATCAACTGGCATAGCTTGTTAATGATTAATTAGAATGATAATTATAAAGAATGAGAAGTGGCGAAACGTAAATTAGAACCAACTTAAAATACACGTTTATGTAAAAATTTATCTGTGGTTTTATTAATGAGAAATAAAATGTGCACTTTATAACTATTAGGCTAAGTAGCATATCTTTGTTTTTCATCGGTGTATTTAATCTTCCGTTTACCTTTAAGAATTTATTATTATTTACTTCTTTATTAATATAAAAAATCTGTAGGTTATTTTATAAGCGAATGAACTTTCTTGTTTAATGTATTTACCAACGAAACCATTGGGTTCGATACCCGGTGGAGGCACATAGTGGTTCGGATTCCACTTTAAACTGTAGATCCAGTCCCGATTAGCCTTACTGTGCACAAATTGAACTTAAAACATCAACTCAACCCCCAACCACCCCCCCCCCCAAAGAAAACGAAACCATTGGTAGAGGATCAACATTGTCTCAGTAAAGATTTCTATTGTTCCATAAATCTTCATCCAATGGCTCCGGGAACTGGTCAATTTCTTCGAGGTATCTTTAATTCTCTGTCACTTAAAAATTTCAAGTGATCCATTTTGTATCCGCTCCTTTTTAACAAAGTAAGCTCGAAGACAATTTGTATTCCACTAGCTTATATTGGAAACTTGATCAAATCGGAAGTTCTTTTATCGCCTTCGATAATCGAATTGTCTGATCGACTATTTTTTGTTTACCCAGGAACATCCCCCATAGGAGATTTAAGAGACCGGGTTACGCTACTCACTCGTAGCTCCCCCAATTTCCTCACGATGGTGGGTTGTCACAGGTCCTATACACAGGCCGAAAACCCAGAGAGTGAACCCAGGCGGACTCGAACCCATGCCGTCCCGCAGTCGGAGTCCAAAGCACAGCGCCTTAGACCGCACAATCACGGAGGAGGACTTTTCTTATTTTACTTTTGGCTAATCGCGAGGATGAGGATGAATAATGAATAGAAAAATAAAAAGGTCACGCACAAAGAACAGGACGGGTCTTCAACCTCTTAGGTGACGAGTTCAAACCCTAAATATGAGGATTTCATCCATAGACCTCAATTTTTAAAAAAAAATATAAACAAAATTACTATTTACACTAAACTTCTTATCAAGGCCAAAATAGTTTGTAACTGTGAAACTACCCCCTGAATGCAAATTGACAACATTTTTTTTTCATGTGAGTAAGAATTAAATGTGTGGCACACAAAGATACTTCTTGCGAAAACAATTAACTGTGCCCTGTCCCAGCATGTCTGGAGCAAAGCCGCGCATAGCGGAAGAGAAGGAGGAAGAGGGGAAGGGGGATCGAGTGGACAGAGCGAGGCAGTACATGCTGCTGGAAAGGCTGGTAACTGCAGTGGATCTCCTCCCTCCACGCAATTCCCTTCCTCTCACGTGTTCATCGCTGCCCAGATACTTGTTTTGTTCACCTGCTCCAGAGATAAGTGGGACAGAGTGTAGTTCGCATACATGTAGCAAGTAAGGCAACTTATCTCGGAATGAAAATTCCACAGAGTTTTCAAACATTTCAATGATAACTGGACACGGATCACACATAATCCCATGCCAAAGTCTAGTGGTTTAAAATCATATGAAAACTTGAATGTATCTCTTTACAGATACCAAGTTATAAGGAACTATGTCGTAGATGTTCATGTAACCGTTATAAAATTACAAATAAAATATATTCACAACCTTAGATATACTAATACGAAGAAAGAAATTCAGAGTAAGATTTCAAATGCATGTGTATAAAGTAATTATAGAAGTACAGAGCAATATGAGAGTATTGAACTTTTTATTTTGCAGGATAACGTTTACAATATTGAGGCGACAGAATAATTAAGGACGTAGTGTATTGGTTAGAGTTCTTGAGAGCATTGTAAGCGGTCCAAGGTTCGATCCTCCATACGAGGTGTTCTATGTTTTTCTTTTGAAAAATATTTCTCCTTCTGTTAAACAAGAGCATGGCAACATTATTTGTAATAATAGTGTATAGTAGCTAGATTGTCCTAAAACTGGAATTTACTAAAAAAAAAATAAACAAATAAATGAATTGACACAGGATCAAAGGGATATTTTCACGTATCAGATCTTGAATTATGATACTCTAACGATAATTGTGTTCTGCTTCAAAGACATTGACAAATATTAATGAAATAACCATTTATATATGAGGCGATTCAGGACATACTAATATTACCCCTTTTTCCAGTCGAGTTGAATGCAAAGATACATCCACAAATATCGACTGAAAAGTTTCCATCATGTGCAATTCTCCATTAAATGTTTTCGCCGAGTCGTATTGCCTTCGTTTTCTTTGTTACAAACAAGTATTCTTTGCACATGACATGTAGGAGGGGGGTTGGATCTGCATTTCACATTGGTCAGCTCCTACCTGTGTTCAGGAGCGAAAGCTTGTGGGGTGGTGTTTACCGTTAAGGATTGAAAATCTGATGGTCGTAGGTTCAAACCCCTCCGGCGGCAGAAATTTTTCGTACGTTTTAGACATATCCCATTGCGTTCATTGTTCACGCCGTATGAAACGGAAGGATTCAGTTTGGAATTAATGATGGGGGGGAGGAAAAATGTTAAATAACAACATTTCAATTTCAACTAACCGAGAAGAGGAGAAAAATTGGATAATTCTTACAAATATGAAAATTACATTCATGTTTTTAGTGGTATAATCGCAGGTAAAATTAAAGATCTTACGTGGAAGATTTTATCTTGCTCTGAACTCGGCCAAAAGTAATTTCGCACCGATCTAATGCATTCTCCAATACATTATAAAATGTTTTTTTCTTTGTAGCTAATCAGTGGTGATTTATTCATCATGGAGTTTTGGACTTTTAACCACTGTTAATTTTTACAAAAAAAAGTATATATATATTATTTTTTTTTGTAAAAATTAACAGTGGTTAAAAGTCCAAAACTCCATGATTATAAAATGTTAATGAATGTTTCATGTCGATAATTTTATCAATGCATCAGTTCTTGACGCCGAGACGTATTTTCTGCAACTACCCCCTCTCTCCTCTCGTCTCCAGTTCCTTCTGTTCTTAACTTCTCCTTCTCCTTCTTTTCTCCCGTCCTTCTCCTCTATTTTTATCTCATACCGCCTTCCCTACTTTTCTCGCCTCTTGTCTTCATCCCACTCTTCTCCACTCCTCTCATCTCCTCTCCTGACTTATATTTCCGACTCCACGGCACTATTCTCCTCATCTTTTCGTTCTTCTCTCTTTCTCTCTTTTACTCTACTCTCCACTCTCCTCTTCTCGTCTCCCTCTCCTCTTCTAACTCCCTTCATCCTCTTCTAGCACCTCGCTTTCCTTCCTCTCTTCTCTCCTCTTTCCTCCATTTTTCTCATCTCTCCTCGCATCTTTTTCCTTTCTCCTCATTACTTCTCCTATCCACTTCCTCTGTCCTCTATTTTCTTCCCTTCTTTACTTTTCCTATTCTCCTCTTGCTTTCTCTTTTCTCCTCTCCTTTGTTCCCTTTCGTTTCCTCTCTCCACTTTTCCTTTATGTAGACTCATCAACAATGAAATACTAGAAAATCGACGTTGTTTCTTTTTGAGAGTATTGCAACAAATGTAATACTGATTTTTCTTTCTAGTTTTATGCAATAATATTTGGATATCTTTCTTTCGCGTATTTTATAAATACCTAAAGTGCATGTGGCAACCCTGAAATTGAGCCTAACTCTACATGCAACCCACAAACGCCTTGTGTAAATTGGGTTGCCTATTTTAAAATGTCGTTGTCCTAAATCTTTTGAGAGACACTGTACATTCAAATACAAAGGTGCGATGTGTAACAAGAACTTTTCGTGTGTAAAACTATCCAAGAATATATTACTTATGTTTCAAATACAAGTGTTTTCACACAGAAAGCATTTTGTTACTTAGCTATGTTAATATGAACTACAAATGTATTAAATTTTTAAAACTGTTTCATATGAACTGCTTTTTATTTTTTGTCTTTGTGAAGCTTCAGTGTTCGTAACTTTTATTATTAAATCAGTGATAATGTTTATTGTGTCATAATTTATTAACATTCTTCACGATTTCTTTAACAGAATGTAAAACACAGTGTAAGGAAATATTCCAAATGATTATTTCCCAAGTGAACGTTAAAATGGAAATATTAATCTGCTTTTTATTTTTCAATGAAACTCTTAAGTTATTGTCACAGATCTTACTAACGAAAATGAAAAGATTCAATTTGTTTATTATCTTTCGTTCAATAAAGTCAATTGGATCGAAATTACAATGTGACAAATTATTTAGGTTTAGTCTTTATCACAGAAATGTAACATTGCCCTTGTACCAATTTCTTTCGCTTTTGCTGCAAGAATATAGAAATTAAGGTTTTGTATTGAGATTGTATAGCTACACAGAATATCTGCATTATTTGGTTGATTAATTTTGGGTAAACTTAAAGACAATTTAATTGATTAGGTAACTTTGAAAGTTTACGGTCAACCTAACATGTTTTTTGTTTTATTTAATCAATTGATTTTACATACAAAAGTTCATACAAAAGCGGTTACGAATTTTACTGTAGCTGACCAATATTCCCGATGATATTTTTCAAAGATATACAAAGTTTAAATTTTTCCGTCAGGAAGTTTCTAACGGTTTTCAACTCTTTCTTTGTGCTATGGTAGGAATTTTTGGGGTGGCCATAGTGACTTCCTGAATGAAAGTTTTGGTGCAAATATTCAATATTATAATTTTTTCTTCTAACTATATTCATCGGGAGGGTAAATGTCGAAATTTAACTTCATAAGAGAAATAAATATACCTTAATTATCTACGGTAAAATTACGTCAAGGAGTTTAGAGCGTTAAGACGATCGCCTCCAGATGATGACGTCTTGACTGAGCGCTGTGGCCTGAACCTCAAGATAGTCTTCAGCCTATACGCTTGAATGAGCTAAAACATCAAGTATAATAACTAGGGAACGGAACTTTATGTGCTAAAAAACTCAGAAATATTTTTTTTTTTATGTGTCATATATGTTGAAAATGTGTGACAAAACTGAAAAACATTTAGTAACAAAAACAACATGCATTTTAAACACCTGAAATCAGTTTCTAAATGCTTACCTCTTAGCGAGCTATCTTTTGGAAGAATTGCAGTGAATCACCATAGTTGTTTCCAAATTCTCCGCTGTAAATCTGTGACGATTATGTTGTGAGAAAGATCGCTCCACGTCACAAGAAACAATTCTTGCATATTTGAAGCACGAAATGCCACTAACGCTGAAGTTTTCCAAAGCTTTCTCTACTTCACCTTCCAAAAACACGTGCAATTTGGCACAAAGTTTGAAAACCTTGGTTTTCCCCCAAAAGTTCTGTACATTCAGACATTAGCATTTGTGCCTTAGATCCAGTAGCGGGGGTAATATTCTCCCCCAATAGGATCGTAGGCGAAGCGCCAGATGTGTGCCAGCGAGCGTGTTCAAAGACAAAACAAACCTGAAACTCTCTATACAAAAGAGGTGCGGAGAATAGACATTTTTCCTTCGAGGATTACGAGGTAGCTGAAGTCAATGAGCGACTTTATGTATTTAAAATAAAAATTCGCAAAATATGTATTTACATACGGAAAACTGGAAAATATTTTTTTATGTAAAATAAAATTTGCTGTGTTGGCATATAAGGCTATGATCAGAATTTTGGCAAAAACGAGGGTCTCTATCTTATCGCAGAAAAAACATTTATTTACCTAAAGTTCCGTTCCCATTAATAACTTGTGTGGCCATTTCTGGAACTGTCGTAATGACATAAAACATGCACTTTATTTTTCAGAAGTTTCTCGTTGTGTACAAAGTACATAAATCACTTCTCTTAGTGCACAAAGACGGAGACAGACTCTCATTACAAAAGAACTTATACTTTGTCGACAACTTCAAACTCTTGATATATTACAGAAAAAGGCACACGGTATGACCTTGGGAAGCTGAAGACCGTCTCATCTTTTACTTTAATAGACGAACATAAAATGTGGTTTATCTCAGAAGATAGAACTAATCAAGTTTTTTGCTGCAGAATGAAATAGGAAGCTCTGAATATGGAACCTACGGTACGTGGTCTCCATTCAGCTTTTGAAACATCTTCGTCACACACACACACACACACACACATTTCTATTTGCCCATAGGAGCAGCAAATGATGATAGCACGTAGGTAATAAGGAGTTAGGATATTTCGTGTGTTGAGGTAAGGGAGATGCCCCATTTAATATAGCAGCAAATATCAGAACTGGCCCTTAGAAGGAACAATATGGTGTCTTACTCCAAAGCATGCTTTCCAGACATATACTCGTATATAATGCTTTCTTTTTGGCGGTATCACATACATAACACACCAATACATTTTTATAGGTGATCATTTATAACATACATTATTTTGAGTAGTTGTTATGATGAACACAAGAACAAACTAACTTGAAGAGCACCGGAACATTTATTCTAAAAAAAAAGCACTGTATACTATACATACAGGGTGTCCATAAAGTCTCTCCCCACCTTGGGTATTGTGAAAACGACTGTAAATAGGAAGAAATGGCTAGACACGTATTCCATGATGTTCAGGGGGAAACGTTTTGAGGCCAACCATTCCCTACCTGGGCACCACTCAAGGTGGTAGGCTGGCGTCGACTCAATTTTTTTAAACTAGCAAGGGGAAGGGGGGGTCGAAGAATATGTCGTTTGAAAGGTATTTCTTATCATAAGAACAATAATACAGCAAATCCGGGGTCTCTACGTAGCTCCAATTGACAATGGCGTGAAATCAAATGTGGAACATGACCAGCATTGGACAGGACTCCAACTCCTACAGCAGTAATCATAAACAACAGTGGGAGCTGAAAAAATGTTCCTACACTGTAGCATGATTCGGAGATATCCTAGCAGTGTCTCCAAATACGTACACCCCCCCCCCCTCCAAGAGATGGCAAGCGTTCGTACACAAAACCGCATCATCGCGCCCCCTGAGATTGCTACCAGGAGGACAAGGACCGAAATGCACAATCGCAACTCAAGTCAAATGGTGAAGGAGGCACGTAGTTACATGTACAATGCCAACTGAGGGCAAATGGTGGGGGGGGGTTACAAGTTGTTTCAACACGTACACCACTAAAAGTCAAATTGAGCTTACCTACTATTTACAGAAGATGTTCGAAATGAGCCCCATTAACTTGTTTGAAGGACAATGCAGACGGTGTATCGAACCAGACCAGGTAATCAGTGTTACTAGCGCGATGAAGATTCAACAGGACTATTCTGCTTGTGTTCTCGTAAGCAAAGAGACCGGACCGCAAAAGTTCGAAGTGACTTTGAAATACTCGACGTAGAAGAGTTGTAGTGTCGTACACACTGTGTTCTACTAACGTGTTTCCTGTATCTTCCGTTACCGTAGTTCTGTTTGTGTGCGTGTGTTGGTGGTTAAAGTGTTTGCAACGACGAGAAAAATAAATGGTGCCGGAAGGGTGCGTTGTATCGCAGACAATGTGGAAATTATATTTCTTTTCGGTGAATGTGGCAGAAACTGCCGTACCACTGCTAGACGTTTTAACGAATTGTATCACCAATGCCCTAGTATTGACCATAAGTATGTTTCAGACCTTGTGAAAAAATTCCGTGAAACGCAAAGCGTCAATGACAGACGACGTCCAGGACGACCTCACATCGATGAGGCAACAATGTCGGAAGTTATAGGACGCGTGACTGTAAACCCTGAAACGTCACTCAGACAAATAGAAGAAGCAAGTAACATTCCACGGAGTTCTATCAGTAAGGTGTTAAAATTACACAAATTTCAACCTTACAAAATGCAGATAAAGCAAGAACTAGGAGGTGATGATTTCGATAGACGAATTGAGTTTTGCGGAATTATGTGCGACAGGATTGCTAACAACAAGAACTTCTTACACAACATCTGTTTCAGTGACGAAAGTTCTTTTTTCCTAAATGGCTGTGTTAATGAACACAATGTTCGAGTATGGGCGGATGTTAATCCCCATGTTGTGAGGGAAGGCCATACGCAAAGACCTGAGAAGGTTAATGTGTGGGCAGGTATTTTAGGAAACCACATAATTGGACCCCTATTTCGTAATGACACTTTAAACGGTAATCTGTACCTGAAAATTCTACGCGACACAGTGGATCCCTTGGTAACGCACCTTGTAGAAAACTCAGTCGATATCAACGGTGTCCCTGAATTTGATGAGGACAATATCGTTTTTCAGCAAGATGGATGTCCTGCACACTACAGCCGGGACGTAGGTTAAGTATTTGAACGAACATTATCCCAATAGGTGGATAGGCCGTCGTGGTACCATCGAATGACCTGCGAGATCGCCTGATTTGTCACCGAATATTTTTTCTTTAGGGGACACCTTGAATCTGTTGTGTACAAAACAGACCCTATAACTTGACAAGTTAAAAAACAAGACGCTGCAATCCATTGTTTGCGCACCTCGCATCACATTTCCCCACCCCATTGTCTGCGGCGACGTTCGTTCGCAGTGTTGCAAACCTGGAGGGAGAGCAATCGTCTGAGAATTTTCAACGAAATTTGAATGTGAAAGGCATGAATTAGTATCCCCTCACCTACGCTACCTATTGATTACGCTAAATTCTAAGTAATTTTGATATTTTCCCTTTAAACCTTAAATGAATTAAATTATATTAGGGATATTTCTTACCAGCATAAGAAATGTATGAAATAAAACGATAGAAAAATGAAAAATATATAAACGATAGAACTGAGCTCACCTTCTAAATGTTTTCCAGTTCTCCTTCTTCAGTTTCACTCTCCCACTCATCCGAGTCTGTGTCTACCGATGAATCTTTGTCCGTGTCTGAATCGGCTTCACCAAGTCTAATTATCAGTTCATCTACACGCTCGTCCATAAGTCCATCTCTTTCAAAGTAAGAATCTTCAATTTTTTTCACGTGTTCACAACATTTAATCAATTTCTGTACAGAATATTCCCTAAATAATTTTCCCAGCAATTCTTTCTTTGCGTCCAGTGAATCCGAAATGAATTCCCTTGCCTTACCCTTGATTTTCCCCCACACAAGTTCAATGGGATTTAAGTCTGCGTGGTAATGCGGAAGTCGTATTATGGTGTGCCCCGCGTTTCTAAATTTCGTGTCAATCGCATACTGTTTCACATAAGGTACACTTTGAATTTTTAAGTACAATTTCATTTTGTTTATTGTTCACAATGCTTTCACTCTATTCTCCGCATCGATTTCAGTTTCGTTTGCAGGTTTGTCTGTCGCTGAGAGCCACTGTACCATGAAAATCGTCATATTTGTTTTAGCTTAATTTTGCTGAGTTGGCACCACTGGTACTCTCAACGCCAGACCAGTGAGTAGAAGAGTGGTGGGGAGGATGACGTAATACGAAGTGCTCCGCAGCGATCTGCGCATATCGGGACTTAACTTGTCAGGCTATAGTAGTCTTGCTGATCTGCAACAAAAAATAATAGCAGCCTGTAGAGACATTTCAGCAGACACGTTCAGCATTTCATACTCGTCTGTTCTGCTGCCAGGAAGTGAATGGGGCTCATTTCGAACATCTTCTGTAAATAGTAGGTGAGCTCAATTTGACTTTTAGTGGTGTACGTGTTGTAACAACTTGTAAACACCCCCTCCCCCCATTTGCCTTCAGTTGACATTGTACATGTAACTACGTGCCTCCTTCACCATTTGACTTGAGTTGCGATTGTGCATGTCGGTCCTTGTCCTCCTGGTAGCAATCTCAGGGGGCGCGATGGTATGCGGTTTTGTGTACGGATGCTTACCATATCTTGGGGGGGGGGGGGGGTGTACGTATTTATAGACACTGCTAGGATATCTCCGAATCATGTTACAGTGTAGGAACATTTTTCCAGCTCCCACTGTTGTCTATGATTACTACTGTAGGAGTTGGAGTCCTGTCCAATGCTGGTCATGTTCCACATTTGATTTCAAGCCATTGTCAATTGGAGCTACGTAGCGACCCCGGATTTGCTGTATTATTGTTGTTATGATAAGAAAGACCTTTCAAACGACATATTCTTCGACCCCCCCTCCCCCTTGCTAGTTTAAAAAAATTGAGTCAACGCCAGCCTACCCCCTTGAGTGGTGCCCAGGTAGGGAATGGTTGGCCTCAAAACGTTTCCCCCTGAACATCATGGAATACGTGTCTAGCCATTTCTTCCTATTTACAGCCGTTCGCACAATACCCAAGGTGGGAGGAGACTTTATGGACTGGAGTTGTTAATAGAGCACACTACTATGCCAGGAGTCCCGGGTTCGAATCCTGGCCTATGCATGGATGATTGAGAGTGTCCATTCATCAATTTCATCATATCATCACTCATCCCCATCTTCGCAAATTAACCTAAAGTGGCACAAAAAGCAAAGTAAAGTAGAGCAAAGCAATCAATCAAATCGCTCATCCTCATTGTCGCGAATACTCAAAAGTGGCAGAAGAGCTATGCTAAAGAAAAAATAGAATCAAATATATATATTTGTGTGTGTGTGTGTGTGTGTGTGTGTGTGTGCGAGAACTTCGCTAAAACGAGAACTATCGCAAGCCGAACGTGTGAAGCTTTCGCAATTAATGTTCTTTGTCTAATTCCTGCTTGTCCATGATATGGTATCCTCCACCTCTGGTGAAATTTTCATTGCACGAGACTTTTTCAGTATAGAACAGTGACGGTTGAAAGTGTGCGTGCTTTGCTTTTGTTGCTGAAACGGTCGATATGATACGAAGAAATGCTGCTTTAAATGTAGAAAATGTTCCAACAGATATGTTTAACGATTATGCAAATCTCATATGAAAAGCACTATAGTTGCTGCACACCTAATTTAGTGCCATCGCTGCGCCACTTCTAGAACTACATATCTAGTAGTTCAAAATGTTATCGGAATAGAATATTTCATTGCAAAAGCTTCTGTTTTCAAACGACAAATAAACTTCGTAGCTTAGCATAACGTTGAGCAAGAAAGTGAGACCTAACCATTCTAAATTTACATAAAACCTCAGAATGAGAGAAGCTTGAAAGCACGATGAAGATAGTTTAAGATTCTCAATTTTTAAAACCTTGCAAATAAGTTCAAGAAGAACGACCTAAATTCATTCGTTTCGAAGTTTTTATGATTCTTTTTAACCGCTTCACAAAATCAATTGGAAATATGACACAGAATTAAAATATTTAATTGTTTTCAAATGGAAGTAAACATATCCTGCAAATTTAATAAGTAAATAAAGACAGGAGAATGATGGTTATATGGCTCCTACTTTGGAGTATCTTATGAAACTGTCTTATTTTCAACTGCATGATTCATCCACTTGCAAGACAAATTTATTGATGGAATTTTAATCCATGCCTTTAAAGGATTACTGCGCTCACCATATTTTTTTTTCAGGGACTACAATGCGCCCGTATACGTCCTACTTCCTGCAATACTACCTTCGTTAAAGGGGAGTACCGTCCACCTTTGACCTTTAAACATGGTCACAGCCTAGAATTTCTCCTTTGTTTTCTTTTATATAGAAAAACATTATTCTAGTTGTTGGAAGTTTTCCAATTCCTGTTTGCGTTCTCGATGATAATAGTATCATAATGTTTACTTTGGATAAAACATGTTTTTGCAGAAATAAAGTGTATACTTTTCTCCAACATTTCTCTTCGCATGTTTATATTGCAGCGATATGCCGCTTCCTCTTCTACTTTTATTTTATTGCGCCCTCTGTAGTCAAGAAACAAATTTTAGGTTTACTTTATGCTCAGCTAGGCTAATCGAGACTCGAACTAACGTTTGAAGTGGGATCTGAACCACAATACAGTGTGCCCTTCACGCGATCGAACCCTGAAACCCATGATTACAAGGCGACGACGCTATCACTGCGCCATCGGGGAAGCCTGGAACAGCAAAAGAATAATTATCCTGTAAGTTCTGCAAAATTCGTAGTTGTGCTGTTGCCGTCGTTGATTAATTATGCGTGTACTGTTATTAACTGAATAATATCTTTCAGAATTCGCGGAGGCGAAGCCAAACTTCTATCTACTGACTACATCTAAATTACATACAGAAATATTTGCATGAATGAAAACGAAGTAAATCACTTTTTGATAGAAACTTTTATCACACTCCCTTATACCTGTTATCTCTGTTACCATAGCAACGACAATGTTGCCAAGCACATTAACGTAATACAACTTATCTTAATGTGAAAACAAACTTTATTGAACATAAACTTTAACATTAACATTTGAGGTTTAAAAATACATAATAACTGTAATTGTATATTTACAAATGAGCATAAGAAGTAAAATAAACTTGTGCTATAAGATAGAACAGTCACAAAGTTCAATGATTTTGTACCAATATCATGTTCAAAAAAACTGTGTTTAATGATTAAAAATAGCTATTTTTATATTTATATTATGATGTAGTTTTTTTAAATATTTTAAAACTA
This sequence comes from Lepisma saccharinum, assembly GCF_977018435.1. Lineage (NCBI taxonomy): Eukaryota > Metazoa > Arthropoda > Insecta > Zygentoma > Lepismatidae > Lepisma > Lepisma saccharinum. The sequence goes on from NC_139229.1 coordinate 12,425,613, forward strand.
AAGTCTGGTAAATTGTGGAATAGAATACTCACAAACTTCTATTAATCAATATTATGAACAATTTTCAATCTTCGGTATCAGTGAGATTTAAGTTTGATTGATTGAGCCTTCTTTTAAGTCCAGCCGCCCCGATGGCGCAGTGGTAGGTAGCGTCGTCGCCTTGTAATCAAGGGGTCCTGGGGCGATACCCGGTGGAGGCACATTGTGGTACGGAACCTACTTTAAACTGTAGGTCCAGTCCCAATTAGCCTTACTGTGCATAAAGTGGACTTAAAACACTAACTCAATCAATCAATATTTTATGTACAGATAGGCTAATCGGGATTTGATCTATAATTTATAGTGGAATCCAAATTGCTATGTTCCTTTATCGGGTATCGAACCCGGGACCCCTTGATTACAAGACAAAGACGAAGGTGAGAGTCGATAATGACTATAAATTACAGTTGCGCGCACTATAAATATATATTTTAAAAACTGAGTCGTTAAAAGTGAATTAATTAGGTTAACGGTGTAATGACGGTAAATAGCTACTCTATAAAAAAACGGTTATGTTCAATTTCTTTTACGATGTCGGAAATTGTCGGTCTCCAGTCAATTTTTTTCTTGAGTATACTGTTCCTTTCTCTATTTATTTGTCGGGTCACACTTCTGAGAAATGCTTTCTTATTGGCTTTCAAAGACGTAAGAAACTTCTGAGAACCAAGGACAACGCATAATATTTTCGAAGTACCTGAAGGATCTTGTGAACCTTACTCTTGCTTGAACACTGAAGACGAGTCTTTAAACGTAGAACCCGATTGGATAGGATCGAGAAAACGAAACTTCCAATATTGATTCCGGGAAGAACGATATTATTTTTTTTTCTCCCAGAGAGGCACTTACTTTTCATCCGAGACAGATATCTGATTGAAAGTTCTGGCTCCTTGGAAAAAGAAGATCTCGAAGTGTTTTTTCCCTTCAGGTCCATGAAATATTGATTTCAAATATTCAACTCTGCCACATCTGCTTCTGAAACAGACCATCGGGTTTCCCAACTCTCGTCATTTGGTTGACCAGCTTCGAAACAAAAGCGGTTTCGAAAAGGTACGTGCAAATGTTCTATGTGGTGCACAAAGCTTGCTGAACTTTGGAAGCCGTTGGTATGGAGACAGAAATACTTTTCTGTTATCTAGACGGGATTTTGGCTAACGCGGTTTTAGGGGAGGGGATATTTCTCTACAGCGAGGTCTTGCTTTGAAAAGGACTTAAAAACGAACAAAAAAAGTGTTACTAGTCAATTGTAACGAAAAGCATCAGAAAATAACCATTTGGAATAATCTCGCTAAACAGTTAAGCTATAACTAGGGACATATTTAATTTGTATCTGTAATTAGGGACATGCTTAGTTTTCATATATTGGTAGGTACATATTTAACTTACATATGTAACTAGCTGTTTAGTTACCACATGTAACTAGATACATGCTTACGTTGTATAAATAACTTGAGACATGCTTAATTTGTACATTTAGATAGGGACATGTTTAATTTGTGCATATAACTAGGGACATGTTTAATCTGTACATATAACTAGGGACATGTTTAATCTGTACATATAACTAGGGACATGCTTAATCTGTACATATAACTAGGGACATGTTTAATCTGTACATATAACTAGGGACATGTTTAATCTGTACATATAACTAGGGACATGTTTAATCTGTACATATAACTAGGGACATGCTTAATTTGTACATTTAGATAGGGACATGTTTAATCTGTACATATAATTAGGAACATCTTTAATCTGTACATATAACTAGGGACATGTTTAATCTGTACATATAACTAGGAACATGTTTAATTTGTACATATAACTAGGGACATGTTTAATCTGTACATATAACTAGGAACATGTTTAATTTGTACATATAACCAGGGACATGTTTAATTTGTGCATATAACTAGGGACATGTTTAATCTGTACATATAACTAGGGACATGTTTAATCTAATTGGCAAGAATGGCCACTCTCTCCCTACCCCCCGAGGCCAAGGTCGAGACCACAATGCTGAGGCTGTAAATAGTTTTCCTCCCTCCCCGCCTGGCAATGAGCCGCCACCCCCGTGACGTTACACAGGCTGATCGTGGCAAACCGGAGATTCCTTGCAAACTTGTATCCGCACGTAGAAGACCTTGCTTTCCCGGAAACGCAGAAAATATCACGGTGGGCCACATCAATATTAACCGCCTAAAGAACAAAATAGATGAAATCGCAGCTTCACCTCGTATAAGAAACTTCACATGCGTTGCAATCACCGAGACTTGGCTCGATGATTCCATTCCAGACAGACACGTTGAAATTGAAGGGTTCAAAATGTACAGACTTGATCGAGGCTATCCTAAGCAAGGGGGAGGTATTACTGTTTACGTAAAAACAGCTGTAATATCGGAACTTATATATTCTGTGTCAGATGTAGACATTGAAGGATTGTGGGTGTCTTTAAAACTCAAACAGAATGACAAATCTTTAATTCTAGGATGCGTATATAGACATCCCAAGGCCCCCGTCACTTTTAATGAAAAAATAGAAAATATTTTGCAGTCATTTCCGGCTTGCCATGCTTCGGTTCTCGTTGGGGATACAAATCATGACGTCATGAAACCAACTGCAGCGGACAATGCATTTTTCGATACGATGGAATCAGCGGGGTACAAGCAGCTCGTTCGCCTGCCGACACGCGTCACCGACACGAGTGAGAGTCTCATTGATCACATTTTTACCAACAAGAAAGAATTGCATGATAAATCCGCCGTAGTAATGCACGATTTAAGCGATCATTTTCTACCTCAATTAACCTAAGGCCACAAAGATCTCCAAGAATACTCGTAACTAAGCGTTCTTTTAAAAATTTCCCTGTACAACAGTTCGTTGATCATTGTTCTTATCTACCCTTTCACAAAACAACAATGATGCCGGATATAAACGATAAGGTGACATATTTGCAGTCATTAATAACCGAAGCTCTGGACGTCTATGCGCCAATAAAAACGTTTCGTGTTAGGGCCAACAAGCGTCCCTGGATCACTGGCTGTCTTCTTAGATTGATATCACTCAAGAACCGGATGTTTAAGCGTAGTCCAAATAATAATAATTACATGTGGGAACAATATAAGACCATAAGGAACTACGTAACAAAAACAGTTAAAGATGCAAAAAGAAATTATATCCTTACGCAGATCTATTCCGATAAATATTCAGGCAATAACAAATTCAAGATTTTCAGGTTCTTAACTGGAAATGATAGCAAAAGCCAATCCATCGCATCTATTGAACATAACATTGAAACAATTACGGAAGATGCGAGGGTGTCGAACGTCCTCAATGACCACTTTGCTAACGTCGGCTCGTCAATATCCAACACATTCACTAACAATTTAAGGGTGAAGAAAAATGAAAGTAACAAAAAAAATGAAAAAGACGCTAAACATCAAGAAACCAGCTTCAGTTTTAAGTCCGTCTCAAGTGATGACGTTATGAAAATTCTTCAAAAACTTAACCTCAGAAAAGGTCCAGATTTCAACGAAATAAGTAATCGCATAATATATCTACTCGCCCCATGGATTGTCGAACCTCTCACAGATATAATTAATTCATCCTTAAAAAGCGGTATCTTTCCTAACACTCGGAAACACGCAAGGGTCACACCTATATTTAAAGGGGGGTCCCCGACGCAAGTAAATAATTATCGCCCCATATCAATAACTTCCTCATTAAGCAGGATTCTTGAAAAGGTAATAGACAAGCAATTAGAACAATACTTACATTCTAACAATCTACTGACAGATAGACAGTTTGCTTTTAGAAAAAATCGCTCGACAGAATTACTCGTGCATGAACTGATACATAACTGGAGAAATATATTAGATCGTAAAGGAAAACAATACATTGGCATTATTTCTCTAGACATCAGTAAAGCATTCGACAGTGTTCAACACCAAATTTATTAATACAGAAATTACATCAGCAATTTAATTTCTCTGCCCTTGCATGCAACTGGATCGAAAGTTATTTATGGAATAGGAGTATCGACACAAAAGTAGGCAACTCGATTTCAAACAGTTTAAATGTATCTTTCGGTGTACCACAGGGATCTATTCTAGGTCCTAAATTGTTTAACATGTTTGTGAATGACATCGCAGACAGGGAATTTGGGTTTGAATTATATTTGTACGCAGATGACTGTCTCCTGTACTGCACGTCAAGGAAATTAGAAAAAGTAATTGCAAATAACGTTATTGAGGAAAATATGCCCGAAGTTCTTGAGTGATATCAATCTAACATGTTGAAAGTGAACGAGTCTAAGACGCAAGTATTAATACTATCCAGTGAAAATAATAACAATACGTTAATTGACAACATAAAAATAGGAAATTTCAATATAAAACCATGTGAATCTCTAAAATATCTCGGTATGCACCTAGATAAAAGTTTAACCTTTTCACAACATGTAAAAAGAATGTGTTCACGCGCAGCACCTAGAATCAAGCAGTTTCAATTTGTCTGCAAATATGTACACCTTGCCCACAAATTAGCGTTCTACAAAGCATTTATTAGGCCGTTACTTGAATACTGTTCCTCTGTACTTTATGGGATTAATAGAAATAACACCACGAAACTAGAGAAAATGCAAATTTGGGCTATTCGTAGCATACGAAATACGGCGCACACGACCTCACGTGAAAGCAGAGAAGAGCTCCAATTACCCACGCTGGAATCCAGACGAAAATATGCATTTCTACTAAAAATTCACCAGGCAATTAACAAGCACCACCACTTATTAAAGGACAAAGTAATGATATCTAGTAACATACATTATCCCAATCTGGGATCCAACAACACCAACAGTATCCGAGTACCAAAATGTAACAAGGCAAGATACGGATCAAAATCCCTGTCATCACTGGCAAGTAAAGCGTGGAATCAACTACCTGTAAATTGCAGACAGGAGAGAAATTTGGCCAAATTTAAACAACAGATTAGGACATTAATCTATGAATACTGACACTGTGCCTATTGTACCTCATTTCCTCCTTCATAAAACGTAGCTGCAAAAAATGTTTATTTTAGTCTATTTCTTATATTTTTCAATTATATAAATTTATTTAAAAATATTCCATTTTATGTATGCTTGTAAACAAATAGCATAACTGTATATTAATTCATGTAGGGCAAAAAGCTGTTTTTGTAGTTCGGAATCAATGTAAAAAAATGCAAGCTTAATTGTAACCCTACTTTAATAATAATAATAATAATAAATAATCATAATAATATAATAATAGTAATAATAATAATAATAATAATAACTAAGGACATGTTTAATCTGTACATATAACTTAGGACATTTTAATCTGTACATATAACTAGGAACATGTTTAATCTGTACATATAACTAGGGACATGTTTAATCTGTACATATAACTAGGAACATGTTTAATTTGTACATATAACTAGGGACATGATTAATCTGTACATATAACTAGGAACATCTTTAATCTGTACATATAACTAGGGACATGTTTAATCTGTATATATAACTAGGAACATGTTTAATTTGTACATATAACTAGGGACATGATTAATCTGTACATATAACTAGGAACATGCTTAATTTGTACATATAACTAGGGACATGATTAATCTGTACATATAACTAGGAACATCTTTAACCTGTACATTTAACTAGGAACATGTTTAATCTGTACATATAACTAGGGACATGATTAATCTGTACATATAACTAGGAACATCTTTAATCTGTACATATAACTAGGAACATGTTTAAACTGTACATATAACTAGGGACATGATTAATATGTACATATAACTAGGAACATGTTTAATTTGTACATATAACTAGGAACATGTTTAATCTGTACATATAACTAGGGACATGTTTAATCTGTACATATAACTAGGAACATGTTTAATCTGTACATATAACTAGGGACATATTTAATCTGTACATATAACTAGGAACATCTTTAATCTGTACATATAACTAGGGACATGTTTAATCTGTACATATAACTAGGAACATGTTTAATTTGTACATATAACTAGGGACATGTTTAATCTGTACATATAACTAGGGACATGTTTAATCTGTACATATAACTAGGGACATGTTTAATCTGTACATATAACTAGGGACATGTTTAATCTGTACATATAACGAGGGACATGTTTAATTTGTACATATTACCAGGGACATGTTTAATTTGTACATATAACTAGGGACATGTTTAATTTGTACATATAACTAGGGACATGTTTAATTTGTACATATAACCAGAGACATGTTTAATTTGTGCATATAACTATGGACTTGTTTAATCTGTACATATAACTAGGGACATGTTTAATTTGTACATATAACTAGGGACATGGTTAATCTGTACATATAACTACAAACATGTTTAATTTGTACATATAACCAGGGACATGTTTAATTTGTACATATAACTAGGGACATGTTTAATTTGTACATATAATTAGGGACATGTTTAATTTGTGCATATAAATAGGGACATGCTTAATTTGTGCATATAACTAGGAACATGTTTAATTTGTGCATATAACTAGGGACATGTTTAATCTGTACATATAACTAGGGACATGTTTAATTTGTACATATAATTAGGGACACGTATAATTTGTACATATAACTAGGGACATGTTTAATTTGTACATATAAACAGTAACATGTTTAATTTGTACATTTAATTAGGGACGTGTTTAATTTGTGCATATAACTAGGGACATGTTTAATTTGTGCTTATAGCTAGGAACATGTTTAATTTGTGCATATAACTAGGGACATGTTTAATCTGTACATATAACTAGGGACATGCTTAATCTGTACATATAACTAGCGACATGTTTAATTTGTACATATAACTAGGGACATGGTTAATCTGTACTTATAACTACAAACATGTTTAATTTGTACATATAACTAGGGACATGTTTAATTTGTACATATAACTAGGGGCATTTTTAATTTGTACATATAACCAGGGACATGTTTAATTTGTACATATAATTAGGGACATGTTTAATTTATGCATATAACCAGGGACATGTTTAATTTGTACATATAACCAGGGACATGTTTAATTTGTACATATAATTAGGGACATGTTTAATTTGTGCATATAACTAGGGACATGTTTAATTTTTGCATATAACTAGGAACATGTTTAATTTGTGCATATAACTAGAGACATGTTTAATCTGTACATATAACTTGGGACATGTTTGGTCTGTACATATAACTATGGACATGTTTAATTTGTACATATAACTAGGGACTTGTTTAATCTGTACATATAACTAGGGACATGTTTAATCTGTACATATAACTCGGGACATGTTTAATTTGTACATATAACTAAGGACATGTTTAATTTGTACATATAACTTAGGACATATTTAATCTGTACATATAACTAGGGACATGTTTAATTTGTGCATATAACTAGGGACATGTTTAATCTGTACGTATAATTAGGGACATGTTTAATCTGTACATATAACTAGGGACATGTTTAATTTGTACATATAACTAAGGACATGTTTAATTTATACATATAACTTAGGACATATTTAATCTGTACATATAACTAGGGACATGTTTATTTTGTACATATAACTAGGGACATGTTAAGTCTCTACATATAACTAGGGACATGTTTAATTTGTGCATATAACTAGGAACATGTTTAATTTGTGCATATAACTAGAGACATGTTTAATCTTTACATATAACTAGGGACATGTTTAATCTGTACATATAACTAGGAACATGTTTAATTTGTACATATAACTAGGGACATGATTAATCTGTACATATAACTAGGGACATGTTTAATCTGTACATATAACTAGGGACATGTTTAATCTGTACATATAACTTGGGACATGTTTAATCTGTACATATAACTAGGGACATGTTTAATCTGTACATATAACCAGGGACATGTTTAATTTGTACATATTACCAGGGACATGTTTAATTTGTACATATAACTAGGGACATGTTTAATTTGTACATATTATTAGGGACATGTTTAATTTGTACATATAACCAGAGACATGTTTAATTTGTGCATATAACTAGGGACTTGTTTAATCTGTACATATAAGCAGGGACATGTCTAATTCGTACATATAACTAGGGACATGTCTAATTTGTACATATAACTAGGGACATGGTTAATCTGTACATATAACTACAAACATGTTTAATTTGTACATATAACCAGGGGCATGTTTAATTTGTACATATAACTATGGACATGTTTAATCTGTACATATAACTATGGGCATGTTTAATTTGTGCATATAACCAGGGACATGTTTAATTTGTACATATAATCATGGACATGTTTAATTTGTACATATAATTAGGGACATGTTTAATTTGTGCATATAACTAGGGACATGCTTAATTTGTGCATATAACTAGGAACATGTTTAATTTGTGCATATAACTAGGGACATATTTAATCTGTACATATAACTAGGGACATGTTTAATCTGTACATATAACTAGGGACATGTTTAATTTGTACATATAACTAGGGACTTGTTTAATCTGTACATATAACTAGGGACATGTTTAATCTGTACATATAACTAGGGACATGCTTAATCTGTACTTATAACTACAAACATGTTTAATTTGTACATATAACTGGGGACATGTTTAATCTGTACATATAACTAGGGACATGTTTAATCTGTACATATAACTAGGGACATGTTTAATTTGTATATATAACTAGGGACTTGTTTAATCTGTACATATAACTAGGGACATGTTTAATCTGTACATATAACTAGGGACATGGTTAATCTGTACATATAACTACAAACATGTTTAATTTGTACATATAACCAGGGACATGTTTAATTTGTACATATAACTAGGGACATGTTTCATCTGTACATATAACTAGGGGCATGTTTAATTTGTGCATATAACTAGGGACATGTTTAATCTGTACATATAACTAGGGACATGCTTAATCTGTACTTATAACTACAAACATGTTTAATTTGTACATATAACAGGGGACATGTTTAATCTGTACATATAACTAAGGACATGTTTAATCTGTACATATAACTAGGGACATGTTTAATTTGTACATATAACTAGGGACTTGTTTAATCTGTACATATAACTAGGGACATGTTTAATCTGTACATATAACTAGGGACATGGTTAATCTGTACATATAACTACAAACATGTTTAATTTGTACATATAACCAGGGACATGTTTAATGTGTACATATAACTAGGGACATGTTTAATCTGTACATATAACTAGGGGCATGTTTAATTTGTGCATATAACCAGGGACATGTTTAATTTGTACATATAACCAGGGACATGTTTAATTTGTACATATAACCAGGGACATGTTTAATTTGTACATATAACTAGGGACATGGTTAATCTGTACATATAACTACAAACATGTTTAATCTGTACATATAACTAGGGACATGGTTAATCTGTACATATAACTACAAACATGTTTAATTTTTACATATAACCAGGGACATGTTTAATTTGTACATATAACTAGGGACATGTTTAATCTGTACATATAACTAGGGGCATGTTTAATTTGTGCATATAACCAGGGACATGTTTAATTTGTACATATAATCAGGGACATGTTTAATTTGTACATATAGTTAGGGACATGTTTAATTTGTGCATATAACTAAGGACATGCTTAATTTGTGCATATAACTAGGAACATGTTTAATTTGTGCATATAACTAGGGACATGTTTAATCTGTACATATAACTAGGGACATGTTTAATCTGTACATATAACTAGGGACATGTTTAATTTGTACATATAACTAGGGACTTGTTTAATCTGTACATATAACTAGGGACATGTTTAATCTGTACATGTAACTAGGGACACGTTTAATTTGTACATATAACTAGGGACATGTTTAATTTGTACATATAACCAGTGACATGTTTAATTTGCACATATAATTAGGTACGTGTTTAATTTGTGCATATAACTAGGGACATGTTTAATTTGTACATATAATTAGGGACATGTTTAATTTATGCATATAACCAGGGACATGTTTAATTTGTACACATAACCAGGGACATGTTTAATTTGTACATATAATTAGGGACATGTTTAATTTGTGCATATAACTAGGGACATGTTTAATTTTTGCATATAACTAGGAACATGTTTAATTTGTGCATATAACTAGGGACATGTTTAATCTGTACATATAACTTGGGACATGTTTGGTCTGTACATATAACTATGGACATGTTTAATTTGTACATATAACTAGGGACTTGTTTAATCTGTACATATAACTAGGGACATGTTTAATCTGTACATATAACTCGGGACATGTTTAATTTGTACATATAACTAAGGACATGTTTAATTTGTACATATAACTTAGGACATATTTAATCTGTACATATAACTAGGGACATGTTTAATTTGTGCATATAACTAGGGACATATTTAATCTGTACGTATAATTAGGGACATGTTTAATCTGTACATATAACTAGGGACATGTTTAATTTGTACATATAACTAAGGACATGTTTAATTTATACATATAACTTAGGACATATTTAATCTGTACATATAACTAAGGACATGTTTATTTTGTACATATAACTAGGGACATGTTAAGTCTCTACATATAACTAGGGACATGTTTAATTTCTGCATATAAGTAGGAACATGTTTAATTTGTGCATATAACTAGAGACATGTTTAATCTTTACATATAACTAGGGACATGTTTAATCTGTACATATAACTAGGAACATGTTTAATTTGTACATATAACTAGGGACATGATTAATCTGTACATATAGCTAGGGACATGTTTAATCTGTACATATAACTAGGGACATGTTTAATTTGTACATATAACCAGTGACATGTTTAATTTGTACATATAATTAGGGACGTGTTTAATTTTTGCATATAACTAGGGACATGTTTAATTTGTACATATTACCAGGAACATGTTTAATTTGTACATATAACTAGGGACATGTTTAATTTGTACATATTACTAGGGACATGTTTAATTTGTACATATAACCAGAGACATGTTTAATTTGTGCATATAACTAGGGACTTGTTTAATCTGTACATATAAGTAGGGACATGTCTAATTTGTACATATAACTAGGGACATGTCTAATTTGTACATATAACTAGGGACATGGTTAATCTGTACATATAACTACAAACATGTTTAATTTGTACATATAACCAGGGACATGTTTAATTTGTAGATATAACTAGGGACATGTTTAATCTGTACATATAACTAGGGGCATGTTTAATTTGTGCATATAACCAGGGACATGTTTCATTTGTACATATAATCAGGGACATGTTTAATTTGTACATATAATTAGGGACATGTTTAATTTGTGCATATAACTAGGGACATGCTTAATTTGTGCATATAACTAGGAACATGTTTAATTTGTGCATATAACTAGGGACATGTTTAATCTGTACATATAACTAGGGACATGTTTAATCTGTACATATAACTAGGGACATGTTTAATTTGTACATATAACTAGGGACTTGTTTAATCTTTACATATAACTAGGGACATGTTTAATCTGTACATATAACTAGGGACACGTTTAATTTGTACATATAACTAGGGACATGTTTAATTTGTACATATAACCAGTGACATGTTTAATTTGTACATATAATTAGGGACGTGTTTAATTTGTGCATATAACTAGGGACATGTTTAATTTGTGCATATAGCTAGGAACATGTTTAATTTGTGCATATAACTAGGGACATGTTTAATCTGTACATATAACTAGGGACATGCTTAATCTGTACTTATAACTACAAACATGTTTAATTTGTACATGTAACTAGGGACATGTTTAATCTGTACATATAACTAGGGACATGTTTAATTTGTACATATAACTAGGGACATGTTTAATTTGTACATATAACTAGGGACTTGTTTAATCTGTACATATAACTAGGGACATGTTTAATCTGTACATATAACTAAGGACATAGTTAATCTGTACATATAACTACAAACATGTTTAATCTGTACATATAACTAGGGACATGTTTAATCTGTACATATAACTAGGGACACCTTTAATTTGTACATATAACTAGGGACATGTTTAATTTGTGCATATAACCAGGGACATGTTTAATTTGTACATATAACCAGGGACATGTTTAATTTGTACATATAACCAGGGACATGTTTAATTTGTACATACAACTAGGGACATGGTTAATCTGTACATATAACTACAAACATGTTTAATCTGTACATATAACTAGGGACATGGTTAATCTGTACATATAACTGCAAACATGTTTAATTTGTACATATAACCAGGGACATGTTTAATTTGTACATATAACTAGGGACATGGTTAATCTGTACATATAACTAGGGGCATGTTTAATTTGTGCATATAACCAGGGACATGTTTAATTTGTACATATAATCAGGGACATGTTTAATTTGTACATATAATTAGGGACATGTTTAATTTGTGCATATAACTAGGGACATGCTTAATTTGTGCATATAACTAGGAACATGTTTAATTTGTGCATTTAACTAGGGACATGTTTAATCTGTACATATAACTAGGGACATGTTTAATCTGTACATATAACTAGGGACATGTTTAATTTGTACATATAACTAAGGACATGTTTAATTTGTACATATAACTTAGGACATATTTAATCTGTACATATAACTAGGGACATGTTTAATTTGTACATATAACTAGGGACATATTTAATCTGTACGTATAATTAGGGACATGTTTAATCTGTACATATAACTAGGGACATGTTTAATTTGTACATATAACTAAGGACATGTTTAATTTATACATATAACTTAGGATATATTTAATCTGTACATATAACTAAGGACATGTTTATTTTGTACATATAACTAGGGACATGTTAAGTCTCTACATATAACTAGGGACATGTTTAATTTCTGCATATAACTAGGAACATGTTTAATTTGTGCATATAACTAGAGACATGTTTAATCTTTACATATAACTAGGGACATGTTTAATCTGTACATATAACTACAAACATGTTTAATTTGTACATATAACTAGGGACATGATTAATCTGTACATATAACTAGGGACATGTTTAATCTGTACATATAACTAGGGACATGTTTAATCTGTACATATAACTAGGGACATGTTTAATCTGTACATATAACCAGGGACATGTTTAATTTGTACATATTACCAGGAACATGTTTAATTTGTACATATAACTAGGGACATGTTTAATTTGTACATATTACTAGGGACATGTTCAATTTGTACATATAACCAGAGACATGTTTAATTTGTGCATATAACTAGGGACTTGTTTAATCTGTACATATAAGTAGGGACATGTTTAATTTGTACATATAACTAGGGACATGTTTAATCTGTACATATAACTAGGGACATGCTTAATCTGTACTTATAACTACAAACATGTTTAATTTGTACATATAACTAGGGACATGGTTAATCTGTACATATAACTACAAACATGTTTAATTTGTACATATAACCAGGGACATGTTTAATTTGTACATATAGCTAGGGACATGTTTAATCTGTACATATAACTAGGGGCATGTTTAATTTGTGCATATAACCAGGGACATGTTTAATTTGTACATATAATCAGGGACATGTTTAATTTGTACATATAATTAGGGACATGTTTAATTTGTGCATATAACTAGGGACATGCTTAATTTGTGCATATAACTAGGAACATGTTTAATTTGTGCATATAACTAGGGACATGTTTAATCTGTACATATAACTAGGGACATGTTTAATCTGTACATATAACTAGGGACATGTTTAATTTGTACATATAACTAGGGACTTGTTTAATCTTTACATATAACTAGGGACATGTTTAATCTGTACATATAACTAGGGACACGTTTAATTTGTACATATAACTAGGGACATGTTTAATTTGTACATATAACCAGTGACATGTTTAATTTGTACATATAATTAGGGACGTGTTTAATTTTTGCATATAACTAGGGACATGTTTAATTTGTGCATATAGCTAGGAACATGTTTAATTTGTGCATATAACTAGGGACATGTTTAATCTGTACATATAACTAGGGACATGCTTAATCTGTACTTATAACTACAAACATGTTTAATTTGTACATATAACTAGGGACATGTTTAATCTGTACATATAACTAGGGACATGTTTAATCTGTACATATAACTAGGGACATGTTTAATTTGTACATATAACTAGGGACTTGTTTAATCTGTACATATAACTAGGGACATGTTTAATCTGTACATATAACTAGGGACATAGTTAATCTGTACATATAACTACAAACATGTTTAATCTGTACATATAACTAGGGACATGTTTAATCTGTACATATAACTAGGGACACGTTTAATTTGTACATATAACTAGGGACATGTTTAATTTGTGCATATAACCAGGGACATGTTTAATTTGTACATATAACCAGGGACATGTTTAATTTGTACATATAACCAGGGACATGTTTAATTTGTACATATAACTAGGGACATGGTTAATCTGTACATATAACTACAAACATGTTTAATCTGTACATATAACTAGGGACATGGTTAATCTGTACATATAACTGCAAACATGTTTAATTTGTACATATAACCAGGGACATGTTTAATTTGTACATATAACTAGGGACATGGTTAATCTGTACATATAACTAGGGGCATGTTTAATTTGTGCATATAACCAGGGACATGTTTAATTTGTACATATAATCAGGGACATGTTTAATTTGTACATATAATTAGGGACATGTTTAATTTGTGCATATAACTAGGGACATGCTTAATTTGTGCATATAACTAGGAACATGTTTAATTTGTGCATTTAACTAGGGACATGTTTAATCTGTACATATAACTAGGGACATGTTTAATCTGTACATATAACTAGGGACATGTTTAATTTGTACATATAACTAGGGACTTGTTTAATCTGTACATATAACTAGGGACATGTTTAATCTGTACATATAACTAGGGACACGTTTAATTTGTACATATAACTAGGGACATGTTTAATTTGTACATATAACCAGTGACATTTTTAATTTGTACATATAATTAGGGACGTGTTTAATTTGTGCATATAACTAGGGACATGTTTAATTTGTGCATATAGCTAGGAACATGTTTAATTTGTGCATGTAACTAGGGACATGTTTAATCTGTACATATAACTAGGGACATGCTTAATCTGTACTTATAACTACAAACATGTTTAATTTGTACATATAACTAGGGACATGTTTAATCTGTACATATAACTAGGGACATGTTTAATCTGTACATATAACTAGGGACATGTTTAATTTGTACATATAACTAGGGACTTGTTTAATCTGTACATATAACTAGGGACATGTTTAATCTGTACATATAACTAGGGACATAGTTAATCTGTACATATAACTACAAACATGTTTAATCTGTGCATATAACTAGGGACATGTTTAATCTGTACATATAACTAGGGACACGTTTAATTTGTACATATAACTAGGGACATGTTTAATTTGTGCATATAACCAGGGACATGTTTAATTTGTACATATAACCAGGGACATGTTTAATTTGTACATATAACCAGGGACATGTTTAATTTGTACATATAACTAGGGACATGGTTAATCTGTACATATAACTACAAACATGTTTAATCTGTACATATAACTAGGGACATGGTTAATCTGTACATATAACTGCAAACATGTTTAATTTGTACATATAACCAGGGACATGTTTAATTTGTACATATAACTAGGGACATGGTTAATCTGTACATATAACTAGGGGCATGTTTAATTTGTGCATATAACCAGGGACATGTTTAATTTGTACATATAATCAGGGACATGTTTAATTTGTACATATAATTAGGGACATGTTTAATTTGTGCATATAACTAGGGACATGCTTAATTTGTGCATATAACTAGGAACATGTTTAATTTGTGCATTTAACTAGGGACATGTTTAATCTGTACATATAACTAGGGACATGTTTAATCTGTACATATAACTAGGGACATGTTTAATTTGTACATATAACTAGGGACTTGTTTAATCTGTACATATAACTAGGGACATGTTTAATCTGTACATATAACTAGGGACACGTTTAATTTGTACATATAACTAGGGACATGTTTAATTTGTACATATAACCAGTGACATTTTTAATTTGTACATATAATTAGGGACGTGTTTAATTTGTGCATATAACTAGGGACATGTTTAATTTGTGCATATAGCTAGGAACATGTTTAATTTGTGCATGTAACTAGGGACATGTTTAATCTGTACATATAACTAGGGACATGCTTAATCTGTACTTATAACTACAAACATGTTTAATTTGTACATATAACTAGGGACATGTTTAATCTGTACATATAACTAGGGACATGTTTAATCTGTACATATAACTAGGGACATGTTTAATTTGTACATATAACTAGGGACTTGTTTAATCTGTACATATAACTAGGGACATGTTTAATCTGTACATATAACTAGGGACACGTTTAATTTGTACATATAACTAGGGATATGTTTAATTTGTACATATAACCAGTGACATGTTTAATTTGTACATATAATTAGGGACGTGTTTAATTTGTGCATATAACTAGGGACATGTTTAATTTGTGCATATAGCTAGGAACATGTTTAATTTGTGCATATAACTAGGGACATGTTTAATCTGTACATATAACTAGGGACATGCTTAATCTGTACTTATAACTACAAACATGGTTAATTTGTACATATAACTAGCGACACGTTTAATTTGTACATATAACTAGGGACATGGTTAATCTGTACTTATAACTACAAACATGTTTAATTTGTACATATAACCTGGGACATGTTTAATTTGTACATATAACTAGGGGCATTTTTAATTTGTACATATAACCAGGGACATGTTTAATTTGTGGAAGTGGAGAAAAAAACGAATAAGTGTTATAAATATTAAAAATTACGTTCATTTTTTTAGTGGTGTAATCGCAGGTAAAATCAAAGATCTTACATGGAAGATTTTTAATTTGCTCTGAACTCAGCCAAAAGGCATTTCGCACCGATCTAATATATTCTCCAATACATTTCAAAATGTTATTGAATGTTTCATGTCGATAATTTTACCAGTGCATCCATTCTTGACGCTCAGACGATATTTTCTGCAACTACGTCTTCTCTCCAGTTCCTTCTCCTTCTTCTCTACCCTCTTTCTGTTCTGCTTTTATCTCATATCGCCTTCCCTACTTTTCTCGCATCTTATCTTCATCCCACTCTATTCCACTCCTCTTATCTCCTTTCCTGTCTTAGATTTCCGACTCCACTGCACTCTCTTTTTTCGTTCTTCTCTTTTTCTCTCCTTTACTCTACTCTCCACTTCTCTCTTCTTGTCTCCTCCTCTCCTCTCGTTTTCCTCCTCTTTTCTCTTCTTTGTTCTTTTTCCTCATCTCTCCTCGAATCTTTTTCCATTCTCCTCACTACATCTCCTCTCCTCGTCTATCCTATCTTTCTTCTCTCCTCTACCTTTCCTCTTCTCCTTTCGCTTTCTCTTTCTCCTCTCCTTTGTATCCTTTCGTTTCCTCTCACCTCTTTTCCTTACTGTAGACTCATCAGCGATGAAATACTAGAAACCTATTTTTTTCTTTAAGTAAGAATTTTGTCATTTGCGATATAATAGTGATATTTTTAATAATTTTATACAATAATAATTGTTTATATTTCTTTCGCGTATTTTATAAATATCTATTGTGCACGTGGCAACCCTGAAATTGAGCCTAACTCTGCACGCAACCCACCAACGGCTTGTGTAAATTGGGTTGCCTAGTTTAAAATGTCGTTGTCCTAAAACTTTTGAGAGACACTGTACAACGTGTGCATTATCGCTGATGAAACGAGTGTCTATAGATTTTCGATTTTTTTATGTCATTGGAGAAGGAAGATATTTACTGCATTCTACTCTGTACTACAGCGCCATTCTTCTATACCTTTAGAAAGCTGCACGTGGGAGAGAGCTTTCTCCAGCTTACCCAAGTACAGCGCCTTGAATAACGTAGTGTGGAAAACGGCACGGTTCTCGGCTCTCTGGCTGGTTCCACTCGAAAATGATACCGCTAGAGGCGCTGGTGTTGGACCCGGTGCTTGGAATTCGTCTGCTTATAATGGAAGTAAATGGAGTTTTCGCTGCAACGTCTGATTCTTTTACATGAAGCATTTCTATGAATGTGATAATTGCTATGATATTTGGTACAGTGGTCGCGAAGATATTAACGAACATTCTAGATAGTCGATCACATCCTGTTATATTTATAGTTTCATTAATAATACGGGAGAAAAAATACGCGTGGAATGCTCTTGGTAACTAAATTTTTGTGTACGAATTAGGTTCATAATTATTATCATCATCATCATTTCTTTTAAGGATATACACACTGAAGCATTTGTATTTTTGATATTTACTGTCTCTTTTCTTCCGCTTTAAACTAATCGCGGCTATGATGATAATGATGATTGCATGAAACCACAAGGGGAACCCCACAAAACTTTCTTAGTGCCATCGACATGAGTGTAAAGAAACTTTCAAACCAATGGGACAAGCGACACGGGATGTCCACACTGTCACACTAGTGACACACACTTCCAGACTGTAAAATAGCATTCATTGCACATGAGGGTCCAAACAGCAAACGACACGTTCATATGGCGTATTCGCGTGCTACTTGTTACTTCGGTCGGAAAGCTCCTTAAATGAAGGGTGCTGAGACCGAAGCGACGGGCTACAGGGGGAGTTCCCAACTAAGTGACAAGCGACATGGTGCCTTCAGTCTATTAGCAACAACAGATAGGCGACACGATAAACCGCACATTACAACAACAGATCTAAGCGACACGATAAGCCACACGTGTCGCTTCTGCGTCGCTCAAACTGGGCGATTTCCTCAATAGCTTGCAACATGTTGCCGTGGTTTGTTGTTCGCGCATACGCGATGCAATGAGTGTCTTGCTTTAGTGAGATTGCGCACCAAAGCGGCAAGCGACACTTATCGCTTGAGAATTTCACCAACCGAACGCTGGCCTGTGCTTCCCGTCATGCCGCTACGATGTGAAATGTTGCTTTTGATTGGCTCCTTTCCAAGCAACATGTGTCGCTTCGGTATGAAAGTTGCCTTGGACCGAATGACCCGTGTCGCTTTGGTGTGAAATCCTGGAATCGTTTGTGGCGTGTCGCTTTGGTCTAAAATCTCCTTGAGGAAACGGTGCAGTCAGAGCTTGTGTCCCTACGGTTCGAAAGGCTGCATTGATTACCGACTGCTCGCTTTCAAGCGACACTTGTGGTTTGTCGCCTCGGTATGAAACATCTCTCAGGATACTATTTATATTCTAATAACATAGAAAAATAAACTCTAATACACAGTCCAAGAGCTGACGTCCGGAATCACATTGCGATGTTTCTTCTTGTGTTACGCACGCATGCTATTTATGTATTCATTTTGTTTTACTTTTCTTTCCAAATTAATGCCATTTCGTGACTGCAAATCACTCCACAAATATAACTGTTTCCATCAATTCACGTACCGCCTTTCAAGACAAAGGAATCTACATAATATATTCCAAAAACTAACAAAGCCGCATTACTTTCATAAGAAAATTAGCACCGACATTGATCGCACTGCCATCTATGTTCCTCATCCGTCTGGGGAACCAGTTTCTTGGGTCGCTTTCCACACTACGTTATTCAAGGCGCTGTACCCAAGTTAAAACTAAATTAAGAGCAACTCAGATGCAGGGTAGATTGGAAGCCCTGCTCTTGCTACTTGTGGAACTGTGAAAAGCTTATCTATTGATGTAAATGAAGTTATTGATGAGTTTAAGAACATTGTACATTTTGACAGACGTCACTTGTTATAGAAGATGTATTTGTTTGTAACATTTATGAACATTTTGTGTGTGTGTAATTTCTATGCAATTTGATTTTTTTCTACTACATATATTCAGAAATATTCAACACTGTCATTTAGTGAATTTATATTCCTTTACAAACATCAGTGCAGTTAAAGATCCAAGTGACTGTGTTGCAAAATATGCTATTAAAAAGATACAATACCTCATTTTTGTTTCCTTTGTGCACACCCAAATAAAAAGTTCTAGCTACGCCTATGATGACATATGACATATACACAATATTACAATGGGGAAAAAAATGTGTACTACATGAAAAAATATAGTGAGAAACCAATTTCGTTGAAATAAAGAAAAATACAAATTTGAAATGTACAATGTAATCACATATGTTAAAACAACAGTTAAAAGTAAAATTACACATGTTATTATCACAATAAAAGGTTACTAGGCTCCAGTGGATTATGACCGTATTGGGATATAAGAAAATTAAAATACCTATTGTGTCTAAAATAAGAAGTGACAGAAATTGCAGAGCAGTTGTTTCGGAATACATAATGACGTGTCTTTAATGTAATTTTAGTTAATAAATATGGTACATCAAGTTTTTCATTAATTAATTTGGAAATGTAATTGTAATCGGTAATATCGGTACACGAAATATTAAAGTTAGTCTAACAAAATATAATATTCATAATAAAACCTAAAGAGTCTGAATTTAAAATATAGAAATGAGACAAATCTTTTCTGTAGAAGAGAAGGTCTAAATATGGGCGAAGGTTTAAATATGGGTTTTGGAGTTATCAGCGCTCCCGGGTGCTGCAGCCTGGCAGAGGCTATTGGAACTGATTATCCGTCAAGGACAAAGGTTGCGGCGCCAATTCGCAAGAGAAAGTGGTGGTTAGTTTCGGCCTTGGACGCTTTTATACGGTAGAATTCGACCTCGGAAAACTTTTTGCAGGTATGTTTTAACTCAGCGTTTTCTGAATTCTTATCTGCATTGTATAGGTTATGATATTAGCGGTACATAAAACAAATGTGGGCTTTTATAATGCCATGATTTGTTTGTGAAATATGTACCACAGAGAGCAAAAATAAATTGAAGAAGAAAAATAGCGTGATGGTCTAAATATGGGCTATGACATGAGGTATAATGCTGAGATCACATTTTCAACAAATGTTTGGATGTTTTTCTTAATTTCGATTTTTCCCATTCCGCGTGATTTTAAAAACAACAAATTATTCATAAATATGAATTTAATAAAGTTTTAGCGATAAATGACTGTTTTTTTAAAATTGTAATTGCTTTTTGTGATATTGCCACTAGTAGCCAATATTTAGACCACAATTTTGAAATACATCGCTTTACCATTTTCTGGAAATTGCTTTTTTTTATAAAAAAAATGGGAGGCCTTCTATACTTTATCATGCTATTACATTTAAGTATATATTTCATAGATATAAATAAAGGCAGGTACTTGATATATTCATTTTTTTCCTCCGAAAATGACAACATAAGAAGGGGTGCCCATATTTAGACCTTTTCCTCTACATTTTCCAGTGTCTTTCATATTATTATTACATGCAAAATTCCATGATGTACTGTATTCCAAAATAGGCCTTACATACAAACTGTATAACTGAATTAACAATAATAGATTGTTTGAATTCGACCATTTGTTAATTTAGTAGCCGCTTCTCTTTCTAGCTTTCCTTGCAATTTCATATACATGATCTTTAGAATCAAGCCTCTTGTCTAAATCGACACCAAAATCTATAATAACTTCAACTCTTTTAACTACACATGAGTCTAATTTATAATTATAACTACAACACTGAATTTTCCTTGTAAAGGTGATAATAAAGGATTTATCTGTATTAATTACAAGTTGGTTATTAGCCACCCAGTTACTGACTTCATTAAGATCAGATTGCAACTGAACATGTCTATCATCAGTGTATAATTTGATATCATCAGCATAAAATATATATTTATCATTCAAATAGATAGCAAAGAGAAGAGGTCCCAATGGAGATCCCTGGGGCACTCCTTTGTGTATTTTACCTGGAGTTGAAAATGTTGATTTAATCCTTACACAGAAAGTTCTATTACAAAGATATCTCATGAACCAAGCACAATATCTAGGAACACATCCATAATTGTTAAGTTTCTGCACTAATAAATTATGATTGACACTATCAAAATCTTTGTATAAATCAAGGTATATAACATCTAGTTGACTCTTGTTAGAGAAGGATTGAAAAGCATCAGTTATCAGAACTGATAGATTTGTTCTTGTATATCTTCCTGGTATAAACCCATGTTGACATTCATTAATTATACTCTTAGCATTAAAATATAAAGATTTGTGTATAAGAGAGTACAAAACATAAGATAAGGAAAAGAAAAATGTTTTCTTGTTTACCCAGAAACTTTTCATTCAGGAACGAGAGCTCATGTAAAATGAGATGAGCCTCGCTTGAAGGCTGCGATTCTCGCTAGGAAATGTAATTACGCTGTTCTCTTTCTCTCTTAGCTGCGTTTTCTTCCCTCAAGCGGTACATTAAATCTGATAAATTAAATTATAGCCTAACCGGTGGCGCAACAGCCCTTGGGGGCCAGGGCCTACCTAACAGCCTACAAGTTACGGGGTGATCAGCACGACGAACCTCCATTCGTTGTAGGTTGCCATGAGCGGGTTACGCTAGTCATTCGTAGCTCCCCAATTTCCTCACGATGATGGGTGGCAACCGGTCCCATACTCAGGCAGAAATCTAAGGTAAAGTTGTTACGTTTCCCCCAGGAGACTCGAATCTGCGCGCGTCCCGTACCCGGAGCCCAAAAGCTACCAAACGGCCATGGTGCGGGACCAATCTTATAAACTAATGTGCTAATAAATATACAATGTAAAAGTCATGCATTTTACTAAACAAGAACCAGCAAAGATGCGCATTTATTGTAATAATAAGGCCTTGGAACAAGTAGAACAGTTTGAATATTTAGGAAGCATGCTAACTGCGGACGGGAAAATGGACTCTGAAATTAACCACAGAATTCAGAAAGCAAATAATATCTACTATAATATTAGAAACACCATTATAGGTAAAAAACAGATTAGTAAACAAAGATGAAAATATATAACCCAATTCTATCTCCCTACGCTATTATATGGATCAGAACGTTGGATAATGCAAACCAAATTGGAGAGCAGACTTACTGCTACAGAAATGAAATTCTTAAGACTAACAGTAGGAAAGACAAGGAGAGATATGGTACGAAATACAATAATAAGAAGAGACTGCTTGAATCAGGAACCTCTGATTGAAACCATCGAGAATAGGGAATTAGGCTGGCTGGGACATCTCATTAGGATGAAGGGTTGAGTTGAGTGGAGTTGGTATTTTAAGTCCACTTTATGCACAGTAGGGCTAATTGGGACTGGACCTACAGTGGGATCCGAATCACTATGTGCCTCCACCGGGAATCGAACCCGGCACCCCTTGATTACAAGTAGACGACACTACCACTGCGGCATCGGGGAGGCCACATTAGGATGAACGGAGAGAGAAAACCGAAACAAATATTTGAGCCCGACCAGAAGGAAGAAGAGGGAGGGGACGACCCAGGTTAAATTGGAGCCGGTACATTTATGGACACCAGGTGTAGTGAAAAGAGTGGCACAGGATAGAACTTCTTTTAAGAAGTGACTGAAAGGACCCGACGCCTAAATAGGCATAAGGGAGAAGAAGAAGAAGAAGAAGTAAAATATAAAGGCCGACCTCCGTGTTGGAGTGGTTATGACAGCGCGTTACGACTGATGTATCGGCCGATACCGTTGGTATCGATATCGGAAAGTATCCGTTGGATCTTACAGGGTGGGAAATAACATTTTGCTAGGGGTCTGCAAGAAAAAGTAACAACAATTAAGAAATTATGGTAATACCAAATGTTTACTACGACAATTGTGGTTACAAAAACAAAATTAAAAGTTAGTTCACGACAAAGCACCTTGCTGCAAGACAAATGCTAAAACCAAGTCCTTCTTCGGCGAAGTGGCATTGACTTCTTCAGCAGTTCTGAATGGCCGGGTGCATCACCGGACCTGAATGCAGCGGAGCACTTTGGGGCTATTCTGAAGGACGCAGTTGAGTCCTTGATGATAATGGAACGTGGACCGGACCGCTATTCCCGGCCAACACTCCTTGCACATCTGGAACAAGTTCTCCGTGACATGGAATGGAATACGGACTGTTTGCGAATCTCCTGAGCTCCTACCCTGATCGTCTTCGTGCTGTGAGAGAAGCAAACGGCGGACATACTAACTTTTAATTTTGTTTTTGTAACCACAATTGTCATAGTAAACATTTGGTATTACCATAATTTCTTAATTGTTGTTACTTTTTACTGTGGACCCCTAGCAAAAGGTTATTTCCCACCCTGTACACACCGAAAACGGCGTTTTGATCGTTCGCGGGATCCGCAAAACTGATGCCGCGTGACACTTTTGAGGAGTCTAATCGTCATGGAGTTATGCAAAATTTGAAGTTTCTATTCTTTTTGCACCAATATCACTCTCTGTCCCATAATTATTGTCCGGTACACCTTTGTTTGTTGTCCCATAATCATTCGTAATCGGCTGGGCGGTATTTGTTGCTCGTTGCGATAAGGTCACGTTGTTCCTCTTCACAATCTTGAACACTGATCTACTGTGCCTCTCCTCATGCGTGTGCTTTCATCTGCCTCTTCGTCTGTAATTCCTGTACTACCATTTTGGCATATCGGACTATAATTATGGGACAGTGGGAGTATGTGAAAAAATCTGTTTGACTATATAACAAATATTTTTATATTCTGATGTACAATATTTTAAAGCAAATATTTGGTAAACTGATGCTAACAATTCAGTAGAATACCCACCCACTAATAATATTCAATACCTGGAAGAACTTTTAATTCCTACAATTTTCAAGCATCTGTACCAGTGGGTATCGGTATCGGTGAGTATCGGTATCGATATATGTGGGTATCGGTGAGTATCGGTATCGGTGGATATCGGTATCGGTATCTGTGGGTATCAGTGAGTATCGGTATCGGTATATGTGGGTATCGGTGAGTATCGGTATCGGTATATGTGGATATCGGTGAGTATCGGTATCGGTGGATATCGGTATCGGTATCTGTGGGTATCGGTGAGTATCGGTATCGGTGTATGTGGGTATCGGTGAGTATCGGTATCGGTGGATATCGGTATCGGTATCGGTGAGTATCGGTATCTGTGGGTATCGCTATCAGTGGGTTTCGGTATCGGTGAGTATCGGTATCGGTTCAGAGTGGTATTGGCTCAACCCTACCTACAAAAGTTTTTGTACGATATCCTTTCAATTATCACCTTAGTTCTTAACGTGATTGTTCTAAACGATTGGAGAAACCAATAGGAAATTAACCCCTCCCCCCTTCACACACAAACAAATACTAGTTTTCGTTCGGTTCAGACGTGTTATCTCGAGGCTCCCGTGCTCAGTGAAGCGTGAAGTGTGCGAAGATGGGAAATTCCTTAGAGCAGTGGCGTTGTGCGATCTGTGCTTGGAATGCACCGGCCAGGAAGTTGCCAGAGACAAAAGTGGAAGTAAAAACTGTTCTCAACCTAAGCGGCTTGTTCTTCCTGGGATTGGTGATCATAATGACATTGATCATTTCGGGTGTGGAACAGAATCCCGGTCCATACACTACTGACGATATTATCGAAAAGTTGCAATCGATTGACGGAAAACTTGACAATATGGCTCGAACAACATCAAACGTCCAAGATGACGTAAGGTCGTTAACAATGGAACTACGAGAATTAAAGGTAGAAAACGCCATGTTAAAGGAAAAACTTCAGTTTTGTGAGTACAAATTAGACGATCTCGAAAACCGATCGAGGAGAGAGAATTTGATATTTAGAGGGTTCAACGAAATGCAAGGTGAAACGTGGGAATGCTCGGAACGTCTAGTGCGGGATGCTTTGTGGGACCTATTGGAAATAGACACCGGTGATTTCGATATAGATAGAGCTCACAGGCTAGGGACTGGGTCTAAGAGACCAATAATAGTTAAATTTTCTAACTATAAACTCAAGCAGTTAATTCTTGCAAGGGCTCGCTTATTTAGAGGAACAGGAATTAGTGTGCATGAGGATTTTTCAAGGGGCGTGCGCGAAACCCGGAGGGAATTGGCAAACTATTTGCAACAGGCAAGAGAACAGAACCTATATGCAGTCATGAGGTTTGATAAGTTGGTGATAGAAGGCAGATCGTACACTTTAAGTTATTTGAGTGAAAATGGACTTCCGTGTGCAGCGAGTGACGTAATAAGTGAAAGTGTTGCCAATTCTCAAACTTCAAATCATTTAGTTAATGACAAGTGTGTGGTCTCTCCTAGTGCCGGTCGAGAAACTGAACATCTCCGCACCCAGCCCCTTCTCCCCGTTGAATCACCTACAGAACCAGCATCATCATCATCATCACAGAACTTTGCTGATCAGCATCCACCCCCTTCCCCCAAAAAAGCTCAAACCAAGAATAGGAAATCATACAGTGAAGCAACAAGGAAACTAGACGCACCACAATCAGCGATGCAGAACGGCGCCCGCAGGTATGCAGCAGGAATTGAGGACAGAAGAGTTTTCAATCCTCCCCCTCCCTCGACGAGTCACAATAACTTACCCCCGAGGCACAATAGAAGATTTCCCTCCGCGTACCAGGCTAGAGGTCAGCAAACCCGGTGACAAAAGAGATCTCACCAAAAATAACGGCCAAGTAAGTACAGGCAACTCCAAATGTATTTCAGAAGAACTTGACACTTCGTTCTTTCAATTATGTTACCAAAATGTTAGGGGTCTCCGAACCAAAACAAGAGAATTTTACACGAATGCCCTTTGTAATAGCTTTAGTGCAATAATGATAACTGAAAGTTGGTTAGCAGATTCCCACGAGAATAGTGAACTTTTCGACGAAAGATATGTTGTATACAGGGTGCTCGGAAATTCCCCTTACAAACTCCTAGGGCTAGTAGAGGGGACTGAGTAGACAATATTTGGAAGAGGAACCCATGTCCGGAAACGTACCGTTTCCGTGCTACAACCATGACAATGTGTTGGATGTGCCTGTGTTGGTATGCAACCGGGTAGGCAGTACATGCCGTCAGAAGATCACCTGATGGCACGTGACGTCCGTCAGGAACTGTGGTTTCAGTACGATGTTGCACCGCCTCACTTTACATGTGACGTTCGGAGACATCTTAACCGAAGATTCGGGCAAAGGTGGATAGGCCAAGGTGGTCCAACCGCGTGGCCCCTACGATCGCCGGATTTAAACGCCATTGAACTATTTCTTGTGGGGTCGTTTGAAGAGTATGGTGTACGAGACTCCTGTAGACACAGAGGACAAATTGCTGGCAGGAGTTATGATCGCTGCACAAGAGATTGACGGGACACCAGGTGTGATGGAGCGAGTGTACCGGAACATGATTCGTCGGTACAATGCGTGCAACGACGTTCGTGGTCGTCACATGAGTGCCGTATGCGACACATCCAGTGCAAAAGACAGAAACAAGTTGTTGCTCTTCACTGTCGACACAGGTGTTATTGTGAGCAATGAATAGTACATTTATTTCTTGTTTCCTTGGCATTGTTACCAAATAAATTTGCTTGTATTATGGATTGAGTCACACGTCATTCACTTCTGTACCTTACGTAACACCTCATTTGACATGGTTGTAATAAATAATTACACTTTAGTTATCAGGTGATCTGACGTCATGTAATGCCTACCCGGTTGCATACCAACACAGGCACATCCGTTGTAGCACGAAAACGGTACGTTTCCTGACAAGGGTTCCTATTCCAAATATTGTCTACTCGGTCCCCTCTACTAGCCCTAGGAGTTTGTAAGGGGAATTTCCGAGCACCCTGTATAGTGGGGACCGAAGCAAAAAAGTGTCTGGTAAAACAATGGGTGGTGGTGTAATCATTGCAGGGAAATCAAACGTCAAGAGTGAATTAATATATTCGCCGTGTTTACATCCGAATATAGACTGCACTTTGATTAAACTATGGTTAAATGGATTAGGAACTGTATATATTTGCGTTGTGTACATAGCACCTGGTAGTAACAAAGACACGTACACTTTATTCTTTAGGTTCATAGAAAGCACTGTCAACCTGGTGACGCTAAACTCCTGATAGGTGGGGACTTTAATCTGACAGATATAACTGGTAGCAATTACAATCTAACTAGTTCATCAGCAACAACGTATTTCGATTTAAACAACTTTATTAATGTATATCAACTAAAAAGCTTGAACGACATTAAAAATAGCAATGGGAAAACACTCGATTTGTTTTTGATAAATGGGCAGGGAATAACAGTAACACGAAACACACAGCCGCTAGTTCCTGAAGACACACACCATCCCTCGCTGCTAGTACATATTAATTATGTCAAAGAAACCCGCGACAAAACTTGTCATAAGCTACAGTATAACTTTAGTAAAGCCGACTTTCCATCCATCTATCACAAGCTGCTTAACACGAACTGGGATGTATTGAAAACAAAGAATGACGTTGATCAAGCTACAGACGTGTTTTATGAAATTATATATAAAATATTCGAAGAATGTGTCCCCTTAAAGAAAAGCCGCAAAAGACAGTACCCGTGTTGGTTTACGAGCAGCATTATTAAAAATATAAATAGGAAACATTACCACCACAAGAAGTGGAAAAAACAGGCGGGAGACTTTCGATACCACTACAATAAATTTAGCGAATTTCGAACAATAGCGAGGAAGGAAATTATTGATGCATACAACAGTCATGTTGCCAATTCGGAAATAAATATTGCAAAAGATAGCACCCAGTTTTGGTCGTTTGTTACAAATAAACGCAGGGAAAGTAGCAAAGATCCTGTACTGTTCCAAGATAAAGTGTTGTCAGACCGACTATCAGTAGTCGAAGCTTTATCGCAGCATTTTCAGTCGGTGTATAAAAAAGATCCCCCTAGATATGACATGAAAGTATTGCCTAACCATAAACAATATGAAACTTTGGATAATCTTAATATTACAGAGATACGAATTGAGGACGTAGAAAAAGCAATTAAAAACTTAAAACCTAAGAAATCAGCCTGACAGGACAAGATACCGCCCTATGTAGTCAAAGGTTGCAGTAATATATTGAAATACCAGTTATATCACATTTTCAATTTAATTCTTGCAAAACACAAATTTCCTGAGAAATGGAAAGCCACGGCAATTTGTCCACTTCCCAAAAGCAATAACACTAATGACGTACAAAACTACCGACCAATAAGTACATTATCAGCCCCAGCAAAAATATTCGAAAAAATCATGCACTGTTACATATTTACCCACGTAAAACCTGTAATATCATCGTCTCAGCATGGCTTTCTACCACGTAGATCGGTGTTGACCAATCTCTCCGATATCACCAATTTTATTAGTTCAACATTCGACGAAGGAGGTCAGGTTGACGTAATATATACCGACTTTTGCAAAGCGTTCGACTTGGTTAACCACGATATTCTATTAAGTAAATTAGCATGGTTCAATATTTCTGAACCACTGCGTCAACTGTTCGCTTCCTATTTGCAGAACCGTAAGCAGTACGTAACGTATAAAGGCCACACATCCGACGAGATAAGAGTCACCTCAGGAGTACCTCAGGGGTCTAACCTTGGGCCACATCTTTTCACATTACTTATTGACGATTTGCCGGATTCGTTTGAAAACTCACACAAATTGCTGTTTGCAGATGACCTGAAATTCTACAGGAAAATAAGAAAACAAGATGACAGTGTTCAACTTCAAAATGATGTTACAAAGTTAGAAACGTGGACAAAAATCAATGATTTAACACTAAATATCAGTAAATGCCATTATGTAATATACAGGGTTTTCGTAAATGATTGTCGGGGTTACAAACAAGCACTGTATTTTACGTAATAAAGATAGATACATGCAATTTTTTGCAAAATGTTAGAAAACTCACCAAGTTTTTATGACAAAGTCACAAATGTTCCATGTGCTCGCCTCGCGATATCATAGCCCCTTTCCTGCCACACTCGGGATAGCATATCACGTGTAACACTGTTGATGGAATTCGTTATGCGTGTTTTCAGTTCCTCAATGGTAGTGTGTAATGGAGGATAGTAAACTGTACCTTTTACGTATCTCCAGGGGAAAAAATCGCAAGGAGAAAGATCATCCTCATCACTCCCGCACCCAATCCAACGTTGTGGTAATTTTCTTTTGAGCAATGATCGTACTTCACAGTGGAAGTGAGGTGGGACTCCATCCAATTGCATGATGAAGGTGTTAGAATCTTCTTCCACTTGAGGAAATATCCACTCATTCCACATATCCAGGAATGTCAATCCTGTAATCGTTTTCTCCATGAAGAAGAATGGACCGTACACCTTTTCTCGTGACACAGCACAAAAAACATTCACTTTAGACGAGTCCCAACTCAACAAACTGATGACGATTTTCCGTTCCCCATATGCGCACATTGGGTGTGTTTACTTTTCCACTTAGGTGGAATGTCGCCTCGTCAGTGGAAACGAAATTCTCGATAAAATTGTCATCGTCAGCCATGAGATTTTGCATATCGCTGGCGAACCTTTCCCGTACCCGACGGTCGTTACGTGTTGGCTTTTGATGCAGACTTAGGCGGTATGGTTTCATGTTTAGCCGTTTTCGTAGAACACTCCATAATGTTGTCTTCGGAATGTTTAGTTCCTTGGATCCAGCAAGAATCCTTTTTTTCGGGCTTCATAGATAGGTTTCACGAACTCGCTCCACATCATGTTCCGACACTGATGGTCGACCACTGCTTTTGCCTTTGCAAATGCAACATTTTTCTTTGAACTGTGCATACCACCTTCTAATCGAATTGTCTGACGGTGCATCTTTTCAATATCGCCCAGAAAAATGTCGTTGCACAACTGTAACGGACCTCGTTGCGTGATATTCAAGGACACAGAACGCCTTCTCACTAGTAATATCCGCCATTTTGGAAAACTGCCGTCTAGCGGCAGAATCGGGAAACAGAGGTCTATGAAACAAATAAGGAACAAAACGTGTTGAGTTTCTCAACAATATCGTGCATTTATGTTCACCGTGTCATTCACCCAGATCGATTACAACAATGAGGAAACCCCGACAATCATTTATGAAAACCCGGTATAGTCGAAAGAAAAACCCAGTTGAATTTCAGTATCAAATATACGTACAAAAATACTCTAGCAAGAAATTTTACAGTCAAGGATTTAGGGGTTATTTTTGATTCAAATCTTACTTTTAATAAACACGTAGAACAAATAATTAGTGAAGCGTTCAAGAACCTTGGCTTTATTCTTAGAATGGGAGGGATTTCAAGAGTATAGAGACACTAAAACTTTTGTATTATTCATATGTAAGACCTTCTGTATTCTGATCACTGAAATAAATTAATGAATGACTCACTCTCTCCCTTTTTTAAGTTTTCACCTCAGTGTTCGGAATCTCATAAAAGCCCACGAATTCCTCAAAAATATCAAAATTTTTATTCACAGTTCTAATGCAGAATATTTATTGTCCACTGTTGGATATGTCACAAGTTCCGTCAACCATAATAGCAAAATATTCCCGACTTTTAATATCTGCTACCACGGAGCGCAAAACAGATCTCCCTAATATATCAATGATCTCGTTCTGAATGTCATGTTAGAGCCATTTGTAGCCCAAACATCCTATCCACTCTCCTAGTTCATGAACATCTTCTTTTGAAACTCTTTTTAGTAAAAATGTTAACAATACTCATAATTATATACTTAGTATATAGTAATAAAGTCATGTATTTTGCTGTCTCCGGTCATAGCCCCCCCCCCCCAAAGTTGATGATTTAGTGGTCTCAGCTCCCCAAATTGATGGTCTAGAACATTTAATAGTTCATAGTTAAATGTGGCACATGTGGCACAATTCAGAGTAAACTTTACAAGAGAAGCAAAATAATACATTAGATCCTCTTAAGAAAAATTATTAGGGGGGTCTGCCAC
This sequence comes from Lepisma saccharinum, assembly GCF_977018435.1. NCBI lineage: Eukaryota > Metazoa > Arthropoda > Insecta > Zygentoma > Lepismatidae > Lepisma > Lepisma saccharinum. The sequence goes on from NC_139229.1 coordinate 12,457,856, forward strand.
ACATCGTTAACATTGGGGGGGCTCGAACCCCCCCCCAAGCCCCATGAAGTCGGCGCCTATGGGTGTATCTCAACGTTATCCCTCCATCTTGGCCTTGGCCTTCCTACTGGTCTCTTACCATCAGGTTTCCCAACAAGAATTCTGTAAACTCTTCTTTCCTCTTCCATTCGTGCCACATGGCCTGCCCATCTGTTTTCATTTCATAACTGAATTGGGTGAATGTATGCGATATTAATTTTTTTTAAAAGTGAAGATGAAGTTTATTTATGGGTGGTCAGTGGTGATTTAAATCATGTCTTAAATCATGGAGGTAATCAGTGTCACGTTTTTCCTGTTCATTTTTCATAACTTTTAGTGCTATACTCAGTAATATTCTGAAGACCTCTGAAAAACTTCAGCTTTGTTTTTTTTTTTCGGGGAAACAAAGGTATAATTTTACTGTGCTGCTAGTGTAAAAAAGTGGGTAAAAACTTTGTCTGCACACAATTCATGCCAATTCCCAGAATTCAATGCATATTTCTTTCCGAGATTGAAATCCCCTATCCTTATAATGGCTAACAATTTGTCTCCGTGAGTAATGTCGAGGGCGATTTGGCGTCGAAGCTCTTCCATCCAACTAGTGTGGATAATGTACGTTGGGTTTGGAACTTCTGGATATAATGCCTGTACCTGAATGTACGCGTACTTTGAACCCAATGGCTAAAGGACAGCTAATGGAAAGGATATATTCGTGTACTCGTATAGATGTAGTACGTGCGGCCATTAACCATACGCAAATGAACTTTCTATCTTCGGTATCTCTTTCAGGTGATCATCAGGTTTACCCTGGTACAGACGACAGAGGAGAATATGTTACAATATGAGGGAATTAGAAAGTAATCATTAAAAGGAATAGTGTTAGATATATAGGAGCCCAATGAATACATTGCCTGCAGAGGATAGCAGAGGCGACAGAATATTTGGAGAAGAGGTGAATCAATGATGAAGGAAAGGAAAACCAAGATTAATACAGATGGATTAGTAGATGATGAGGCTTAGGGCCTGGAGGAGGATGGTTGTTAATGGGGATGGGGAACTCGACAAGTGCAGGCAGATAAGAAGAGAATAGTAGAGATTAATTTCAAGGTCCATGAGTCTCTTGATTCAATGAAAAGTTTCGTCATTTGCAGAAAGTCTCCTGACAAAGAAGTCACAGAGAAGTCCCCAGACCCACAGAAAAGTTTATTGACACAGGAAAGTCTCCTGACTCACAAGAAAGTCTCCTGACTCAGGGAAGTTCCCAAGGTTATAGCAAATACTCCAGATCTACAGCAAAGCCTCCTCTCCTAAGTTAGATAAAAATCTCCTTACTCACAAAGAAATATTTCTGACTCACAGGAAAGTCTCAGACTCAAATAAAATTCTTCTGACTCATTCAAAAATATCTTGACGCACTGAAAAGCCTCACAGGTCACAAGAAAGTTCGTTGACTCAAAAAGGTTATTTGACTGACAGAAAAGTCTCGTGACTCACAGGAAAGCCTCCTGACTCAAATAATAATAATCCTGAATCAAAGCAAAGTCTCCTGACACATGGAAAAATATATTGACACGCAGAAAAGTCTCACATGAAAGTCTCATGACTCATAAAATGGTGTCCTGACTCACAAAAAGTCTCGTGACTTCAGATTAGCAGGAATGTCTTCTAATTTACGGGAAAAGTCCCCTGGCCTACTAAAATGTCGTTCGCAGACAAGTGAAAAAATCCCCAGACCTTCAAAAAAGCGTCCTGACTCATAAAAAGCCACCTATCTCTCAAGAACACTCGATTATCTGAAAACACTCTCAACAAAAGCCTATGAAGACCATTACACGTTCAAGCTACAAACATATCAAGAGATAATTCTACTATTCGCCTTTTGCAGGCCTGAAAAACGTATGCATATTCATACGGTATTAGCACGACAGTCACTGTCAGGACTGAAAGAGAAAGACAATATTTCACTCGGAAGGAAAGAAAGGACCCTTCATGAATAAAATTACATGTTTCACGCTTTTCTGCCCTTTCTTCTCGTTCCTTTATCCACTTTCATAATAACCCCCCTCGCTTTTTTTGCTTCTCTAGGTAATAATTCCCGCCGTCATGTGGCATGCTTTAATATAGCCTTTGTTCAGCTTCTCAGGGCTCCGAGTTGAAGTCTTCGTGTTGATTACTTTCAGCTGTGAATTCACTGCTCGCGCAAAATTCACGGTGGAGTTAATTTAGGTGTAATCATTTCGTAAATTCGAGTGAGGGGTAGGCTTGCTTGCAAGCATAGGGATTCTGGATTCTCGTAATTTTCTGCTCTTATTAACTTGGGATAATATGTTGAGTTATGACAACCGTGATATTCCCCTAGCAGAGATGAGAGAAAGTGCATGTTCGTGACATAAATGTCACGTTGTCCACTTCCAGTAATTACATGTGTTTTTCTGACAGTCAAGTTCGTTTTTATACAGGGCGTTACAGTGGTGTTTGTATTGATTTCATGCTAACCTACACAGTCGTTCTTAGTTTTTGTTTTAAGTCCAGTTTATACACAGATAGCCTTATCGGGACAGAACCTGCATTTTAAATATCTTTTTTATGTCAATTCACATTGACTTTTGCCTGCAAATTATTACATGATGTGTGGTGTGTGTGAACTCAAAGCTGTAGTCCATCGTTCTTGTAATTTTTATATTTTTACGTATTTTTTTTATCATATGTAGTATTCAAATTTCTCGTTCACTATCTTGAAATGGAGAGCTCCTCTATGGCCCAGTGCTTTGTAATCAAGTGGCTCCGGGTTCGGTTCGCAGTGGATACGTATTGCACAGTTGCTCGAAATCCACTTTAAACTGAAGGTTCAGTCCTCATTAGCAAACCCGAGCATTAAATGGGCTTAAAATAAACGTTACCTGTCTTTGCCACCTTGAAATTTGTTGTCTGTTTATATATACACAGGGTGCATTTAACATTTCCCATTTACAAAATACCCCAACTGATTTATTGTACAAAGAAATTACATGAAACGAACACGTTATAGTCTTGGATTTACGCGTACAGTTCATTTGTTAGGCTATGATTACGCAAAGTCTTTGTATAATTGCACAAAGAAAAGTTCATGTGTGTAATATCAGGAGACCTAGGAGGCCCAACGCACTTAAAAAGCTGTGTTTAAGACGTCCGTCACAATCCTATACCAGTTTTGTAGTGCACCGTCTTGGTGGAAAACTGAGACTAAAAGTTATGAGTTGCTGAATCATTATGAACCGCAGTGAAATTTTAAACAACCTTCATGGGCATCCGATAATTATAAAATAGTAAATTCAGCAGACAAGAAAACTTAATAGACCTTGTATTAACAACAGTATACAATATTGTTTATGGTCATGCAAATTTGCAAACTATATTGTAACACTCAGAGTTATCACAGAATGAAAATAAGCTAAAGACACTGAAATAAAAGGCGGAAGAAATACCGCAATGTGAGTTTCTATTGGTTCCTGGTAAGTAAAAACAAACGATCCATCAAAGAGCGGGGAGATGTTTGCTACCAGAGGTCACCCAAAGCATATGAATTCAACCACAATAGTTTCGGCCATCAATCATATCTTACGCATCACTTCTTATTTATTTTAAAAGTAAGAATCGTATTGGCTGTTTCTTACTATTCAGACATATTCTAGCATTCCTACATCAATACAAATCAAACATGAAATGTCATTTCCCCATATATTCTTTTACGGACTTTAATGACACATACTTCCGAAGTTGAAAAACAGTGACGAACATGAATTACCAATGACACATTCAGTTTTATAGGCAAGCGGTTAATTGGTTCGATTCTTTCGTGCCTGAGAAGAAGTGGGCGTAAGTTCTCAAAAGCCTTCGATAAAATTAACCATAATCTCCTTCTTCATAAATTACAATCCAGATTTAACATCCATGGTAAACTTCTATCTTTGCTAAAATACTACCTGCACGCACGAGAGCAGCGTGTTACCCTTTCCGGCTCCTCTTGGAGCTTTTTACATGTCCTGTCTGGTCCCTCAGGGGTGTCTTAGGCCCACTTTTGTTCCTTCTTTACATGGATGATCTGCCAGACAGACTGTCTTCTCTTCCCATAAATGTACTTCTCTTTGCCGATGACTGTAAACTCTTGAAATAAATTTCATCTGAACGCGATTCACTAATCCTACAACAAGCTCTTACAGAACTACTTGTGTGGTGTCGCCAGTGGAAACTTGAATTGAATCCTCAGAAATGCTCCTGCCTCAATTTTCCTTAAAAAGGAACAAAGTGCTTTTTCTCTTTATACTCTCGAAAATAGTCACTGCAAGGATTCGACACAGGAGCCAACCGAATTTAACCCAGATGTTTCTTTTTCGTTTCTTTCTTAAACTGTAATCTTACACCCCCTTCTTTATTCTTGTTACTAAACACTCTACAAACGTCTTTCACTGATTCTTGACAATTCTCCATATTTCCACTACCGAACGTACTGATGTACCCGATACTTCCCAGGAAATCTCCCTACTTCTTTCCTTCCTGATGATGTCCCGGGTACCAACCGTCGTACCGATGTTCATCCCAGTCCGACCAACTCTTGCTGGTCTCCCGCAAGTCTCCTTGCATCAGGTACCACTCGTTCTTTCATATCCCTTCCTAGTATTAATACTTACATCTCAAAGCCAATAATACTCTCACTATCTCAAACATAACATACTAGAACATAGACCCTGCTTAACATTCATAGAATCGTGTTAATGTCTATTCCTCATCTCATCCATCAACACTAATGCACACGACACACAATAAAACTTATCCTAAGAAAAACATTACCCACCCAATTACACACTTATGTAATTTCGTATCTGTGATCATAAATAATATTAATGTTAAACACTAACACTTATTTACTTCCTACTATTTCTAACCTTTATCTTAATCTTCTTACCTTGTAGAATGATGTAAAATCAACTTTGTTCAGGAAAACCGAACAAATTTGGTTCTTCACACTGGGGCATTCTTGCCAATGTCACAGTGAATTATTGTAATAAAACAAAATGGAAAATAAAGGATAAATCAAAGAAAAGCGGGGGAATCCGTACAAAATTCGCGGAACTGACGCCCTGGGTTAATTTTCAGGTACCAGGGCATAAGCGCATACCTCCGAAAGTAGTTTGACTACTTTGATCCTTATACATAAAATAATAATCGTTCTATTTAACCATATCTTGTATACTGTTTAGGAAAATAAAATTCTTTGTTGTCTCGAAAATAGTCCCATCAAAAAGGTTTCATGTCAAAAAGATCATGGTGTTATCATCGACGAAAAACCAGGCTTGATTTGATTCTGTCCTCAGCTTTTTCCTGGCCATTGCTCGCCATAGAATACCTTCTCTCAGACACCTCCATAAAACAGATATTATATCCATTTTGAATATCCAGTCACCATACACTCGTCATGAACTAGCAGACATGAAATATTTGCATAAAATTATAAACGGCAAAACTAAAACCGAATTCCTGGTCAACCAATTTCATCTACGAGTACCCACACGGACAACCCGCAACGTAAAGCTCTTTCACATTCCCGCTACAAGGCTCTCTCTCCTACAGCGGTCTCTTTACTATAGGCTCCCCCACTTTTATAATAACCTGCCTGTAAATATTGATATTTTCTATCAGAACGCACTTTCCGGCAATCATCCATTTGTGGCTTACAAAGTTCCCCACGTGTGGAACTCTAACTGTGTTATATCGGGAGATTGTGTGGATAAGCAATATTTTCCCTCGCGTCCAGACGTTCTCACTCGGCTCCGTATTGAACACACCCATGGTCGCTTGCTGCAAGGGAAGGGCCTCCAATGTGTATGTTTGTAACGTCGTTTTCAGTGTTCGGCATATTCTTGTTGAATGTTCCGATTTGGCCTTTCTCACAAGGGAGGTTATCTAAGTGTCCCCCTCCGATTTCCATGAAACTTGGCAGGTGTATAGAGGGGCCCAAAGGAAGAAATACGTGTTTCTTTTTTTCGGCTAAAAAACTGTTTTAGCGGGCAAACCCCACCCTCAAATGTCAAGATGAGGACAAATTGAAGTGAGGATCTGACCCCGAAACCACGTAAATATGGCATAGGAAGAACACGCACATATAATTGGAACACATACAGCACAGAGCTGTGTTTGCCAATGATATGCACTTGATATCTCAAGTGTCGCACTTGTGTATCTGCCAGTACTATTAGTACAGAACTTCAACCGCCATCGTTCTTCACGATAGCACTTACATTTGGTACCGACAATCCTACGGTTCTGTGCTGTGTGTGTTCCAATTAAATGTGCGTGTTCTTCCTATGCCATATTTACGTAGTTTCGGGGTCAGATCCTCACTTCAATTTCTCCTCATCTTGAAATTTGAGGTGTGTTTTCCCCACTGAAACAGTTTTTTTTTAGCTGAAACACAAAAACAGCATTTCTTCCTTTAGGCCCCTCTATACACCTGCCAAGTTTCATGGAAATCGGAGGGGGACACTTAGATATCCTCCCTTGTCAGTCAGACTTTTCATCTTCCCAACTCGGGTTCGATACCCGGTGGAGGCACAAGTGGTTCGGATCCCACTTTAAACTGTAGGTCCAGTCCCGATTAGCCTTACTGTGCATAAAGTGGACTTAAAACACCAAATCAAACATCAAACATCAAACATCTTCCCAACTGTTTGTCATTGTTGTTCAGAGATGGCGTTGGCGACAGTGTTTTATCAAATGCTTTTAGCTTTTTGAGAAGAGTTGGTCTCTTCCGCTGTTTGTGAGGAGGGTTTGGGATTATTCTTACTTTCTAATGTGTTGTGTTTGTCTTGCCTTTACAACCCACGACTTTTAACTTTTCTCACTGGGCTTCTTATCCCCTTGTCTTAAACTTTTAAGTAATAATTTTAGATTAAGGAATATTTCCCCGTATATATTGAAGGGTGCAAAATAGTTATATGTGCCAAAGCACCCACCAATTTTCAATCAATCCATCGAAAGAAAAAAGTGCTCGCCTCTGCCATTTTGTGCACTTACCGCCTGGCGGGCTGTGATGGAAGTAAAAACAACAGAATGCCTACAAGCGCTCACACCATCTCAAACATATAGACATTGCAGTTTCAAACACAAAGTCCAGTGAAGTCATCTTTAATCTCCGTTATTAACGTTAAAAGAGTGGCAAGATGATTTGGAGACACTCTGTAATGTATCAAGTGAACTAGGATAGGTTTGTGTAATATCAAATCATGTGTGCGAAGGTTTTATGATGAACGAAGCTGCAAAAATAACTCTAAGCGCCTTTGGAACCACTGGCCTATTCTATTGTTACTGTCCATTGTGTTATGCAAAATTAGAAAGATAAATGAATCAACACAGATAAAGGCCAAAACGAAACACAAAGCTGGGTGAATCAACACAGGCAGATGGTCGTTCAGATAGAATAATGTTTGTGTTTTCTGTTCGGTGGATGAACATGGGAACACTCTCATGCAGATATCCCCCTCCCCTCTTCAGTAGCAGATGGGAGAGGAGACGGCGTTTCCTTATTGGCTAAGGAAAATCAGGAAAGAAACAAATGGTGGAATTTATAAGGGATACACAGAATGTTCTATTCTATTTTTCAAGTTAGAATGAAATTGAATTGACGTGAGGGGAAGCATGGAAGACACTGATATATCGCTCGATTTTTTCTCTCACGTTTATCAAGCTTTATTCTCGCTCGCTACGTCATTTCCGGTGATAATACATGACTCGCCAATAAACAACAATATGTAAAGCAGTCAATTTATTAAAAAGGGATTAAAGTAAGGCTTACGGAGTGATGAAATGCATAAAGATATATATGATTGGGGACAGGTCTGTCTGGAATTCACAGCTTTTATTTCCTTATTGTGCGAGTAGTATTTGTTCATCTCTTTTGATCACTGCTATGAGAGGTCACCCTCACTGTTGGAGTGGTTAGCGTAGCACAAGGAAGTTAGGGGTTTTAAGTTTGAATGTTCGATTAAGATACCGTGTTTGTCCTTTCATCTATTTCATCAGATCAAATTCACCCTCATCGCCGCGTATAAAATATGGAGGCACAAAAGTGATGCAAAACATAATAAAAATGCAAATATATATGTGCATTATTAAATATAATATAATGTTAAGACGAGATAAATCGATGGAATGACATGGCCAACAAATATGGTAGCCACGTATTGTTATTTACATTATTGTATTTCTGACTTTATTAACGTCATTTACACAGTTCGACACTTAAGTAATGACATTACTTAATCACATTCTATCTGTGAAGTAACGCGTTCATGATGTAATGTATTCCATAATCCACAACCTCGCAACACCTCATGAACTTGGCGTTGGGCATGATGGGAATTATGCTGCCATGTCGTGATGGAGGTGCAAGGGTGTCGTCACGTAGGAGCAGCGAATGAATATTTTTTTTTTTACATTCTGAAAACTGCTTGCCGCTGTGCACAACCTTGCTCCAGAGAAAGTTAGGACAGGGTATAGAAACGTATACAATGCAACAATTAGAGGCCAGTTCGTAATTGTTGACAGGTGCGATGGAAAGCATGGGCACCCCAGATAGTAGGTTCAGGACGTGTGTTTGCACATATCCTCGCCAGGCATGTACCAGTCCGCACACGTGTACGGTGTATCTAAAACGACTGGTCCCCAAAGCATATTTACATCCGTTCATGATACTGCACGCTCTTTCCCAAAGTTTGCGGACAGATAGATTTTGAGGTTGGTGATAATGGGTCCTTACCAGGTTCAAACCGTTACCGATTCTTCTTTCCTTTGTGAGAGGGGCTCGTCTCTTGTACAGAGGACTGTTAACCACCAGACTGCCTTTCCTTCTCGTGCGAGGCGACGATTATCAGGTGATTTATTGTAACCAGGAGTCTTGAGCACTTTCTTTTCTATGGTAGCTGAAAGGGCGCTGGTTTCCTGTTTCCCAAAGTAGAAGGAAAACCATTGCAAAGCGAAAGAAAAAGTGTATCCGCTACGTGAAATATCCTCGCTCGCACATTGTGTCTGGACTAAATTAAAAAGAGGGAAAAAAATATAGGCAAGCTCTTGGGCAAGGAACGAGTTGGTTTACATGACTAAGTTGCATGAAGTGCACATGTAGGCTGAGCGCCCCTTTACAGTCCCACTTTTAAAATGTAACGATATTGTAGTCCTAAGAGATAGTGTAGTTTTAGATCACTTTAAGCAATGAATGAATGAATTAGTAAAAATTTAATAAAGAAGATTTTAATATAAGTAAATGAAAAAGAAGTAAAGTATTTCCCTGTGCTTTGTACCACTCCATGAAGGCGTACAGGGTGTGTGGAGTTAGAGTCCCACACTTTCTTGATCACGGCCGAAGGTGGGAGTGATGCGATCAGCACCACGCCCCTGGCCGCCTTTACCCCGCAGAGTTTCCTCCAGGTACGCTGGGTGGGCGCTGGAGCCGCTTGAAAAAGTCCTCCGCCAGAGATCAAACTCTCGCATGGTAGTCAGCCACAGACATAATATAAGCCTACAAGTAATAGAAGATTAAGATGTAATTTTATATCGTATCTATATATATATTGGTTATCGGTATCGTATTATCTGCATGGTTGGAAGTTTCATATAGATCTGTACCAGGTTCTTGACGATTTGTCCAATGTTATGCTGTAAGTATGGAAAGTCAAGGTCTCGGTGTATTTTATTTTTTTTAATTTGAATTTGAATTAATTTTTTTATTGGGTGCGTCACTGAGGCTATTTTGCACCGTCGCACTATACGAGGTCCAAGGTATCCGTGTAGCTGATCCAAACATATCACTCGTGTGTGCTTACCATCCCGAGAGCTCAGTTTAGGACAATCTGTGGTTCTCGCCTCATAGCACATGGTGTCGGCAGGTCGGTCAAGCATAGTACAATGATCGATTCAATGCCATGGGATGAGGAGGCATGTGAGTGGAGAGGTTTACATAATGTAGAACTGCATAATTTGTATTCATGTCCTAGAATAATTAAATCAAGAAGACTTAGATGGGCAGACCATGTGGCACGAATGGGAGAGGAAAGATAAGTTTAGAGGATTCTTGTTGGGAAACCTGATGGTAAGAGACCTGTAGGAAGGCCAAGACAAAGATGGAGAGATAACGTTGAGATGGACCTAAAGGAAATCGGTAAGGATGGAAAAGATTGGATTGATCTTGCCCAGGATAGGATCAGATGGAAGGCTTGTGTTCAGTCAGATTTAAGATGCTTAGATGCAGATTCGTGTTGAGCCGAATCTAAGGGATTTGACAGGTGGATACAGTGCAAGGAGGCGCTGATTTACTTTCTGAGCAGTCTCTGAAATCTGCGGATGAAAGTACAATGGAATGCCTAAGAATTACCAAGCAAATTGTCCACCATATTAATTCATTTTGCTTCATGCAATGAGAGCTGCAGGAATGGAAACCAAATAACAAACAATCTTCTGACAGCCTTTGCACCTTTGTACATAAAAATCACATAAGATAAAAATGGATGAACAATTTGGCGAAAAATACTTGTGCATCCCACTGTACAATACTGTGTGTAAAGAGATGCCCAGCCACTTGGCCATGCGAAGATACTTGATCCTGTTGCTGTGCGGTTGTGAGTTGGCTGAAGAAGCGCAATGTGAATTTTGTGCCGGTCGCCTGGTGAATATGACTGCCACACACTTTTCTGCATTGCCTTTGATTCTCGAACGTGTGCTTCATCGTTCGATTTTCGCCAAGTGTCGTTGAATACGAAATATGGCAAGCCTTGACCTGTTTTTCGCTGAGGCGAAAGAAAGTTGTGTCGTCCGCGTATGGTGCTTGCAAGCAACCGTTTTCCCAAGAGGGCGTCTGAAGAGTAGAGAACATACTAGACCGAAGAGAGGCACGAACCCTAGGGGACTCCTGAAGAAGAAGTCGGTCGTGATGTGAAATTGGAATCGGTAACTTAACACAAGGAGCGATGATACACGAATGAATCGATTCGTCTACGTTCATGTGTGTACCATATGTGTTTCCAACGGATTTCCATTATTACTGTTGATTTCGTTGTGACGGTGTGTGTGTGTGTGTTTGTGTGTATACATACAGTAGCGTGCCCAAGAGGATTCGCGCCTTGAGTCCAGTATTCCTAAAAGAGAGCTTCAAAGGCAGGAAAATATGACAAAATGAGGACTGAGTACTAAAAAAAAGTATACGTAACTCCCCTTTCGAAAATCCTCAGCAATCCACTGTATGTGTGTTTGTGTATATATCTGTGTGTGTATGTGCATGTGTACGTGTGCCACAACTATAACTCAAAGATTGAGATATATTATTTGAACCGTGTTCAGCATTTTTCAACTCAACTCTATCTTTATGCAGGGACACACACATACAATGACAGATGTATGTACGAGGCGTACTCGTAAAGTAAGTACCGTTTGCAAATATTGCCGCTGTAGCGATGCAGTCGCGACCGTGTGAGTTCTCGCTGACGTCCTTCATCCGTTAGTTAGCCACAGGCACGCGTGGGAGCAGGTCATGCTTTTTCTTCGTAGATTTCTGAAGGTTTGAAATGTTCAAGAAAATCAATCGGCCCGCCGACTGTGAAGTCCGGTCTGTGATTTGTTTTCTCAATGCAAGAATGGTTGAATTCTTGCCTAGAGGACAGACCACCAACAAAGATGCCTGCTGTGACACATTAATCCGGCTGCGTCGTGCAATTCAAAATAAAAGACGCGGAATGCTTAGCGAAGGCATTGTGTTGCTTCACGACAATGCTCGTCCGCATACGGCCCAACAGACTCAAAATGTCATCACGTCATTCGTCTGGGAACACTTTGTTCATCCGCCAACAGCTCTGACTTGGCACCAAGTTACTACCATCTCTTTCTTCATCTAAGAAGAAGTTTCTTGCTGGTCAGCGTTTCGACGAGGATGACGAAGTCGAAGCAGCAGTGCATGGATGGCTTTCGTCACAGGCGGGAACATTCTATGATGATGGGATACAAAAACTAGTGCCACGCTACGACAAATGCTTGACCAATGGTGGAAAGTACGTAGAAAAGTAGTTTAAGGTCTGAATGCAATGAAAATAAAAAAAGGTACGAAACTATTTTACTTTATTTTTTACACCCTTTCGGTACTTACTTTCCGAATACGCCTCGTATATACATATACGTACACACACACGCACACACACATATAATTTATAATTACATAATGGAATTAAATTCCATGCCATTGGCAGCGTGTACAGACAGGTTAATCGGGACTGGGCCTACTCTACACCTTAAGAGTGGGATCCGAACACGGACCTCCCGGATGGCGCAGTGGTAACGTCGTCGCCTTGTAATCAAGGGGTCCGGGTTCTATACCCAGTGGAGACACATGGCAAAGTGGTTCGGATCTCACTTAAACTGTAGGTCCATTCCCGATTAGGCTTTCTGTTCGTAACGGGGACTTGAAATATCAAATCAAATGAAATCAAACACGGACCACTTGATTACCAAAAGTAATCAGGAAGACCCTAGATTCCATGTGTATTTCACTTATAATTGAAACCTATAATTAAATCTGATTTAATGTCGCAGGTACCTTCGTAACCTTTTTGCCTTTTGCCTGTGTTCTGCATAAAATTGTGCAATAGGAAAGGTTACTATTTCTAACATCAGATGGCGTAGTGGTAATCAAGATGTATTTGACTTCTTAGTTTAGAATCATTATCAATCTATATTCATAATAAAGTATTCAAAATTAAACAAAAAACTGGTATGGTCCGTTTTTGTAAGTCAACATGCAGAATGTTTAATTTTAATATTATAAATTTTACGAAAACATTTGACAGTGTACGCCTTATGTTCTACACCATGAGATATTTCCTCAATTTTTTTTTAAAAGGAATATAAAAAAACAATCAAACTTGAGAGGGAGAGAGAGAGAGAGAGAGAGAGAGAGAGAGAGAGAGAGGGAGAGAGAGAGTGCTCTCTCTCTCTTTCTTCTTCTTTCTGGCACTACTCTCTCTCTCTCTCTCTCTCTCTCTCTCTCTCTCTCTTTCTTCTTCTTTCTGGCACTACTCTCTCTCTCTCACACACACACACACACCATCACTACCCCCATTAACACTATTGCATGAAGATTAAAAAGAGAAAGAGAGAGAGAGAGAGAGAGAGAAAGTTTTATTCCTTTCGCTTCTTTCACACAATTATGCATTATTTCCTTACTTTGGCATTCTTTTTTCTTTCTATGTGTGTCTCTCTCTTTCTCTCTCTTGTTTTTTTTGTCTCAAAGAAATTGAACATTTTAGAGGAGAAAGGAGGTAGTTGCAGAAAATATCGTTGTATGACTAAATAATTTTAAATAAAAAATGAATGTGTGTCTCTCTCTCTCTCTCTCTTTATGGGTGGCAGAAGGCAAAAAAAAATGTCCTTCTCTCTCTCTCTCCCTCTCTCTCTCTGGTAACATGTCAAAGAAGGAAAGAGAAACAATCGAAATCATGACATGGAAATAAGAAAATCAGAAATACATATATAAATAAAAAAAAATATAATCAAATAAACTTTTTTAATTTCTTCTTTTTCATCTCTCTCTCTCTCTCTCTCAACTTTTTAAATGATGTAGGACAGTGATTTTCAAATTTACCTTCCCTTGTTTCCAAATTACAACCACGGCCACGTTTCTTATCTTCTCATTACGTACAAATGACCAGTCTTCCCGTTTCCTATTTTTAGATTACCGATTTAATAACTTTTCTTATCTCAACCGCCTTATCGAAAGTACGTACATTGCTCTCTACCCTGGCAAAAAGTCCAATAAATGATCCAGTATCAAGAGGTACTTGAAATGCTCGCAGATATCGTTTACAAGTGGAGAATACTGGAGTGCCCAAGATTTGCGTTTTGCAGGTTTTCAGGATAAGCACTAATACTCGCTGTTATATACACTGTATGTGTCTAACATTATTTGACGAGGACCAATTGCTATGTGTATTCATGACTTTATGCATCTCCTTCGTTGCGTTACATTATTCGAGATACTGCTGTAAACGACCGTTGAAAATAGGTATTGCTTCCAATGTTTTACCAATAAATCACAAAATTGGATTTTCTTGTCAACCCTTTTACTGTATCAGTGGATCGAGAAAGGAATGCACTCTCACATGAAATAAGAAAATGAGATTCAATAGAAGGGATTAAATGATGCTACATTCTTTTATTATTAGTTTCAAATTAACGCTGAATAATTAAGAAACGTGTTTAACAACATTAGGCATGGCCTGTCTCTTGGTCTTATGTTTTCTGTCTCTCTGTTTCATTTTGCCTATTTTTCTTTCTCTCTCTCTTCTTCTCTCGCTCTCTCTACTTTTATGTGTGTGTGTGTGTGTGTGTGTTTGTATACGTATATATACATTCTTTCTCTCTGCAGCTTCATCTACCCCTCTCTCTCTCTCTCGCTATGTCTTTTTATTTTCGCCCGACCCTGTGGCCGAGTGGTTAGCACATCGCGCTGCGACGCCAAGGGTCCCGGGTTCGAATCCCGGTCGGGCTTGGTTGTTTATGAATGTCCATTTACCAATTTCATAATTTCATCACTCATCCCCATCTTCGCAAATTAGCCAAGAGGCACAAAACGCGAAGTAAAATAAACTAAATCAAATCAAATCTTTTTATTTTCCACATTCGATTTCTTTTTTTTGATCTTCTTGTCATTCCTTTATTTCTACCTTCTGTTCTCCTTTTCCCCTACCCTCTTTCTTCCTCCTCTGTGCGTGCGGCTTCCTCTCTTTCTTCTCTCCTTTTAAAATTATTTCTGTTCTTTCTTTGTCTTTCGCTGTCTGTCTGTTTTCTGTTTGTTTTCTCTAATATTTCGTTCTCTCTCTGCCTTTCTATCTCACTCTCAATCCCCTTCTTTGTATATTCTCTTATTCTTTCTTTCACTGTTGTTCATTATCTGTCTTTTTCTATCTGTATGTCTCTCTCACTTTGTGTCTGTTTCATTTACCTTTTTCGCTTTCTTTCTTCCTCATCACTGTTTCCTTTAATCATTTTTGCAGTATCTTAGCATCTCTCTATGTGCCTCTCTTCCTTCTTCCTTTTCCCCCTTTCTGTATGCATTCTCTTTGACTCATATTCTTAATATCTCTCTCTCCTGGTATCCTCTTCTCATTTCCCCTCTTTCCTTTTCTTCTATTCTCTGTTTTCCAATCTCTGATTTTGCTGCAGGTGATACAAATGACACACTTTGCAGATGATACAAAAATTCACTTTGCCATCTAGGTTTGGCAATTTACCAACTTTATTTACCCTTACGGATCAAATGCGCTGATTCATATTTCAATAACAGTTTCAGCCATACAAAAACAAAGCAGATGAGAATTTTAACTTAATAGGAAGCTGATCGTAACATTGAATTTCACATCACAAAGACCTGGAAGGAAATTCCCACACAAGGTATTTTATATTGTGCATCGTTCCCAGATCTGATTGGACACGTAGGAAACCAGGTGACGTTTCACTCGAAGCCACGTCCTCTGTTGATGCCCCCAGGAAGGAACGGGAATGTCCTCTTCCACATTCTGTTCCAGGTTTACGATGAGAATTCCGAAAGCTCTTTTGCACACGGGGCTCATCCTGGTTTCTCTCACAAAGGTTATGGCCTGAAATACTGATGAGACACGCACATGGCCCACCCTACGGATCTGATCGATACAGTATGCATGAAGGTTTGAATCTTACGCCCCTCTTGGAAAATACATTGGTGATAAACCTCGCTTCTCTTCCAATAAAAACATAAAATAAAAGATTGATGATGTGTAGGATATTTAACAGGATATGCTCGAAAATAAAAAAAATAATATGAAGAATCAATATTTGAAGAATCCCTTGCCACTACACGATAGAATGCACGTGCCTCTACTGGGTATCGAACCCGGAAACCTTTGATCAAGATTTTCCTTGTTCGATACCCGATGGAAGCACATAGTGGTTCGGATTCATATGTAATGAATCTTCTCCAATATTCAAGAGTTGAATATTGGATTCAAGATTCGGACATCACGTCAAGAATTTGGGTTTTGATAACGGAACTAGCATGTGCAATTCGGATATTGGATCGAGGTTTAGAGATTCGGTAGATCAGGATTACAGTTTCGAATACTAGGGCCTGAATTAGAGATTTGGATATCTGATCGTTGATATGAATCGATATTGATTGATTGATTGATTGAGTTGGTGTTTTAAGTCCACTTTATGCACAGTAACGCTAATTGGGACTGGACCGACAGTTTAATGTGGGATCCGAACAACTATGTACTTTGACCGGGTATCGAACGCGGGACCCCTTGATTACAAGGCGACGACCGGATTCGGATATTGTATCCACAATTAGAGATTCGGATATTGGATACAGAAATAGAGATTCGGATATTGGATCCAAAATTAGATATTCGGATATTAGAGCGCGGATTTGGATTCGGATATTAGAGCAATGATTCGTGATTGGGATATCTGATCGAGGATTTGAAACCCACTAGATTGCTGTTCGGGCAGTTTTGGATATGATTCGTACTCGATTTCAAACGTCAATCCTCCATGCAGTACACCCTGTACTTCATCTTGCAGACTAGCGAGGCTCTGGCGTCTGGACTCACGCCAGTATAATCCTCTGTAGGGCTCGTGTTGTGTCGTCCATGTATTTGTGATTGTCCCTTTATCTATCTCATCTTATCACCACTCATCCTCATCTTCGCGATTAGCCAAAAGTGGCAGAAAAGCGAAGTAAAATAAACTAAACCAAGCAATCAATTCATTCCTCTCTTACGAATAAAAAAAACGTAGGATGTCTCACTTGAAGTAAGTCTTCCAATATGGAAGAATTTCAACGTACGGATTATATTTTTCGCCACTAACTTTATACATTGTTTTTCTTCTTTTCCGAGTTTCCCTTCGCCATGCATTTTGTCATGTGATTTTCTGCATGAGCAGCGCAGCGTCTGTAGAGAATACAGCCTGTCAACAGAGGCAACAATGTAAGCATTCAAGAGGAGTGATAAACAGCCTTTGTCGTCTCTTACCGACTCAGCATCTTTCTGCCAGCTTTCAAGTGTTCCTATTGGCGTAACGACTTTGCCTAGGCATCTCCACAGGAGCAGATTGGAGCCCTTCTTTTTCGAGGAGGAAGAGAGGATGATAAAAATCTGTGGTTGCTTAGAAACGAGAGAGCCCTGTGAGGGCATTTCTCTCAGTTCCTCTAAGTCAACAAAAATCTATTGGAGAAAAAATATTGTCGTAGCAGCGGGCGAATAGGACCACCTGTAGTACTCGTGAAAAGGGAATCAGAAAAGAAAATGCTTCCTATCATTTTATACTTAGTGTAGGGAAGAGGTTCTTTCATAAAGGAAGAAAATCTTTGGACTTCAAAGAACCAGTAGGATCCCTGAAAGAAGACAATTTGAAGGAAAGATGTGCGTGCTTGAAATGAAGCAAACTTCCTATCTTTTATGCACTGTGAATGAAAAATGTTCATGTTTCTTCTGGCTAATTGGGAATGAAGAACTTTTAACTGTAATATACAGGATGTAAAGAGAGACACGCACACACAGAGAGAAGAGAGAGACAATGTGTAGGTGATAAAGGTTCAATGAGAGAGTGAGAACTAGTGAGTGATATTGACAGATAGATGCATAGAGAGTGAAAATTGGTAACAGAGTGGGAATGAGTGAGCGATAAAGATACGTAGATACATGAAATAGGTGAGATAAAGATAGATACAGGGAGAGAGTAAAAATAAGTGACAGATAAAGATATATATATAGGGGAGAGTCGTACAGTACCGGCCACCTTAAGCTTATTGATTATAACTAAGAAAGGATTAGGAGATAGTCTGTCACGTGCCAGTTTCGATGACAGAATGAAAGTTGCAAGGAGGAATGGTTTCTCGGAATCGATGAGAGATGGCAGCACACTATATAAAGAGGAGCAAAGGAAATTATAAAAAACTTAGAGCGGAGAAGAGGGATTATATATATTATAGTAAATTGAGAAATATATGAAAGAAGAGTTCAAATACTATAAAAGAAATAAATAGAATGTTGTATATAGTAAATTAAAATAATTAAGAATATTCCCGCATATGAAACGTTTAGGCAAGTTATTAAGTAATTCAGAAATTTATCTCTTTTTGATTCTCTGGCGAGGAGAACGTCGCCATGTTTTGGTTGTTTGTCCCCGGTGGCGCTGTTGTCAAATTAGACGCCCCGAAGCACTTTACGGTTGCGCTCCTTTTTAGTCGCACTGGGCCATCGGCAGCGCTTGTTATTAGCGATCCTGGTTATTCCCCTTTTGTCGTCCACACAGCAGAACCTTTAGTTCCAGAACGTAACTTGACTGAAGTTAAAGATGCTATTAAAAGGCTAAAGAATAACAAAGCACCTGGCATTGATTTAATACCAGCTGAGTTAATTAAATATGGTGGAAATTCATAAATATGTCAAATTCATAAATTAATTTGTTTAATATGGAATAAAGAAGAAATCCCTCAACAGTGGAAAGAATCCATAATTGTTCCTGTGTTTAAAAAAGGTGATAAAATGAACTGCAGTAATTACCGTGGAATTTCTCTACTCTCAACAACATACAAAATATTGTCTAACATTCTTTTAACAAGACTACCCATATGCTAATGAAATTATAGGTGATTATCAATGTGGATTTAAAAGTAACCGATCAACTACAGATCAATTTTTTCACATCAGACAGACACTCGAAAAAAAGTGGGAATATAATCAAAATGTCCATCAGCTATTCATTGATTTCAAAAAAGCATATGATTCGGTCAAAAGAGATAAATTATATAATATATTAGTTGAGTTTGGAATACCTAAGAAGCTTGTTAGTATGATAAAAATATGCACCAGTGAAACAGAAAGTAAAATTCGTGTGGGTAATAATATGTCTGACAAATTCACAATTCATGATGGGTTAAAACAAGGAGATGCATTATCTCCATTGCTCTTTAATTTTGCCTTAGAATATGCTGTTAGGAAGGTAAGAGAAACTAAAGAAGGACTAAAATTAAATGGTGTGACTCAGTTGTTAGCATATGCAGATGATGTAGACTTACTGGGGGATGATGTGAATACAATTAAGAATAATGCTAAAATATTTTTCAAAACTGCTAAAGATATAGGTTTGGAAGTTAACAAAGAGAAAACTAAATATATGCTTACAGGCCGAAACCAAGTGTTAGGTAATAATCAAAATCTAATTATTGATAACAACTCGTTTGAACCAGTTTCCAAATTCAAATACTTAGGAGTAATATTAACAAATGAAAATTATATTAAAGAGGAAATAAAAAGTAGGCTTAATTCAGGAAATGCATGTTACTTCTCTCTTCATAAACTTTTGTCTTCTCGTTTAATATCTAAGAAACTAAAAGTTAAAATATACAAAACAGTAATTTTGCCTGTAGTATTATATGGATGTGAAACTTGGTCCCTTACATTGAAAGAGGAACATAAATTGAGAGTATTTGAAAATAGGATCCTTAGGAAAATCTTTGGACCTAAAAGGGATGAGGAGACAGGTGAGTGGAGAAGGTTACATAATTTAGAAGTACATGATTTGTACTCATGTCCAGATATTATTAGAATAATTAAATCAAGAAGACTTAGGTGGGCAGGCCATGTGGCACGAATGGGAGAGGAAAGAGGAGTTTACAGGATTCTTGTTGGGAAACCAGATGGTAAGAGACCTGTAGGAAGGCCAAGACGAAGATGGAGGGACAACGTTGAGATGGACCTAAGGGAAATCGGTAGGGATGGGAAAGAGTATATAGATCTTGCTCAAGATAGGGACAGATGGAAGGCCTGTGTTGCTGCAGCCATGAACCTTCGGGTTTAAGAAGGCTAGAGAGTTAGTTAGTTAGTTTTTCGTTAAATAGTTGTCAGTTTAGTCGACCCTACTCTTTCTACAAGTATAGCTTGTATTGTTTGCCAAAGAAGCGGGGAAAGCGAGAGCATAAATAAGATTACGCTTTAAAAAAGAAAGATAATAAATTAAAAGAAGAAGAAGCCTTTTCCATATTAAAAGAAGAAGAAGCCTTTTTGATAATAAAAGAAGAAGAAGTCTTTTCCATATTAAAAGAAGAAGAAGCCTTTTTGATAATAAAAGAAGAAGAAGCCTTTTCCATATTAAAAGAAGAAGAAGCCTTGCAGCAAAGCAGATTTGATATCACATTTTTACAATACCTGTAGTTACAAAAATACAAAATATTATTTTGGTCTACGCATTCAACATATACCAAACTCCTCATTCGGTACACTGAACCCATCTTCCTCAAAGGACTCTAGACAAATTACGCATTGTGCAGTTTCTACAGTTGTCTTCTTATTTACTGAGGGCATAAACTTATTGTCCAAGTCTTTCATATACGAAAGTAGTTGTTATTCCATTTCGTCATCAAACGTCGTCTTAAATCAGCCCATCTGAGGTGTCAGGTCCACATTCATACCACGTTGAATCTGTCATTTTCTTTGTCATTGCCTCATTTACCGCCGCTTTCATGGCCTCTTCAGTCCATTTACCTCTTTTGTTGCCCTCCTCGTCTGCCATCTTACTCTGAAAACAAAAGCAAGCAAGTAGGTGCGTACGAAATTCTGTGTGACCGATACTGTACGCTCATTAGGTGGTAACAAAAGTTCCGATTACACGTTATTTATAATCGATTTGCTAAACTATTTATATATTTTAGTATCCTTTTAGAATACCGATAAACTGAATCTGACAATCAATAAAATCGAACACTTACCTCGAACATGAATACCAGGGCCCTAGAAATAACTTCTCTCACGCAGCCACTTGACTCTTCACAGTAACACAGGCACAGCTCTCACAATACTGCGTGAAAGCGGGTGACCCCGAACTATAGCGCAGACGAAAACATACCCTTCCCTCCTACTCCCGTAAACTACTGCTATGTAGCGTCAAATGCTCGAACTAGCAATTGGCCGATACTGTAGGACGGCTGGTACTGTACGTGAGAGTCGTACAGTACCGGTCGTCCTATATATATATATATATATATATATATATATATATATATATATATATATAGAGAGAGAGAGAGAGAGAGAGAGAGATAAAGAAAATATACAGGGAGAGAGTAAAATGTGTGAGAGATAAAGAAGTGTAGATAGCGAGCGAGTAGAACAAAGCAAGATAGCTAGCTGGCTAAATAGACAGTTATAGATAGGTAGATTATACACACACAGAGATAGGGTCCCAAAATAGTGTTTACACTCTTTGAATGTTAATAAAAGAGAAACTATTAAATATAACTTGACTTTTTATATTTGAAGCTGCAAAATCTTCATTAAGTGTGTGTAGGCATTATGTTGTTTGTAGTTCCACCACAGCACACCAGGTGGTAAGCACTCGTGTACTCAAAGTGGTAGAGGTGAGCATTTTTTCTTTTGAGCAATGTGAGAAGTGTCGATTTACTACCCAGATCTCCCAATTTAACACCGTTAAGATTTCTACCTCTGGGAAACTAAAGAACGATGTGTACCCCACAATGCCATGGTCACTGGATGACATGAAACATTCGATTGACACTACCTGTGCCTCCCTTCATGTGGAAACCATATCTGCTGTTTGTTAATTTGTCGCTCTGCTCTATAGCATTGCAGACAAAGTATTGCTGCCAATGAACGTCTTTAACCAGTGGCGGCGATTAGGGGTGCGAGGGGGCAGTTGCACCCCCACTTTTTGCCACTTTTTCCCCGCACTATGCTAAACCTTATCTACAAAGAGAAGTAAACGGTCCATGCCCACCCCAGTTTTGGCAGCTTCCCCCCCCCCCCCGGTTTAGGTATGTGACGCTCAAAAAAAGTTAATACTTGCTGTTATTAGTGTTCTCATTATTAACGTTCAAAGAGTATAAACACTATTTTGGTACAGACTGTATACACACACACACCTAAGTGTATGTATGTATCTAATATGTACACACACACACACATACACATGCACAGATAGATAGAGAGAGAGAGAGAGAGAGAGAGAGAGAGAGATATTGCACAATTATTCGATCTTTCGCAGACAAAATAAGAACAAACCAAGCAAATAGAACACAGTGCTTATTTCATTAACGATAACACATCCCCACATATTACTAGCGCCCACCTCTTGATCTCACAACACACATATCAACTCCGTCACATTGACGTGCGAACAATTAATATTGATTATTACATGTACAGGAATACTAATAGACCCTTGGCATATTAATCGAGCTATATCTAGCGTTCTGAACTTCCTCTCCACTCCTTCCCGATAATTGAATTATAGCTAATACTCGAAATCATCCGCTCTGCTCGCTTCATTTGTTTTTAGATCTGCCATTTTTGAAAAACGCACGACAGATAAAAACCAACTGCATGATAATTATAGCACTTTAACCAGTGAATTTACATTCTAAAATTTGCCACGTGCAGGATGCACTTGTACAATATTACCCAGAATAAACGGTTGAAGTTTGCATTAAGTCTGTTTTATGTACAGATAGGCTAATTGGGACTCGACCTAAAGTACATCCACCGGGTAACGAACCCAGAACCCCTTGATTACAAGCCGACGACGTCACCACTACGCCATCGAGGAAACCCCTGAATAATGGATTTATTATGCTAGGGTGATATACTCCATGAGCAACAATCCGTATATGGACATATATCCCAGTATAATGGTTATATATACTAATGTCCAAATGTAAAGCAACAAACGGAAATTCTTTCTCGTGTGTCCATTTGACCACATAATACGATCAGGTGATAGTAATATTTATGATGTCATAGACAACTGATACCTTAATGTACCAGGATTTATCAACAAAAAAATCACGATAGCAACAGGTTAAACTTGGCAAATTTATCAACAAAAAAAATCACACGAGGAAAGGATTTCTGTTTGTTCCTTTAATTTTGGACACTAGTAGAAACTGTCCAAGTTTCAGACATATTTTCACTGGATTCCTTTCGTCACACGATACACATCTATGCAATAGTCTAGTTCGCCCCACCCTCGCTCTAGCATATCTCTACTAATGGTCGTAAATGCAGCTGTAATGCGATCCTGCAGCTCTACCAAAGATGATGGTAGTGGTGGCACATACCTACACTGTGTCTTTCACATGCCCCAAAGGAAATCACAAACCGTTAGGTCGGGAGATCTAGGAGGCCATGGGAAAAGCTCTGAGTCATCTTCAGCACATCGCCCAATCACACATTTACACAGGCAACCGGTTTTCTTAAACTGTCGGTGCCATCGCAGAATGCTTTGGTGACCTGTCGGTGCAGTCGCAAACTGTCTCCGGAATGCAGGCTGTACGGTAACAACGGAAAAACACTTCTCATATTTCAAAACACAGAATGCTTCCTGATGGATAGACACCATTTTGGAAACTAGGTTTGTGCTGCCATCTGTGGGCAGGCTGAGAAATTAAACTTTCAGATGGGTTATTTCGTTTCATGATTAGCACACACATATTATATTAATAGTTTTGGAAATATTTCACTTTAAAACCTGACGAATAATTTATAATTACCCTGTATTGATGAAACAAAGAGGGAGGAACATTTCAGTACATTTTAGCATGAATTTAGCGAGAACTGGCAAGCATTTCAATCCATATAAGAATGACCTTTCGGAGAAGACACGTGCACTAAACATTGATGAATGGTATTTCTGGTCTTTTGTGATCCTTTTAGGCATTCTGCAATTGTCTGTCGTCTTTTTCAACTTCCGTTTCTCTCTGAAATGTGACAAAGCCGAAAAAGATTACAAGGTCTTTTGCATAAAGAAACATCATCTCAGAAGGAATACATTCATTGTTGACATCGACTTGACTTCCTGTTTTGCAACAATAGTGACTACGTTCGGGTTCTTTGTCTCGAAAAAGAAGTAGTACCAGGTACCAGGTTTTGGAAAAAATACATCTCCCAGAATGTCTTACACGTAGCAACGAATTTGTTGAATTAACCAGTAATATTTTGTTGTTATTTTTGGTATGAACCAATAAGTACGGCAGATTTAAGTGAAGTACATTAAGAAAATTTGGTGATTTTTTACTAAATTATTTGGCAACTCTGAACAACATTAATTTGTCGATCTCCGTGGCGCAGTGGTTAGCACAACGCGCTACGACGCCAAAAATCCCTGCTTCGATTCCCGGCAAGGACATTGGTGTTCTTTGTGAGTGTACTTCATCAATTTCATCATGTCATCGCCCATCCTCATCTTCGCGATTAGCCAAAAGTGGCAGAAATGCGAAGTAAAATAAAGTATACTCTATCTTGGGAATCTATGGAGCAAAGCCATCGGTATCGATGGGAAACGGTAAGAGTATAGCATCGGTATCGGTGGGAATTGGTGAGAATCTCGGCATCGGTATCGGTTTAAAGCGGTATCGACTGAGCCCTAGAAAATATATATGTATCTCCTCTTTCGTAGAGACTTCTTGCAATGTAAATCCTTTCATATGGTCCAAATTTCATCTTTTTTTTTAATAATCTGGTTCTTTAGCTGTATTTCCACGCACACAAGTTCAGCTAATTCTCACATTAATTAACCCATGAGTCGACCAACTTGCTTTAATCCTTCTGTTCTCTACCATCCCTCCGTTCAACCTAACCTTTTGACATTCCTTCTTTGAGCGAAGGGTGGAGATGACAGGGTTTCTTTTTCGACTTTTTTACTGTCTCTTCTTCTGACGTCTTTCGTCCTTTTGATGTTGAGAGAAAAAGCGTTACGAAAAAAAGAAGAAAATGTGATTTTAACATGGAGACACTTAGACTTTCTTCCGTTCGGAATCTTAACTTCCCATCTACGCTTACGTCCGCCCTCGGCTTGAATGTCCTGATTTCGGTCCCATTCACCGAAACGTTTCAGATGAAGAGACACGTTAATAATTTCAGGATTCTTTCATTCCTAATTATCTCGTCCGATTTACTCTTTATTTTCCTTTCAACATCTCCATCGTCCTCTTTATTTTTCCAAAGTAAACACAGATGTCGCTGAGGGGGATAAAATTGTAGCGTTTTCCTCTTCACTGGCTTTTATAAATTGAAAACCATTTCTTTGCCTCCATTTAGACACAGAGGCGCTGTGCGAAGCCTACTTTCTTTATAAAGCCTGAAATACCGTTTCCAACCGTCGTAGCAGTTTTTATAATAGTATCTCTCGTCGTTGCTTCTCTACAACAAAAACATTAGGATATTAGACTAATTTGAACTACGCTATTGAAGATATATTAGAACTTTCATATAATTATGTGGGTTGGAAATTTGGTAACAGTATGGTAGGGTTGTGCCGAAGCCGATTACAGATGTATGAAAATCGGCAGAAATTGCCATATCGGCATCGGTATCGGAATCGGCAAAAATCCCATATTTAAACCGGTACAGATTATACTAGAGTTTTACCTTCAATAAGTTTTATATTCTAGTTTTGTAATCTATTGAAAATTTGGTTATGATTCGTCATTATTGTAGAGTTTGTGTAATAAAATTATTGCAAAACTCTCATTTAGAGGATCAACCTAACTATAAATCGCAAATAAAACAGTACATTGCTGAACCAGGATCTGCTGTTGTATTGGAAATTCAAAAATGAGTATTCAAACCTGAAGCAAGTGCTGAGAAAATACTTGGGCATACCTGCTGCATCAGTATTCAGTGATTGAGTGTTCGGTGTTGCTGAACAGATTTGCGATAAGAGAAGAAGTAGGTTACTTCCTGAAGTGCTTCCAAAACTCGTGTTTCTGAAGTTGAATCTCGCAGGACAGGAATTCATTTTGCATTTCAAAGAACTGCTTGTGTACTAATGTTAAATCTCTAGGTTCACATAACCTTTTGTAGATGCAAATGTACATTCGCATCTCTTGAGAATATATATGTATATACATATGATATGCAATAGAAATGTACATAGCAAATTTATTTTTGTGATGCAGAAAAGAACATCCCATATCTGTTTAATAATCTTATGTATCGAAAATCGGTTAAATATCGGCATCGGTATCGGTTCCAAAAATTATCGATGAGTACATCGGCATCGGTAAATTTTCAGCTACTTCACATCCCTATAGTATGGTATAATGAAAACACATTTCTTCAAATTTACAGGCAAAACTACTTACGGAACTGAGTTTCTGTAGACTTGAAAGTTCGTGGAAGTGTTTTCTCCCTTCGTTCAACTTATTCGGCCGATAAATCATGTATTTTTCGACATTAATGTATCTCCGATGCACGATAGCTCTTGTCACCATTAACGTCGACTACGTGAATCAAATGTTCCGTGCGTTCCATTATGTAACCCCCTCTTAGTGTTGGAACCACGCGGTAGTTTTACAAGATGACATGCGTGCGTTTTTTTTTCAATTTAATTTTCTATGTTTGCCTAACCTAACTTTCCGTGTGAAGTGTGTGTATCAATTTTCGCTTGAAAACCTTCTGTGAATAGTTTGTGCGGCATTTTTCGGTTAATAAGTTTGGAAACACTGCATATCAGCTGACGATAGACAACGTGAGTCAAGGTTTGCCCGCCATATTGTGTGTAACGAAAGCGAATTAGCAACGAACAATAAATACTTGTAATGTGAAAAATTACGCTTTTTTCTGTGAAAGAAGCAAAATCCCACGTTAAAAAATGTTCCGCTATGCATAACAGGTAAGTACAAATGTAAATAATTAGGAAATAAACGAGTGAAATGTGTTTTCTCTATACCATACTGTTACCGGAAATTTAATAGTGGCAACTACTTATTTAAAAATGATACATAAAAGATACATCTATGAAAGTTTCACAACCCTTCGATGTAGTCACCAGCATTGTGTACAACCGTTGCCAGCGATGTGCAAGTCGTAGTATACCTGTAGCAGCGCCTGTTCTGTTGACGGTTTCAATGGAGCGGTCTATTGCCTGAAGAATCTTTGGAACAGTTCGGAAGCTTCATCTTAGGGATCAATTCAAATTCGCAGAGGTTGGTAGAGCATCTGGCAGCCCCATCGAGCTAACAAATCAGCTACAGGTTGCAACGCAGGTCGCAGGATATGTTCCGAGAATGAACGGTAATACTGCGCATTGACTGTGTGTCCTGGGGGTA
Source organism: Lepisma saccharinum (assembly GCF_977018435.1). Classification (NCBI taxonomy): domain Eukaryota; kingdom Metazoa; phylum Arthropoda; class Insecta; order Zygentoma; family Lepismatidae; genus Lepisma; species Lepisma saccharinum. The sequence continues at coordinate 12,485,049 of NC_139229.1, forward strand.
CGCCGAGAATCGCCAGAACTTGCACATTAGTGGGGTTCTGACTACACAACTTTAGACCGCCAACTCCAGATGTACTCTAGTCCTTTCGTCACTGCGCATGCGCCTAGTGTTGGAAGGAAGACTCCATTTACTGGGAGGTAGCTCAGGTATCAAACTAACGTGTGGTATAAGTGAGAAGCACCGGTTCCGTTTCATGGCGTATGTACAGCAGTGTTGCCACTATTCAGTTTCCAACCCACGTGTTTACTTTGAAAGGGAGACTAGTGTACTGCTACATTCACTGAATTGGTTACTGTTCGACAGCGGAAGATAAGACTGGTTCGAGCGGACGAGTCTACAAGCGGAAGGGGATGTAGGTAAAAACATGCATGAAACAATGCTGTATGTTTCAGACCAATGCTTCGTTTGTATGCGTTCTATTGTTTTGTTTGTTATCTCTCTTTTTGCTAGGTTTGAATAACTTGAATGTTGATGCAGCAGGGGACGATTTTCACAGAACCTATTTCCTTTATCCGTTCCATCCCTATTTAGCACTGGCTCCATCCATTCGGCGCATGCGCAGTTGCGTAAGTTGTTGCTACTAAGGCGGACTTACTATAGCTAGTTTATTATTTTGCAAGATATTGCATGCATTGTTAGAATGCTTTCATTTCCTTAATTGGTCAGAAGTATTTTCTTGTCAGTCGGTAAATCAATAAGAAGATAAGAATCCTTTGATCAATATACGATCTCATCAACCACATAGGGCATCCCCGATGGCGCAGTGGAAGCGTCGTCGACTTCTAATCAAGGGGTCCCGGGTTCGATACCCGGTGGAGGCGCATACTGGTTTGGATCCCACTTTAAACGGAAGGTCCAGTCACGATTAGCCTATCTGTGCATAAAATGGACTTAAAACAACAATTCAATCAATCATCAACCACATTATCAATCATGTTTGACATTAAGTTTCAAAGAGTATAAAGCAAAACGTTACTCTCAATTTTCAACTCCATCATTTGAAAACAAAATCATTTAAATATTAATTAAGCTTGGAAAATAAACAAACAATATCATTTCCACTATACAGCTCGCCATACATGACGGCCTATGAACCAGTGTGTACGGTACACAGCTGAAAGTCACGTGACTGCAACAGCAAATGCACATCTTTTATATTGAAGCTCTTTTTAACGAAGGCGTGGCCACCAGGAATTCTGATAACGCCATAGGCCTGCACGCGCGTCCATAATACGTAGCAAGCAGTATAGTAAACGAAAATTCCGGAAACGTGACAACAGTTCAATTTACATTTTGAATGATTGCACGATTGTGTTTCTGAGCAAATAAGTAGCACAGTGAGGCTTGTGGACTGGATATTTGTGGACATTTCCGTTTCAACCTCGTTCTGTTAAGAAATTCCACCGTTAATTGGAAATAATTAGCCAAAGTGAATCACAATTAACAAACGGTAAATGTAATTACCGAATACGGAGCAATTTGCCATCAGGACGCTTTGTGGAAAGCTGTTGGAATACATCAAATCAATGTATTCATTAATGTAAATGTTACTGCCATTTGTCAATCGTGTATTTATCAAGCATTTAGCTTAATGAGGAATACCAACAAAGTTTTAAAATTATAATAATCATAACATGTCAAATTGACCAAAGTCAACAATATATCGAAGCGAATAACAGTACAACAAGATCAATAAGACATTTCATATTTATTTTATGCTCTATTAAATAATGTGATATGACGCAACATATTTTGTCAATTACTTAGAGCAACATTACATCAACAAATTTATGCTCTGGACCATGTGATGAAAACTTAATATACTATGAGTTGTGTATTTATTCGCTTCGTATTGTTTCTCTATTAATATTTCGGTTGACGTGGCCTTCTATCTCTTGGGGGTAATTGTGACGATGAAAATTGATTTTGATTTGATTTATTTTACTTGGATTTTCTGCCACTTTTGGTTGATCGCGATGAGTGATGATTTTATAAAATTGGTGAAGCCACACTCGCAAAGAACATCCATTCGCAGACCGGGATTCGAACCCACGACCCCTGGTCTCGTAGCGTGTTGTGCTAACCACTCCGCCACGAATGTCGGCTGCGACGATGATAATGAATGAAGTGGATGAGAGGACCAACAAGATGGTACGCCCAGGATTTGAGCCTGAGACCTCTGATTTCGTAAATGATTATTCTTATCGCTCCGTTATGGAGGCCAGCATATTATGTTATTAAGTGGTTATCGTAATAGTGATGGTATGTACGGAATCTAATCTAGCTATGCAAATAATATGTAACATTTTTTTAGGCAGTGACCCAGATTAGTGAGGCGTGGTGGCATTTGTCCCCACTCCACGTTTTGCTATTTTTGCCCTCTCACTTTGACATGTTAATGCTAAGCCTTGCAGGGTGCGAAATCATTGAAAACTGGGGAGGGGAGAAAGTTCTTAATCTACAAACCCCCTTCCCCACATATGAGTATTATTACAAGTAAAAATAAATTACTCAATTAAAAATATACTATTATTATTATTATTACTACTATTATTATTAATTACATAAAGGAAATTAATTTGTTACTATTATACATATCAGATATTGCAAAGCAGCTAACTAATTCCTCTAGTAACTGGTTAAAGATGTTAATAAATTATGAAATAGTTGAAGTGGTTTTATCATGTGTAAGTTTTTGTTTAGTTTGTGCTTTATGTTAATATAAATCAATTAGATTTCATATTTATCATTTTCTTGCATTCTTGTTTTACTTTTATTGTACGTATTGATGAAGATTTGTTAATGATATCTTGAGAGAATGCATTCAATACTCACATCTACATTAATTTGTGTGTTTTTTCGATATTATTCTTAGTAAAGTATATTTCAAATTGAAAGTAATTCCTTATCTTTTGTTTGTTATAACAAACCCCCCCCCCCGGAAATTTTTAGCGAGGGGATTTTTGAGGCCAAGATTGTTGGTGGGGGGAAATCCCCGTGTTCCCCCCAGGATTTCGCACCCTGAAGCCTTGTCTACCAAGAGAAAATGAACTGTCCTTGCACCCCCTCCCACTCCCCAGTGTTTGCGCCAAATCTGTTTCCAGCAGAATCCAGAAATTCAAAATTCACAAAAGGACGCTACTATAGGTCTCGCGCGACAACTTGAGCCTTGGGGAAAGTGGAAATCCTAGGGGGCCATATAGGTTTTGTCAAGAAAAAGGCAGGCTGGTATAGCAAAATTTCAATGTTGCCATCTGCAGGTGTAAACAATTAACTGGTCACTCGGTTTAGATGTAGATTTGCTTGATTCGGCAAGAGGGGGTTCTGCATTGCGAAGCCAGGCAAGAAATGTGGGAGAAGCCTCGTTTCCCGAGATACTCAACGATATCCGTGGCGGAGTGGTTAGCACAACGCGCTACGACGCGAGGAGCCCCGGGTTTGAATTCCGGCCTGTATATGGTAGTGTTTCTGTGCGTGCCAATATCATCATATCATCACTCATCGTCATCTTCGCGATTAGCCAAATGTGGCAGGAGAGCGAAGTAAAATAAAGCAAATCAATTAATCCAATTTGGATAAAGAGATTATTAATTCATTGATTGATTTGATTTATTTTACATCGCTTTTCTGACACTTTTGGCTAATCACGAAGATCAGGATGACTGATGATAAGACGAGACTGATGAAGGGAAAATCACAAAGAACACCCATAGACAGGCCGGGATTCGAACCCGGGACCTATGACGTCGAAGCTCACTGTGCTAACCACTCCACCACAAACCGCAAAAGGGGGTTATTAGAAGGTTTCTAAGAAATTCTTACGTTTTGGGCAACTGTACCTACACCTATCAAAGAAGCTGTGAGAAAAAATCAATTTTCGATGTAGGGTCACATTATGGAAATGTTTACTTGATCTTTGTTTTCTTTATTAAAGAGCTGAATCCAATAAGAGGTTTTGATGGAGAAACCATATATTATTGTTGTGTGCGCCGATTTATTTAGATATATTCATGACTGCCCAAGCACTGGAAGAGCCGTGTACTATTTAGACGAAATATACATAAACGAACATCATACGGTGCCAAAACGTGGCTGTGTGACAAAGACGTTGTAAGGCCTTTATCATCAAGTGGAAAAGGAAGGAGAGGCTTCCAATGACAACCATGGACGTAGGACAGTTTCCTGTGGCCTTTCGCAAGTAAAATATTAGTGAAATATATATATATATATATATATATATATATAAAAGATACATTTATACGCATTGATGATGTCAGAGGGATGGACAGAAATTTTAACCCAATAACTTCCATTACGAAAAGGAGAGAGAAGGAAATGGAGGAAGAGGAGCTCGCGGCATTGCGTACAAAGCAATATGGCCGTAATAGGTTAGAAGGTCGATATATATTTTTTTTCAATTAAAAGAACGTGGTGTATATACAGCTTTGCTAAGAAATGATTTAGGTCATCACAGGCATTCTGGTAACATATATTGCGAATAGCAAGAAATTAGTGCGGTTGCACACACTGTTTTTGAAGGGCGGAGGGTTGTCACCATTGAACTATATGTATATAACATAAAAGGACCACTTTACGGCGCAAAAGTGAATCCGTTCTCTCGTTTAGTTACGCCAGGGAACGTTGGAATAAAGGCTGAAGCAGACGAAATTTTCTGTGGCGGCAAATGGATTTTTACGACAGATTATTGGCATGTATTTACTTGTGATTAACGAAATATTTTTATTACATGAAATATCATAATTATAGCATAAATAATGCGTAATTACAGTAAAAGTATCTGAATTATTCCTCATATCAACCAAACACAACCTAAAAATTGCAAAAGAGAGTGGGAAATTTCGAAACGTTACCTTTTCATAAAGTATTTAGTAATTACCAGTTATACTCAGTATGTCAAATTGAATTAGAGTTTGCCCGCAATAAATTTTAAATGCATTGCATATTCTTTTTCTTTTTCAAAAACGTACTCTTCATGCATTATTACGAAAACGTTGAATTTTCCACAAATACACCAAATTTCTCTGATTTTTCTAGTATTTCCAGGCTGGTAGACACCCTGATAACATGCTTTTGGGTACAAACTTAATGCACAATTAACACTTTCAACAAAAACAAAAGAAAACGAAAACCAACTGAATGACAGTCAACAAACCTCAAACAATATTTAACATTAATTTCGAAGATTCCACATTTCTTTCTTCCTGTGCGTCTTACGCAAAACATACTTTGTATAGAAGTTAGGGGAGTTCCGGGTCGATACCCGGAGGAGGCACATAGCGGATCGGACCACACTTTAAACTGTAGGTCCAGTCCCGATTATCCTTACTGTGCATAAAGTGGACTTAAAACACCATATCAATCAACCAATTGTATAGAACTTAGGTCATAATATGGAGGCACTTTTTTGTGTGCACTATTAAAATTTAGGTTTTACCATGCTCGAGCATGGCATGTAGATAAAACTAATATTTTACGACAACAAAATCTATCCGGAGGTTAATTATTTTAATCCCCTTTGTTACCAACGTTGAAATGGACCTAAGGGAAATCGGTAGGGATGGAAAAAAATATATAGAACTTGCTCAAGATAGGGAAAGATGGAAGGCCTGTGTTGCTGCAGCCATGAACCTTCGGGTTTAAGAAGGCTAGGGAGTTAGTTAGTTAGTTAGTTAGTTGTTACTTCTGGTTAACTTCTCTCCATGACTCAATAAATTGCATATATAAATAAATATTTATAAGTTATGAAAAATTCCAATCGGTTATTACAAAATTTAATCACTTGCGACAGTGTATGAAACACGTGGGTGTAAACGCATTCGAAAGCTTTCGCTATAACATTTAATTATCGTCATCAACTTCTAATAAATACATTTGGGCGTAGTATACACATTTGTTAAGAATGATACCAATAAAAAAGTGGAAATTATTTAAACGATTCTTACATCCAGACGCCGAACACGACCGTGCCATGTTCAACCCACTTAAGACTGGATAAATTCTTCGAAAAAAAAACACATGCCAACTATTAATGTAGCGAAGGAACATTCATTTATAGCACTGAATGCATAACTATGGTTAAATTATGTTTCTTTTGGTTCTATACGAAAGCAAAGAGGCGAGTAAATACACGTTAGCTGATGGGATCATCACGTTTTCTTCCCTTCTTTCCTGGAGAAACTAATCGCAAAATTGGCTTCAGTTTTCACGGCCGATCAGCGTTGCAGCGAGCGTTCCAGTGGTTGTCACTGCCTCGGCGGTCAACTCGAATACTTTCTCCTCAGAGCTCAAGTTATGGCGCGAGACCTATACATAATCATTTCGCCATCAAGTTATCTTGACGAGATAAATTCAACGAATTTTCAGATGATTCAGAAAAATCGTTCACTCTGGTAACAAACAACTATGGATGGAAACACTGTTACCTGCCCCACGCTTTCATCGTTAATTTTCGTTCCGATCGCCGACCGAGCGACTCAACAAGTGAGTTATTCCGTCCGCCCCTGATCCTCCGAATGGAAGATCAAAGCAAGCAGGGAGGATGGGAATCGTAAACAGAAGCTTCAGGAAATCTCAACCTCCCCTCCTGCCCCTACCCCTGGTCTAAAGTGCTAGGGAGTGGAGCGTCTCTTGTGAAACAACAGCGCCTGGTGTTCAGTTGCTTAAGTAACGTTCATAAAATAGACGCTGAAACTGCCTCGATAAGTGTTCGGTAAAGGGCAAGGTAACAGTTTACAACCAGGTCGCAAAAATGCCATTTCGCCTGTCTGACCTTAATGTGCTTGGCTGCATGATAAAGTGCTGCGATTATATACAGGGTGTTTCAAAAGTTTCGGTGACAAAATATCTTGTCCACGCGTCAAGTAAGCACCTGTGTTTTCCCGAGTTTGATTTTGAAAATTCGAGACGAGATCGAGAATTACCATCCTACATTAACTAAATTAAGTTATGAAATTTGAAAAAGGTACTTAATTTACTAAGAAATTTTTCAATTATAGAGATGTGCACCTATTAAGTAGGGAGCTTGATTTTTCGCTATTTCCCTCAAAATTCCAGTTTTTATTTCAGCACACCTTTCTGCCAAATATACGTTAATTTGCATTTTCATTGTGCTGTCGAAGTAGTATTTTAAAATGTAGGTCACATGGGTTATGCCTGTTCGTGACAGTTTCATGCGTTTGAAACTGTTTTTGAGGAAGTTATTTTCCTTTATTTCTCGCCCGACAAATACCGACGTTACGGCTTATCTGTGACGGTAGGCGCTTACTCATTCTCCGTCAAATTGGCGCCACGCAAGACGACCCTCGCGCGACAAATACCGTTAATACTGCTCTAGTGTGGCGATGGGTGAGCTCTCTATCCTCCGACAGAACCCTGAGACATTCCTCGATGATGCAAAACCTTCAATACAATCTAAAAATCGTGTAGCTCCATGTAGGAACACGCACCATAGTCCTTTGGGGGATTAAAATTACCATGGTACATTTTATTTTTTTAAGCCTAAAACATAAGAATGATGGAACTTCGCGGTATTTTTTTTTGTTAGCCAAAATGTGTTGAAATTCGTGAAAAATACCATAATATGTACCAGGTGGTGCAAAAGTCATCACCTGATTTTCTTAGCCTATACCTTGGATTTTAAATTAAACAAAATAGTTTTTTTTTGTGTTACACTTTTATTGATACTTGTAAGTTTTATGCCTTCAATTTTTAAAGATAACATCCAATAAATGACCAACATTCGAATTGATGCAAATTTGGGCTCTATTTATTGCGTTTTCCATAGTGTTGGAAAGAATCTGCGGGGAAATGTTTTCAATTTCGTGCTGAATATTGTCCTTTAGTTGCTGTAACGTCTCTCACTTATTCACGTAAACCAATGACTTCAAATATTCCCAAAGGAGAAAATCTGGAGCGGGCAAATCGGGGGACCTGGCCGTCCATGGCAAATCACCAAAACGGGATATTACTCTGCCCGGAAAAGTGTCACTCAAAATTGTCACAATTTTTTCACGTTCTTGTGGGGGTATACTTATTAATTTTCGAACACAATAAATTTGGTGTGTATCTTCTATATAACTGACAAAACACTTCTGATATAAACAACAAGTTGTCAAAATAAAGGTCAGTTCAAATAGGTTGACTTTTCGATACCCTTTATTTCATGCTGCATTCGCGTTATTTCCAATGCATGAACAATGTGTTTAGGACATGCTATTGTACTTACATAATAAGAGACAGCATTCAACAAGCTGCAGAAAAGGTACTGGGTAAGAAGAAACCAACGAGAAGAAACGAATGGTGGGATGAGGAATGCGATAAAGCTATAAAAGAAAGAAACGACGCAAGGTTAAAGACTATAAACAGAAATACAAAAGGAAATAGAGAAGTGTTCAAAGAGAAGAGAAGAATGGCTGATAAATTGTGCAGAAGAAAGAAAAGAGAGTACGACAGGCAAAAATTAGTAGAGATAGAAACGACATGGAAAGTTAAGGAAAAGAGAGATTACTTCTTGAAACTGAAAGAAGAGAAGAAAGGATTTCAACCTAGAGTTGCATTTTGCAAAGACAAGGAGGGCAATCTGATAGGAGATAAGGAAGGTATTTTGAACAGATGGGCAGAGTATTTTAGTGAACTTTTTAATGGAGATAAGAATGAACAAGAGAAGGAGAATGAGGATATAGGAGATAGAGTGGAAAAAATAACCTTGAGGATGGAAGTGGAAGATGAATCTGAAATGGAAATGGAAGAGACTAATAAAGATTTGATTAAGCCCCCTTCAAGGCAAGAGGTTAAAGAAGCAATCAGAGAACTAGCAAACAATAAAGCCCCAGGTGACGATAATATAAATGCAGAATTATTGAAGGTAGGAGGGAACATCATAGTGGATAAATTAGAAGAACTATACAAACAAATATGGGAAGAAGAAAGAATGCCACAACAATGGGGAAGAGAAATTATATGTCCAATACACAAAAGTAAAGACAAAACAGTATGTGAAAATTTCAGAGGTATCACACTCCTCAATATGGCATATAAAGCATTTGCTAAGATACTAGTCAGGAGACTCACACCACTAGCTGAAAAGATGATTGGAGAATATCAATGTGGTTTTAGGAGAAATAGGTCAACTACAGATCAAATTTATTCAATTAGAATGATAATGGAAAAATGCTATGAATACAATATAGACCTGCATCATCTTTTCATAGACTTCAGACAGGCATATGACAGCGTCAAAAGAAACAAACTCCTAAAAATCATGAAAGAAATGAAAATACCAATGAAATTAGTTAAATTAACAGGAATGACATTAAGCAATACAACAAGTAAAGTAAAGATTGAAGGAGAACTCTCAAGAGAATTCCAAATAGAGAGAGGAGTAAGACAAGGAGATGTCATGCCAACCCTGTTATTCAATATAGCATTGGAAAAGGCAATTAGACATTTAAGTATAAATCCAGGAGGTACAATCTTTAACAGGATGAGTCAGTGCCTAGCTTATGCAGATGATATTGATCTTATATCACGAAACAAAACAGAACTAAACAACGAATTTAAAAAACTAGAAGAGAATGCAGAGAATATAGGATTACAAATCAATGTACAAAAGACTAAATACATGCTTGCATCAAGAGAAGAGTCCACAGCTAATGAAAGAACGAAAAAGGTAGGAGACAAAGAATTTGAAAAAAGTGATAACTTTAAGTACCTAGGATCGATAATAAACAAAACAAACAATGTATCTGAGGAAATTAAGGCAAGAATAGTTGCAGGCAATAGATGTTCACTGGGACACAAGAAAGTCTTCTCCTCCAAAGACAAGCAGAAAAAACAAGATTAATATATACAAAACAATTGTACGCCCAGTAGTGACATATGGGTCAGAAACTTGGACGTTAGTGGAAAAGGACGAAGAATTACTAAGAAGATGGGAGCGGAAGATTTTGAGAAGAATTTTTGGGCCGGTGAGAGAGGAGGAGTTTTGGAGGATGAGAACAAATGTGGAAATGCAAGAACTATATAATAATTCAATAATTCAGATATTGTAACAGAGATCAAGTGTGGACGAATTAGATGGCTGGGACATGTATGGCGAATGGAAGATTGTAGTGTGCCAAAGAAGGTGTTAACAGGAGGACCAGGTGGAAGAAGAAGAAAAGGAAGACCTAGAAAAAGATGGCTCGATGATGTAGAGGGAGACCTGAGAAGACTGGGAATCCGGAGATGGAGTATGAAGGCGATGGATCGAGACGACTGGAGGCTCGTCGTGAAGGAGGCCAAGGCCCTGTATGACATTTTTAAACGACACTCTTTCCTCGGCTTACTGAATGACACGGTCGTGGTCATATATTTTTTAAAAAGGAATTAATAAAAATTGTTTTATATTTCACATCATAAGCTACCCAAACATTCAACTCAAAATTTATGCATCAACTTACTGTACAAATAACTGTATTAATTTTCGAAGTAAGAAAGAAAATTACCACATGTCAAGAATTAAAGAACAGTGTATTTTTGAAAAATAACAAGTACGAAATATACGTTCATACAGTTCTTTCAGCATGCATTCATATTATGAAGCAAGATTATACATATCGTCATCATTTTTACATATTTTAGATTTTTCTTCACGTTAATCACATCAAGTCAATTTATTACCACGTAGAAATACTTCTAATACTGCGAAGATTTTTACGAGAAAATCGGCACGAAACGCTCGATAATCACCAGTAGAAACCAAGACAAATTATGTATATTTATATGTTCAACAGACTTTCCACATTCAGAGTAGACACTTTATTCATATTATCAAACTAGGCCTTTCATTTATGTAGCTACATACATGTCGACAATACTTATCTGAAATTCAGTTTCAAGAGAAGATGGCTGCCATTTTTACGTGATTCCATCGGGTCACTTATTTAATGTCCTTTGGACCTTTTATGCACTTTGCGACGATTTTTCAAGTTCGGATTGCAAATAATATACTTATCTGCACTGCAATATCACGTTTCACGGACAAATCTTCATGTTATATACAAATAGTTCCAATTTAAGTTTCCGAAAATTTTAGCGACTCCATACTACTCGTCGGTGATCTTTTAGATGAAGCAGTGTATCAAAACTCACACTGTTACAACTTTAAGCACAGAATACAAACTTGTTATAATTTTTCGAGTGACAAATATTGTATTGTACAGATATAATACATGACAATGCTTGTAAAATAAATTAGATACAATAAAAAAGATATTACAATATTCTATCACTTGTTTACGTATTTTCTTTTTACCATTTACAGTTATTGTAAGTTTTACAATTTTGGTGGGAAAAAGGTTATTTACGCACAACTTAGATTTTTCCCTTTATGTGAGTTGGCTATGTTTCACAACTTTACAACTTTAGGATTACTCTTCAAGGCGCTCCTTGCAACTAATCGTAATTTTATCGTCGAAATTCTACCAAAACGTATTTCAAATGGATTGTACGTGTTAGTTATACATATTAAATACATGTTCGTACCCATATACTTATGAATGAGCAAGTAAAAGCTGTTGAAACCAAACATATGTGCGATTTTGCATAAATTGGCAATCTACGGTAAGCACTTTTTTGATCCTTGACAAACCAAATTACATCGCTGAGATATAAAAATATTTTAAATGTTTGAAGTCTACATACGTACTTCAATTAGAACAAAGCCAAGGTGATGCAAATAAATTTTTTACAAATATAAACCACCAAATATGAACTTAAATCGTAGATTTTTACTAAAAGAATTATTATATAATTTTTTCACGTTATGATGGTACTCATTATGATACCGTCATACTGGCGCCCAATGGGCTTACCCACGCCAAACTATAATCTACAATTTTATAAACTTGTAACAGCACATGAGATCAAAATATGATCTATTATTTTCAAGAAAACAAAAAATTGCTAAAAGAAAAAGAGTACCAATACAATACCAACATTATATGGCAACATGCTTATAACCTATATTTCAATAATCTTCAAAACTTTGTGAAGTCAAACTAATTATAAAGACAATTGTATTATGTCACATTATATTGCATGAAAAATGAAGTTCAAAGTTCAAAGTGATGGTGAACTTGAATTGCAAATCATATATTATATGTCAAATGACAAACAAAAGCAAAGATTAATACATTAACACATTTGTAGCTACATCATTTCTAGTAGAGTGAGCTACAAAAAATTAAAGAACAACACTTTAGTTAAATGAATACAAAGCATAATATCACTGTAACCTATCGTTTATATAAGAGAATACTAACAAACTTCACCACTCATAATATGGTTACTGCAAAAATTATTATTGTCAATCTTCACCATTCAAGATACATGATTACTGCTCATTTAATTTTTTTTGTCAAACTTCACCACTTGAAACAAATTGGTTACTGCTCAATAACATTGACAATCTTCATCATTTACAATAAAATGGTTACTGCTAAAATTATCCATTATTAATCTTCACCACTTATAATATGGTTACTGTATAATTAATTTATTGTCAATCTTCACCACTTAAAATAAAATGGTTACTACTCAATTATTTTATTGTCAATCTTCACCACTTAAAATAGAATGGTTACTGCTCAAAGTTATTTATTATTACTCTTCACCACTTATAATAAAATGGTTACTGCACAAAATTATTATTGTCAATCAGTTCAGTACTATTCTGAACGAAAACTTTGTTGAGCGGAAAATCACACTGCTGTGGACGTGAGAAAACTTGTAATTGAAATTTAAATCAGTATTTTAGAGTTTACTTAACGTCAATCCTGTATGCACTGCGATCTCAAGTAGCATGACCATTTACCAGATGTGAATGTTACTAATTTAAGCAATCAATACCCCAAAAAGCCAGGTACTATTAAGTATGCGAAACATTTCATGGAGTCAATCTTAACGACCCAGTACTACTCATCTGCCCAATACAAATAATGTCTTACTCACCTAACCCAACTATACAAAAATAAATTGCTTTAGTAAGGTTTCAACTTGTGAGGAAAATGTACCATCCAAAATTTTGTGCTAATAAAATTATAAGTACATTCTTTAAATTATTCACATTATCACACTTTTTCATATTAAATTTCATGAGTGGCACTATAGGACTTACTTATTGCCTTTACATGAACCAACTCACTACTCTCTTTAAATAATTCATATTACGACACCGTTCACATTAAGTTTCTTGAGTGGCAGTATAGGACTTACTCATTGCCTTTTACGTGAACCAACTCAAAGTTTTCATGCTCTATGGCATGTCAGTATGTGCAACAAGCTCGGATCAACTCATGGATCTCTTTGCTTACCTTTTGCAACATACTGTGAGTATTTGATTCAGCTTATGAAATCAAATTACTCAAAATTTGCACATTAAAATTAGCATTTGGATTCATGGTACCATTCCCTAGGTGTTATAAATTAAAACTTGAGTAACTTGTACCTTAGACAAATAAGCGAGATGTTATGGGTTAATACAGTTCAATTAACAATTATTGCAAAGTGTGATATTGACATACCTAATTGTTTTGCATTTATTATTAGGTATCTCACAGTCCATGAAGTAAATCCTAACAACGAAATCTAAATCATTACTATAATTAAAATGTATTTAAAGTATGACCATTTATAGGCCAACAAAAAAAATTGAATAACTACGAGAGTTATGTAACAAATTATTATCTTTATACGAGGTGTACTGCCCATTTCAGGCCAACCTCATTTAGACTGGACAACCACAAGAGTCATCAACCTTAAAATAATTGTATTTCATGCACGAGGTATACTACCACTTTGGCTAACCTCAATAATGGTAAGTTTGTTTCAAGAACAAACTGTACACACATCTGTAATGACAGATGAAGAAACATCATTCTTTTTTTGCATTGATGCTTCAAGCAAATTTTGCACCACATCTTTATGTGTACTACTTGCATTTTGCAAAGTGTTCAACCAAGAAATTTTCTTGTCTTTTGAACATTTCCATAATTTTACATGTTCAATAGCAATGTTTTCCAGAAGAATCCCATCACTGCAACGTAAGGCAGATATACGAGAGTCACCAAAGTTTTTTATACATAGGTATGGACCTTCATACAGAAAACAATATTTTTTATTTGGATTATCATCCATATCTCTTTGTCTATTTCTAATAAAAACAAGATTTCCTGATGAAATCGATATTTTATCTTGTTGCTTACTATTCAATTTGTTTAACTTATTGGATCTAGCTGCATGACTTTTAATTTGAACCATAAGCAGTTTGTCATTCCATGACATGTGTGTACTATGATCATATATCACATCTCCTATTTGTAGATTAAGTTCTTTATTTAACCTTAACTCTATTGGAGCGAAACCAGTTTGTGAGGAGATTGTATTATTTAACCAATGCAAAGCCATGGTTACTTGCTGGGGCCATTTTGCATGGCTATCTATGCACAATACTCTCATTAAACGGTTAAGTTCCGAATGATACCGTTCAACCATGTTGGATGAAGGATGGTAAGGTGGAGTAAACATAAGTTTGACACCATATTCTTTCATTTTGGTATTGAAAAGACATGAACGAAACTGCGGTCCATTATCCGAAATGATTTTTTCTGGAATACCAAGATGTACAAAATATACTTGGCACAATTTATTCAGTACCGTAACAGCATTGCTGTTGGTCACTGGATATGCCACCAAATACCTGGAAGCTGCATCTAATATAGTAAATAAGAAGCGTTCACGTTTAGGTCCCATTGTGAATGGACCTTGTAAATCAATGAACAATATTTTCCCAGGCTTGTCGGTAATGTGTACTTTGGCTAAATGTTTAGACGGATGCTTGTTCGGTTTAGTACGAATGCATAAATCACAGTCTGCTACATATTGTTGTACATCTTTCTTCATACCTTTCCATTGGAAGTACCTATATATTTGAGAAAGTGTACGACTAGCACCAAAGTGTCCCGATAAGTCATGAAATTTATTCAAAATTGAACCTACTAATGTAATTGGAACACAAATTCTAACTTTTTGAACGTTATGAAAGTCTCTAACACACAAAATATTGTGCCTTAGAAGATAACGTTCATTCCAAGTCCTACTTCTTGGATTATCATTAAGAATTGAGGAGTGCAAAATATACTGCTTAATTTCCTTCAATTCTTCGTCCTTTTGTTGGGCTATTATCAAATCATCTATATTAATGAAAGGTTCTACTATTTCCTTAAACTGCAAAGAATTTACATGATATAACAGGTCTTCTAGCATCGGAAATGTTCTACTTAGAACATCAGCAATTATATTTTCCGACCTTTTACAGTATTGAACCTGAAAGGAATACTGTTGTAATTGTACAAACCAACGAGTTAAACGTGCATTCCATGTGTGCGCCGTTTCTAACCAGGTAAGTGCTTTGTGGTCAGTTATGATAATGAAATGTCTGCCTTTTAACAGTGAACAGAACTTATCAATAGTAAACAATATGGCTAAAACCTCTAATTCTGTAGACGTGTATGATTGTTCATAATTTCTGAGCAATCTGCTCACAAATCCTAGAGGTCTAATATTACCATCTATCAGCTGATAGCAGTGTCCTGCAACACCTATTATTGATGCGTCGGTTTGAACATAAAAAGTGTGTGAAAAGTTAGGAAAAGATAAAAGTACTTGTTCACTAACTTTATCTTTTAGTGTTTTAAAAGCTGTAGAAGCTTGGTTATTCCATTGCCATTTCTTACCAGCCTTCAACAAGTCATACATAGGTTGTGCTATGATGGCATAATTTTTTATGTATTTACTCAACCAATTAAAACAACCTAAGATTTTTTGCAGTTGCTTAACCGAATTGGGAACAGGCAAATTCACAATGGAATCTACATACTTAAGATCTTTCTTATACCCCTGCGAAGTAATAATGTGACCCAAAAATTTTATTTCTGATCTACAAAACTCACATTTATCAAGTTTCAACGTCATGCCTGCCTGCTTCAATTTTTCAAGAACTGTTCTTACTGCATTATGAGAGATGCAAAATCCTGAGATTTTATGATAACATCATCAACATAAACTACAACTAAATCTCTACAGTCCTTAAGCACACGATTTAACGCATCGACGAATACAGCTGTACCATTTACTGAACCAAATACAACCCTTTTAAAATGATATAGGATACCCTCGAACATAAACGCAGTATACTTTCTGCTGTCAGGATGTAGATTAATTTGCCAAAAAGCATTCAACAGATCCACCGAAGTGAAGAATTTACAATTTTGGAATTCTACTAATAAATCTTGTATCTTTATGGGATGTACTTGAATAAGCTTAACATGCTGGTTTACTCTTTTGAGATCTACACATAAACGGATACCCCCTCCAGATTTAGGAACTACTGAAAGTGGAGACAATTATTCTGAATTGGACAACTTAATAACATCCCAATCAAGCATGATTTTTTTTGTTCCCGTAGTTGATCTCTATAAGCAAAAGGTATAGGAAAATTTTTGCCTACTATAGGTAAATCTGTATCTAAAACCATTTTGTGAACGTAATCGTTACACAAACCAGGCTTATTAGAAAATATTTCTTGATATTGGAGTAGTAAGTCTATGAACAAAGTTTTTTGTTCGTTTGTAAGCGAATCAGCCTTATTCATACAATCTTTAAACTTAATGGATTTTTCCCCTAAGCCGTTATACTTACTGACATAAGAACACTCAAAATAAGACAAATTATTGCCATCTTCAATTATTGGCATGAAGTGCGCGAAAGTGCGTTCTTCATCGGAGCCACATGTTATTGTTTGATCTTTAAAATTTAATGATGCTTGAAGTGCATATAACACATCTAATCCTAAAATTATATTCACTTGTAAATTGTGAACCACTAAAAACTGAACATAACATTGTAAATTACTTATTTGAATTATCAATTTAACCATGCCCAATACTTTGGTTTTCTTATTACCAGAAAAATCCACCAATCTCACATTATCCGCCGGTGTGAGTCTGGGTCTACTAGCCTTAATATTTCTTTCTTTCCAAATAGTATTAGAAAGGAGGCTTATTTCTGCGCCAGTGTCGCAGAGAGCAGTATAAAATTTATCAAAAATTAAAACTTTTAATTTTGCAGTAAGAGTGTTACTGCTGAGAGCATTAATTGGTGTTGGAATTTCTTTTGATCCATACCCATCACTGTTATGCAATTCTTCCCATTTCCCTAGATTAATGTTATCAGTAGTGGGATTATCAACTTGACCTTCATCACCCACTTTTAAACAAAGGTCGCTTGTTAGTTTTTCCGCAAAGCCAAAACGTTATCCTCATTGGGACAACTTTCAATGCTGTTTACATCCTTAAAATGACTAACATTGACATTGTGCACGGTAGCTTGCACATTTACTTCTCTACTCACATTATTACTTGTTGTACCAGGCGTACGGTCAAAGCCCATACTATACAAAAAGTGTTTAACCTTAGTCATTCCCGCGAAATTCCAATGCATCATATCTACTTTGCCTCTGGAGGAGTCACCAAGGAATTTCTGGTACAAAGAGTTATCTATGCAATCATTCTCCAAGAAGAATAAAGGTGCTATATTGTATACCTTTATCTTAAAATCATCGTGTAAAGACATCAAATATAGATTGAAATTATTCCATGTTTGCCACAATTGTTCATGAAGAAATGACATATACTTAGGAAGAGGTGGCAAACACAGTATCGAAATCTCAGCACATTTTGATTTCAATATATTCATGAGTTTACTGAAAGATACTTGCATTTGTTCCAGGCTACGTTTCCTAATTAAATCGTTGGTGCCTATCATTATTAATATTTTGTTTGAAATTTTCGTAACACCTAATACGCGTTTATGAAGATCATCAATGGTTTGTCCCGAGACACACAAACCAATGAATCTGGAAGCAGTTTCATTTTGGTTCCATCTATAACCTAAAATACTGTTAGCATACCTAACTAACATACTGTCACCAAGTAATTGTTTATCTCCTATCTTGGGAACGAACTCATCTAAATCACAATGATGATCATTATTTATTTCACTTGAGTGTGCATTATATTGAGCTTTGGGAAAAGGAGGATTTTCAACCGCTTTGATGCTCAAGACACCTCCTGTATCAGGAGCATCTAACAGTTTTCCTGCCTCGAACCAACATTTACCTTTCTAGAAATTTGATCATTTTTTACCCATGTCCTACCATTATCATAGGATTTACGAGCAGATCCCACATCATTATTACACCCTCAGTTTATTATCTCTTTTCTGTTCGACCTACCTTGGTTATTGTGCTCCTTAATCATAGATACATTAGCTATTTTAGATTTATTATTTTGGTTACCATAAGCTTTACTAGAATCCATATACCTAATTGGATTATTTTTTAAAGACTGAAAATTTTCTATGGCCTGCAAAGTTTGTCTCAGTGTATGAATATTATTCACCACCAAGTGTTCACTTATTTTGTAAGGTAACAACAAAGACAACTGAGCATTAAGATGTGCTTCGTCAGCATGTGGTTGTATAGATTTCATTTTTTTGTAATTCTTATTCGCAAACTGCAATAAGTTCTCCTTGCTGTCTTTGTCATAAGGTGAATTTAGAACTTTAGTCAAATTTACAGATTTCCATCTATCGTTTTGATAATGGGATAAGAAATCTGTCCTAATCTCAGGATAAGACTTAAATTTTAATTTATTTTCAATACACCAGGTACGCGCACAATCTGTGAGCAATTTAGGTAAATAATTCAAATATTCACTCTCATGAACATTGTAAATTTCCAGGTTTTCCTCTACCTTTTCTATAAATTCAGATGGTATTACATCTGTAGAAACACCATCAAAATGAGGAAAATGCCTCAAATCTTGTGGTTTAATTATTGGCTTATACCTAACCTTTAATGTATCTCTCGACGGATCAACTTCCGAATGTTTAACATTTGAAACATTTGTTGGACAAGACATCTTAGATGTATTACTTACTTTCCGTCCAACCCTGCTAGTTGACTTGTCATGCTTTAACTTATTTCGCTTATTAGCTAGTCTAGTATTACAATACGGACCATCATCTACGCATGTACTATCATGATCTGAGTTGACATCACAATCAGTTTCTGAATTAGCAATTGCACCCGAAAGGTGTCTACATTTACCGTAGTCATGCGGAACATATCCAACACTAGGTCGACTTACATCTACACGGTTTTCAACATCTAAATCAACCTGTCTAGCATCAAGCTCATGAAAAACACTCTGCTTTAAATTCGCATTTCTACTCATTGATGTTATATTTGTACCGTTCTCAACTGGAGTCAGTACTTTATTCACCATATTTGTTAAATTGGACTCAACATGAGACAAAGCTTTTCTAGTGTTAATATTTAAGTAAGAAACTGCACGATCATTCAACATATCACTATCTTGAGCAGTTTTACTGTATTCTAGACAATCATCATCTTCGCTACGATTATTAACATTAGGTGAAGGTTTGGGTGAGAAAATGATGTGACTTACATCATCGGATTTATAATCAACAACATACTTGAATGGCTTATTGCAGAAAGGGACCTGAGTCACATTTTTGAGGTATCGGAGTCACAACTTTTTCATCTCCTCTGTCTCTAGCAGCATACTGCAGGAGGGCGCATTGAGGGTTGCAAAATTAACTATTCATTATGCTAAAAATTTGAGCCAACAACAGCACATTTCTTTCTTACACTCTCAATATTATACGATTTTTCTTGTCTTTCTCAGAATTGTGCAAAAGTGACTCAGGTCTCTTTCTGCAATAAGCCATTCACTTATTTTGCTGCTCACCCCTAGTTGACATATTCGCAAATGGACTAGTCGCCTGCAATCGATCTAACGCAGTATGTACATATCCCAAATCTTTCCTAACAGTACATAAAGACAGATCATTCTCCTCACAAGCCTTAAAACATTTCTCAAGCTTCATGTCAAATTGCCTTGACAGATCCTCGATGGCACTTGCGATTTTGCTATCAACATCGTCAGCCAACGATACCAACCCTCCATTGACCTTATTGTCAAGAGTATTTAAATCTTTAACTACCTTGTCATTTCTAACTATACAATCATTCCTATATTGACCCATTTCAATTTTGAGATCTTTAAGCTCCTTAGTGTGAGCCTTACTTGCTTCGGTTAGTGCATGCAATGCTGTGTCTACCTTTTTATTTTGTTCTGCTTGTACCTGCAAAGCAGTGTCAAGTTTACTATTTAGGGAATTTAGTAACCCCACAATGTCCATCAGTGTGACATTTCCTTCAACAATTTCCGTCATTGTTAAAATATTGAAACAGACTAGCAAGTTAAATACAAAACTACACAAATTAAATTTTAAAAACCCTATGTAACGTAAACTACATGTATGAATTCAGCAACACTGCCTTCAAAGGTCTTAACGTTACATTTATCTTGATATGATCGATTTTTATGAGACTATAAAAAGCAAGTACATGAGTCTCAGTAATCTTGTATATAACTGAGACTAAATGAGTCTCATATATCTACTATGAGACGTTATATCAGATGTGTATTTTTAACAATTTACCTCCTAAATTAAGAGACAAGATGAGTCTCACTAATCTTATATATATGAGACGTACAAATTGAACTATTTAGGAGACGTAAGAATCCACAAAATGAGTCTCCATAATCTTATATATTGTAGAGATATGGAGATTATTAAACCGAGAAAACATCGTCATGTTAATATTCACACTTGTTTATTTCCTGAACTTGTCCGACCAGCGAGTGATCGCAAGAATGCGCTAACTTGTAACTTCCGTTAAACAAGGAACTGAAAGGCAAACGCGTGGATCTAAACAAGATCCATCGTGTTCGAAAGGTTTAACAACTTTTCGACGCCTGAGATTATAAAAGCAAGCTCCTACCCGGAGCTCGCTCTCTATTAGAAATTGACACTCATCGACGCTACATGGATAATTAGTCTAATACTTTACAACACATTACACTGCTGAACTACGACGATGGAACACGGAGTTACCGCTGCCTAGCATGCTACCAGTCGCAAGGGATCGCTCGGTCTGGTGAGCTGAGGGTCGCTGGATAGAACCTTGGCAACTGTCACGATTCGGTCTGCCAGAAGCATTAGGACAAGACATCACACACATCTACCAGGTATGAACAAGCGTGAATAACCTTTACACCAACTTTATATGACATTTTTAAACGACACTCTTTCCTCGGCTTACTGAATGACACGGTCGTGGTCATATATTTTTTAAAAAGGAATTAATAAAAATTGTTTTATATTTCACATCATAAGCTACCCAAACATTCAACTCAAAATTTATGCATCAACTTACTGTACAAATAACTGTATTAATTTTCGAAGTAAGAAAGAAAATTACCACATGTCAAGAATTAAAGAACAGTGTATTTTTGAAAAATAACAAGTACGAAATATACGTTCATACAGTTCTTTCAGCATGCATTCATATTATGAAGCAAGATTATACATATCGTCATCATTTTTACATATTTTAGGTTTTTCTTCACGTTAATCACATCAAGTCAATTTATTACCACGTAGAAATACTTCTAATACTGCGAAGATTTTTACGAGAAAATCGGCACGAAACGCTCGATAATCACCAGTAGAAACCAAGACAAATTATGTATATTTATATGTTCAACAGACTTTCCACATTCAGAGTAGACACTTTATTCATATTATCAAACTAGGCCTTTCATTTATGTAGCTACATACATGTCGACAATACTTATCTGAAATTCAGTTTCAAGAGAAGATGGCTGCCATTTTTACGTGATTCCATCGGGTCACTTATTTAATGTCCTTTGGACCTTTTATGCACTTTGCGACGATTTTTCAAGTTCGGATTGCAAATAATATACTTATCTGCACTGCAATATCACGTTTCACGGACAAATCTTCATGTTATATACAAATAGTTCCAATTTAAGTTTCCGAAAATTTTAGCGACTCCATACTACTCGTCGGTGATCTTTTAGATGAAGCAGTGTATCAAAACTCACACTGTTACAACTTTAAGCACAGAATACAAACTTGTTATAATTTTTCGAGTGACAAATATTGTATTGTACAGATATAATACATGACAATGCTTGTAAAATAAATTAGATACAATAAAAAAGATATTACAATATTCTATCACTTGTTTACGTATTTTCTTTTTACCATTTACAGTTATTGTAAGTTTTACAATTTTGGTGGGAAAAAGGTTATTTACGCACAACTTAGATTTTTCCCTTTATGTGAGTTGGCTATGTTTCACAACTTTACAACTTTAGGATTACTCTTCAAGGCGCTCCTTGCAACTAATCGTAATTTTATCGTCGAAATTCTACCAAAACGTATTTCAAATGGATTGTACGTGTTAGTTATACATATTAAATACATGTTCGTACCCATATACTTATGAATGAGCAAGTAAAAGCTGTTGAAACCAAACATATGTGCGATTTTGCATAAATTGGCAATCTACGGTAAGCACTTTTTTGATCCTTGACAAACCAAATTACATCGCTGAGATATAAAAATATTTTAAATGTTTGAAGTCTACATACGTACTTCAATTAGAACAAAGCCAAGGTGATGCAAATAAATTTTGTACAAATATAAACCACCAAATACGAACTTAAATCGTAGATTTTTACTAAAAGAATTATATAATTTTTTCACGTTATGATGGTACTCATTATGATACCGTCATACCTGCAAGGGCTGTAGCACCAAGGAGTAAGTAAGTATTGTACTTACATAAACACTTTTTTGCAACAGTTAACATCTTTTCGATATTATTGCCTTTGTGAAGAATCAAGGTCCCTACAAATAAGTGATAGATTTTGCATCTAGTAGTTACAAAATCACCCAACTATGTTAATTGCGAGCCTCTGCTATGTGGTTCTATGCTCAGGATAAAATTCCGTTTCTAGAGGGTTCGTGGCGTAGAAACGAGGCGTCGAACAAAAACTTTTAAAGAAAAGTTACTTTTCTGCCACTTTTGGCTAATGCGACGATGAAGATGAATGATGATTAAACTCAGATGCCCAGTCTGGAATTCGAAACTCCGGGACACCTGGCGTCCATGCTAACCACTTAGCCACGGAGGGTGGCGCACAATCATTTCTGAATACCGTATGGATAATCTAAGGAGGTATCATTTTCAAACTTTGCCATGGTTACTGTGCTTTCTGTCTTTGAACACAGTATGTTTAAAACACGGCTACGATTTTGAAATAATTACATTGCTTCATTTGAGAATACAAGAAAAGTTCGGGGCCCTAGGATTCATTTGTGCTGTTTTGTGTCTGAAATTTTACCCTGCAATGAATAGTAGAACGTCACGGCTGTGGAGGGTGGAAGTTAATTGTTTAAATGAGGTTTCCGATGTGCGTCCTCTGAACTTCTGCCGGGAATTCAGAGAGAAAGGCAGGGGTTAGGGGAGCATTTGGAGATCGTAGAGGGTATAGGGTGTGGGGCGGTCGAAGTGCCCTCGGGAATCCTCACTCGTGGCCCTTCAGTTAGGAATGACAACCAAAAATGAAAAAGCAAAACAAAAATATATTCAATGACTGGTGCTCGAATTATCCAGGATTGGAAGAGCCGTTAACCGCAATAATTCTATTCACGAGTTCTACTTGGATGTCCGTGTGGTTAGTGTCCTGAAGCTGAGCTCCCACTCCGGTAATCACAGAGATAAATCCCTGTTACATCCTGACTCAATTAAATGTCATGGAGAAACACATGAGTAATATGTGCGTGTTGCAAAATTGGATAAGAATTTGCTAAAAATGATATTTTCAGGTAGTAAGCATTCTTACAGTGAATACACTGGAGGTGTAAAGAAATGAATGTGTAGTTTTATATTATTTTATTTTTTTCTAGTTATTGTTATTATTATTATTCCTGTGTGCGAAAACATACTTCCAGCAGGGGTGTAAGGCGTGACCTTCCACGTAGTACACCCAATTGTCAACCTCACTTCCACTAGTACACCCTGGACTGCTTTTTGCAGTCTAACGAGGCTCTGGCGACTGGCCATATGATTCTATATATAATTCTGTGTGTTGTTCTTTTTTTGTCCTTATGTGTGCTGAGTGCCCCTTTACAGCCTCAGCTTTTAACGGAAGTCAGAATATTTTAAAGATTTTAGTTATGCGAAATTACAGCTATGTTATTTGTTATCGTAAGGGGGCTGGACCCCGTTAAACGTGACGGGTGCAGAATGGCCTAAGTGCTGACGCACCCACAATTTTAAATTCAAATTCAAATTACTTCCAGCAATATATTACATTTCCCCTGGTATTCCTTCCTTCCTGCAGAGTCAAATATGAATATACAATAATTGAAGACTGAAATTGGTAAACGCTGTAATTGCCACAATAATTCAAACACCGTTTTCCACGTTCAACTGTGAAATGTGCCATGCTTTATAAGGTGGTAAACGTGAAATGTGGCTGGTAGCCCTCTAAGTAGTTCAAAGGGAGTGTAAAGAGGTCACTAGTGTGCACATTCTTACGGGCTGATGTGCGGAACGATGTGATTTCCAAACACTTTCGCTTTTGGCAGTTACAACGTTTACCACTTTTAGTCCTCAATTATTCATTACATAATTAATTTTAAAAATTTAGTACTAGAGCTAAAACGATGAAATCGATTGTGATCTGTACGCAAAGTTTATTAAATATATATTTTTTATAATATTAAAGTAAAATTTCGTCCATGCCACGTAAAATTTTGATATGACGGGTGGAAGTTTCGGAGGGGTCAGACCCCCCCCCCCAAGCCCGCCCTCGAAAAGTATACTTCGCACACTTACCTCACAGAGTTTAATGTCTGAGCGTAACCACTTTAAAGTGACTCAAGCAAGTAACGAATCCGAAAAGCCAGACAATAAGAACAATCTTAGAATTCTTACAATAGACCACGAAACTCCTCACTTGACTTTGCGAAAGTATTGTACACGGACTAAAGTATGCTAATGCAGACTGGGCAAATAGCCAGAGACTTCAAGTTGTTTAGCAGCACAGAAACATTTTGATCTCGGTTGTTTCGCCTCGAAAGTCTTAGAGAAGAGGAATCAAATGAGATTCAAACTCATGATCCACGAGACGAAGTGAACCGGATGCTGTATCAAAGTGAAATGAATCAACTCGTCATTCTCAGAGACGATTGTTTACCCGGGAACAAGGAAGAAGACTTGAATAACAATTGAGACGAATTCAAATTATAACAACTTCCGCTCCCTCCAAAATGTCAAGAAATGTCAGGTGTCAAATTACACCATAATTACTGGAAGCAGAACTCATGTGTGTGTTGTTCGTTCATCTTACTTCCCATCAAGTTGTCTCGATATTATTATAGTTACGGGCAACTTTTATTGCATAGTAAAAAGTTATTTTAAAATAACGGCTGTGTCTCGTTTTGTAAATTTCATCATATCATCCTCATCTTCGCGATTAGCCAAAAGTGGCATAAAAGAGAATTAGAATGAAACAAATCAAATAATCAATCAAGATGAAAATTCGATGATAAGCCGAAAACTGGGGAATTTTCGGTCTAAACTTGTCAATTTTGGCTGCCATCCTACTGTCTTAAAAATGATCATGTCCGTTATTAAAGTATTAACGGACATTGGAAAAGGAATTTAAACAATGAGAATGAAGGGGGGGGGGGCAAACTTTATTCTCCCCAGGGGCGCAGCTACGTGTCTGGTCACAGAACTGCGACGTATATCGTCAGCACAGTAGGGTTCAATACACGAAACTGACAGGTTACAATTTTTGCAGAGATTGGCTGTCTGGACGATATTGCTCGCCATAAAACGACGAACTTTCTCGAAACGTTCCTCTGAAAGGACTCGGGAATTGACCATTCACAGCGAACCGAGAGGGCAGGACGAAAGTAACCACTCACGTCGAAGTATCGTTGGAGTGTCCTTCGCAAGGATTTCAGCTTTGAAATTGAAATCGGTAGAGAGACGGGGAAACGTCCTACAACGTAATTACGTTGATTTACAACACGTATCTGCAGAACCAACAAAGCAAATGGATAGATCAACCTGTGATATTAAACAGTTTACGCAAAACTGAAGGAGAGCCTAACCGAGGGAACATTGATTCGAGAAAAGTGAACGGTGAGGTTTTTTTTAAGACACAGTGGAGGAAATAACTGCATGCATCGGAGTCCAATATTCAGTAACGTTACGAAAGGACAGCAGCTATTTCCTGGAGCTAGAATTTGAAACAGTTATTGATAAAGAAATGGTTGGTATAAAACTGATATCATAAAATGCTCATTCAAAACCATGTTTAGTAATAAATTACACGCTCAGAGGATTTTTATTCAAGTGAACGCTGAAGAAGATAGGAAATTTAAAACCTTTCTTGTTTCTTTTTCATCGTTTATAGCGGTACATAAAATTTGACAGTGTTGCCAACTATAAAAGAAAAACAATTCCGAACGGAAGTGAAAGCAATGAAGAACGACAGCTTCATTGATCAATTGATTAAATTAAGTTACTTTACGTCGTTTTTCTACCACTTTTGGCCTATCACGACGATGAAGACAAGTGATGATGTGCTGAAATTGATGAAGGGACACTCAGAAAGAACACCGATGCTCAGGCCTGGATTCGAACACGGAACCTCTTGCGTCGTGACACGTTGTGCCAATCACTCCAGTACAGAGGTCGGCAAGAATAAAAGCAGATAAACATTTCACACGACATAATTTCCATTATAATCACTACCTCTCCTCCAACATAAACAATCGTAACCTTGAGTTACCTTCCATAGATGGCACTTATTTTTAAATTTCCTATATTTTAATGTTTCTAGGTTACTTGAATAAGTTATGTTCTTTATTTCCTGTTATATCCTCAATCTACAACTGCAAAATATGCTAGTAAAGCCAAGGAGTTGTTGCTGTTGTTTACATGCAATATATTTTAATTTAAAGATAAATGCATTACAAATCGTATAAATACAATACTTAAAGTTAATAATTTATATAAAACTCATAGATATTACGTTTCTGATTTTCAGAAGTGATTGACAAGTACGTTCATATATTCATATTAGAAATTAATAAGTTGGAACTCAACATTACAACATTTGCGCTTATCACAAACTCCTAAATACATTTCCTACTAAAAACACATATGTATCATACAATAGAAAAGTCAACAATGAATCTTAAAACCTTCAACATTTCTCAAATAACTAGGACGCCAAGGGCCCTGGGTTCGAATCCCGCACGGGCTTGGTTGTTTGTGAAAGTCCATTCATCAATTTCATCATTTCATCACTCATCCCCATCTTTGCAAATTAGCCAAGAGGCGAAGTAAAATAAACTAAATCAATCAATCAATCAATAAAATAACTAGAGCTACAATTATGCAATCCAATAAATTAGCAACCTTAAGCGTTGATTGCCAAATTCATTTGCATATTAAATAAAAACTGAACTCGTCGATAGATTAAGAAACTATGACAGATTCAAGAAAATATTGGTGGGGAAAAGGTGTTTTAAATACCGAGTCTAATTAGAACCTTCGGCAAGTGTAATACACGCTGGCACAGGTTGAAGACTCATTTAGTATGTAGCTGTTATATTCTCTATCGACACTAAACACCAATATATTCCGTCCACTTTAGTAATTGTAGTTTCTTTAACACATAATTTTATCTTTCAAACGTTTGTAGTTTGATAAATAGAAAATTCGATGTGAATATTTTGTAAAATTATTATCTTAATCGATGTTCCAATCAAAATAATGTATGTCCCGTTAATGTAACGCTAGATGTTGAGTTGAAGAACATTTTAGATCCCATATTTCCATGTTCTCGTGTTATTGATAGGTCGTTTTCGATGCATTGTTGTGTCTTATAGGAAGATAGTTGTGTTACGTTGAGCTTTTATTTTGCAGTTTCATAAGTCCACCAGAATTTGCCTCTTCAGCTCAGAAATTTTCTGAGATAATTGACCTGGACGGAGACACGGGCAGACAGAAGGACACGGTCGTCTCATGAAGGTACGTTTTCTTTCAAATGTCCCTGCGTAGGAGAATAGTAGTAGCCAGAATTGAAAAACAAATGCTTGGAAAGTTTGAAAATGTATCGGAAGATGCATACATGTCTGAGCACATACAGATATATTTGCTCAACTTTGAAGTCCACTTTGATCGAACTTGCAACTTAAAGTCAATTTGGAACTACTGAAAATGTTCCACGTCCGGAATCAGACTTAATACCATTCACTGTCGGTGATTGGGGGGAAGGGGGGTCCGCACTATGGCCTGCTAATGCTCAGACTTGTCTATGAAGAGAAAGTCCTTGCCCCCCAGTTTTGGCACCAAATCCTTGCTGTACTTTAAATACACATAATTCTATTCTAATGTTATACACGCCATGGGTCCCTGGTTCGAATCCCGACCTGGGCCTAGATGTTTGTGAGTGTCCATTCATCAATTTCATCATGCCATCATTCATCCCCATCTTCACAAATTAGCCAAAAGTGGCACAAAAAGGGAAGCAAAATAAAGGAAATCAATCAAAATCTAATGTTATACACAAATTTGGTGTCACTTAAGATATTTTGAAACTGAAAAGAAAATCACCAAAAAATGACATGTAATTTGTATTTTCTTCACTTCAATTCAGAAAAAAATAGGATTACTATTTTTAAGAGTATATTTCTCTTCCGTGGCTTGTAATTGCTGAAAAATCTAGTTCTCTATCATCATGCAAAGTGCAACTTTCTTATTTGTTACATAAAGACAACATATGATACATGGCATGTAAAAAAATCCTCAGTTTTGTCTGGGTTTTACTTCCAATGCTCGTAGTTCATCCATTCGCCACAGTTGGCGTTCTTGTAAAGATGGCGATTTAGTGCAGAACGTGCTTTCTGTGTGCTGTATTGCGATGAAAAGAAGAGTGCTGCAGATGTACAACGGAAATTCCGGACTAGGAATGACAAAGAAGGATCGAGCAGGTGGGCAATGCATGGATGGCATAACGAATTCGTGAATGCTGGTTGCTTGTGTCCTCGGAGAAGGAGCGGTCATCTTAGCGTGTGTGAAGAGGACGTTAACCAAGTCATCGAGACATTTGCATGTAACAAGTCCCACAAATCAGTTTGTAGAACTTCCGACTGTGGAGGATTGTGGGTAAGAGACTTTGTATAAAGCCGTATGAATTGCAGCTATTGCATCAGTCACAACCAAATGACAAACAAAAGCGTCTCCAGTTTTGTATTCAAGTGCAACAATGGATGGAACAAGATGAAGACTTTGTGAATCCCTTAGTTTTCCGTGAAGAAGCGACATTTCACGCAAATGGCGAAGTGAACAAACGTAACTGCCGATTTTGGGATACCCAGAACACTGATAAAACCAATGAATATGAGCGTGATTCAGCTAAGGTGAATGTTTCCTCGGCATTGTCATGTCGAAAACTTTAGGGACCATTCTTCCTCGTCGAAAATACTTGTTGAATATTCATACGTGGATAGTGGTTGTCTCGAATGCATGAAGATTCTTATATTTCCTATTCCAGCAGTAAGGGGCTCCCCCCCCTCCCATTTCCATAACACTGTTCTTGATTACCTGAACACCGAGTTGTTTCAACGTTGGATCCGACGTGCTGGAGATGTTTAGAAAAATAGCCCCAAAGGTAATCTGATTTGACTCATTCCTATGGGGCTACATCAAAGATTGTGTGCATGTGCCGCCCATGGAGCATTGCAAAAAACTTATTTGTGTAGAGTACTTGCTTGCACTTATCAAAATTCCGTTCCCCACTAAGTTCAAGGATGGAAGGAATCTGACAAGGAGGTAGGAGGTAACAGAAAAGGCAAGAGAAGTAAGCAGACAATAAAGTAGAAGTTAACAGACGAGATTAGAGGAAGGAAATGGACGAGGAGCGGATCGAAATGGACAAAAGGCGGAAGGGAATAGACAAGTAAATAAAAGGAAACGGACAAAGAGTGAAAGGAAACGGACAAGGGACAGAAGGGGATAGAAAGTAGATAGATGGAATGGGACAATAAAAGAGAAGGCAATGGGCGAGGTTAGTGAAAAGAGATGGGCAAGGGGCAGAAGAAGAAAGAAAGCAGGTAGAAGGAAACGGACAATAAAAGAAAAGGCAATGGTCGAGGTACGAGGTTAGTGAAAGGGAAAGGACGAGGAATGAAAGAAAATGGACAAGGGGAGAAGGGAACAGAGAAGGAAACTGAAAAGAAACGGAAACTGAGATGGAATGAGATGAATGGAAGTGGAAGAAAACGGACAAGGATTGAGACGGAAACGTACAAAAATTAGAAGGCAAGTGAAGAAGAATTCAAGGGAAAGGGACAAGTAAGTAGAAGTTTGAAGGGAACGGACAAGGATCCAAAAGGAAACGGACAAGGAGGTAGGAGTATACAGACATGCAAAGAGAATGATTGAGGCACTAAAGAAGAAGCCAATGGAGGAGTTTAGTGAAAGGAAACGGACGACTAGTGGAAGGAAAACCGATAAGGGACTAGAGGAAACAACAGACAATCAACGAATAGGAATTAAACAATAAAGTAACAGACCATGGACGATTATAGGAAGGAAATCGATGAGCAGTGGAGGATAACGGACAATGAAGTGCAAGGCCACGGATATGTTACTAGAAGGACACGGACAATGGGTTGAAGATAACGAACAAAGGACAAATGAAAGTATACATGAAAAGGGATAGAAACGGACGAAGAAGTGGAAGGAAACGACCAAGGTACTGAACAGATAAGCAAATTGGAAGGAAGCGGGCACTGAGATGGAATGATGCGGACGAGGAAGTGGAAGGAAACTGGCAGTGAAGTGAAAGAAAACGGACGAGGAGTTGAATGGAACTAACAAGGAAGTATTACGACACATTCAAAAAGTGAGCGAAACAAACTGAGAGGTGTGAGGAAACATACAGACAGGAAAGTAAATGGATTGGAAATTGACAAGAGTGTAGAGAGAAATTGACAATGAAGTGTAAGAGAAGGCCAGTAGCATGAACTGAAAGTGCATTTGTCGTAAGTGACTGAGGGAAAAGCAAGAGGAAACTCAAAGAGAAAGGTCTGTCATGAAAATCGAAGCTATGGGCTCAAATTTTAGGTTTCACATAGCTAATCATGATTTAGTGAGTAACGTACAGTAGCAAATATGTGTTTCTAAGTGACAAGATGATTTCAAGACAATGCAACAAACTTTAGACAGAACTCTTAAAGGAACAAGTCGCTCTTAAACACGATGTATCAGCCATTCAGGCCAGAAGACAGCAAGAAACCATGCTGAGTGCCACACTAAAAGAAATTGGCTATAATACGAAGCTCTTCTTCGGCAAATTGTCGAAACCATAAGAAGTCCATTTTCAACATGTGTGTGTGTGCGTAACCGGTTGATATACAGCCAGGACGTGAAGGCTTGCTGACACACTTTATTAATTCCGGGAGCGTTGCATCTCAAAATGAAATTTCCTCTCTTCCCTTTTATGGAGTTCTCCTTTCTTGTCCAGAACCCTTTTTTTTACGATGCCGAGCTGACGGAGTGGGGGAAGGGGGTCGATAGAAGCGTCTGGGAATATCAACGTGGATTTTTCAATGTTCCTTTTGTGAGAAAAAAAACTTTTTAAGAACTTCTTGGGTCTATCCTATTTCCATATTTCACCCACTTAATCAAGGAATAGATTGAATTTCTTGTAATCAATATTCTTTTGCGCTCTTTAGGTGTTGTGCAGAAGACTTAATGCCTGAGAATGGATTTTAAAGAAAAGTCGTTCAAAGATTACATCGTTCTTTTTCAACTTGAGATTCAACTAAGAGAATTTTTCAAACTTACAAGAAATAGACACAGACTCAATCCTCTTTTGTTCGTAGATGTTAATGAATTTCTAGCCAACGATCTGCTAACGTTTCTACTGAGAATGCAACTACAAGAAACACACGAACAAAATAGTACATTCCCAAAGTTTATTTCATAAAATGAGAGAAGTAGCAGCTTGATGAGAAATATAAACTTAGCACAAAAATCACATCTCAAAATGGTTGTGCATTATGGAGTAAAAGAACTAACGTTCGGTGCACTGATATCTATGTACAGTCATGGAAAAAAGTTCTTCCCCATAAGGCTTTAATAGGAGCAAATAATGCAGGAGGGTAGACAACACATATTGCACCCTTCGATGATCGGGTGATTTTGCCTGTCTTAACACCGAGAAATGTGTTCCACGCGAAGGTCAACATGACAGGAAAGCAAAGAGGGTCACGTGACTATTGGTTACGTGGAGTGTTGTGCTTCTCCACGTCCCCAGTTCTTGATCCACATTGCAGAAAAAGTAGAGCTGCATGCAATATATGAAAATAGGTTGTTTTCAACTACACGCTTAATTATGATTTTCCCAATTGTAAATCTATCAGACGTGTCTCCCGATTTAGTCGGGACAGTCTTTTACTTTGAATTCCTGTTTGTCATAGGCGTAACTTGACGGGAGCAGAAAGGGCATTTGTACCCCCCCCCAAAATCAGGTTTCTTAAAGCTGCTAAAACAGGAATTAAATACTATGATTTGACGCGTCCAAAAAAAGTATTATATTGAAAGATTTTTCCCAAATACGTAGATAGCAATTTAATACTTTGAAAGTGTCTCAGATTTGTTTATTGTCACAACTTAGTGTGGCACAGGTCTACTACAAAAGTGGAATTTCGTAACAGAAATATGAACCCACTCCTTTTATTTCGTAGCCGATTTCATCTTGAAACTGAAATTAAGAATATTAGTTAATAATGTCATTGGTAAACAATAAAAAAATGTGTTAGACCCAATTCTTTAATACCTTATCATAATCTTTATCGCAAGTTGAAATTTTGTTGTAAGACCACTGTATGCAAAAAAAAAAAAAGGTAAAGTTCTCACCTGTGCTTGGCGCTACGCCATGAAGGCGTATAGGGGGTGTGGGGGTAACGCCCCACACTTTCTTGATTCGTTCGTGAGTGTGGGTGATGTGATCAGCATCACGCCGCTCCACACTTTCTTGATTCGTTCGTGAGTGGGGGTGATGTGATCAGCATCACGCCCCTGACCGCCTTTACCACCAGGGTTTCCCCCAGGTACCCATGTCATTCGACGCTGGGTGGGGGCTGGGGCCGCTTCCAACGTTAGAAAAGTTCCCGGGCTTGAACCGGCCGGGAATCGAACCCGGGACCTATAGCATGGTAGTCAGACGCGTTACCGACTGAGTCACCGGCACAGATAGACTAATCTGAAGTGCATACAGTTTAAAGTGGGATCCGAACCACTATGTGCGATCACCTGGTATCGTACCCCAGACCCCTTGATTACAAGGCCTTACCACTACGCCATCAGTGAGGCGCACACAATCTTTGTATTTTGACTTTTTAAACCTATATGTATCATATAAGAGGTTGTTTAACGTTGCTATGCCTCTATGGATTATATTTAGCCAGTATTCGAGCACATAGCGTCAGGTTTCATAGAATATAAGCTTCTCTTCCATGTTTATGGTTTCCTGTCTGCAGTAGAAAAATTGACAGGTTCCCATAGCTTTTCTTTCAATAGTCTTCCAATGGTTGCATATCATATCACTCAAATTTGATTCATTCGTTTCGAACACAATCCCCGATGGCGCAGTGGGATCGTGGGCGCCTTGTAATTAAGGGATCCCGGGTTCGATACTCGGTGGAGGAACATAGTGGTTCGGATCCCCCTTTAAATTATAGGTCCATTCACGATTAGCCTAACAGGACATAAAGTGGACTTAAGACACCAAATCAAGCAACTAACACAATCCCGTTATTGTCCAGATTATCGAATCCGGAACCTTCGTCGCGAATAACATAAGCAGGAAGACAACGTGAAATAACCGAACAGAAACAGAACCTAAAACCTACATCGGATAGATTGGATTAAGTCGACGATACAGCACAGGTTCTGAAATGAAAAAGAATACGAAAGTTGAAGGACCTCTATACGCACCCACTTTTCCTCCACTCAATGGGGAAGATATCCTTGTAGCTGAGAAGCCTTTACGTAGGAGTGCCCTGAGGGAACTTCAAGGCCACGACGATAAAGTGCAATGACGGGACCAAAACATACGGCAGATAGCTGTGTTCCTCCTTATTTCGTACGCCATTGATAACTGGAACACGTGACCTCGTCTTTGGTAGAGCAGAAGCCTGCTTGCTTGCCACCACCCTTTAGTTCAGTGACCTTCGCCCGTAGTCAGCAAGAGTGAATGACTCACCATATACTTGTCTGTGAGGCTACACAAGAATAGATATTTCGTTAGTGGCTGTAAGTATTGTTTCATCTGCAGTTATATCAGTTACCATTTCAATAGTTTCCTTCCTAATGGTTACTTTAGTGATAAACATGTAAATTAGTTCTCGAGAGTGAACGTTTTATCTATTTGAACGGGGGATTTTTATACAGCCTGCATGTATTATTTTTTCCTGAAACAAGAAGAAATTCGAAGACGCAAAAAGAGTTGTATAATAGTAGTTAACAAAAGGAAAAAAGAAGAAGAAATCGAAAATGTAAATGCTGAAATAAATTATGGTAGAGATCGAGTGAATAACATTTTGTCATGGGGCCTCCTCGATGGCGTAGTGATAACGTCGTCGCCTTGTAATCAGTGGATCCCGGGTTTGATACTCGGTGGATGCACATAGTGGTTAGTATCCCACTTTAAACTGAAGGTCGAGTCCAGATTAGCATATCTGTGCACCAAACCAAAACTAAGAAAGAAATTGTCACAGTGTAAGAAAATTTCATGTTCAACCACATACGAAACACAAGGGAATAATATATTGCAGTTTGGAGTTCACATCTGTAGCATCTAACCAGCACAATTATGAATCGCAACATATCGTATCAGATCCATTTTTATTATACATGTATGATAATATAAGAGAAGTAGAGGAAAGAGAAAACCAAGCGAAACACGGACGCCTTCTCCAGAATTTCAAATCTCGTTACATAAGGTTCTGGGTTGGAGTCCCGAACAGGCATGACTTTCTTGTTCTTGCCCTTTTATCTGCTTCATTTCATCATAATTCATCGTTATGGTTTACCTGCAGGGGAAGAATACTGGCAATAATTGCCAATACAAAGCCAATGACAAACAGAACAACTCGATTACGGAGGTGCCAAGAAGAAACGAGACTTGACAGTTTCTCCGTCTCTCGGTTTGTCGAATTGAAAATTGCTCTCCCGTTCTCGGTCTCGATTAGTTAAATATAGAAATCGAAAATGTATGTGAATGAATATACATGTATTTTATATATTCCGGTTTTGTAGGAGATTTCGTGAGAGATGAAATAAGTACTCTTCCATCGTATTTATTTTTATAATTTTTATTCCCTGTTCGATGATCGCGACGATAAGGACGAGTGACCATTACTTGAAATTGATGACGAAATAGTCAAACACCCCCGACAAGGACGGTACTCAAACCCGGGAACTTTGGCGACGATATCGAATGTCAATCACTTAATGAGCTTGACCACCGAGCCTGCTTAATGTTGTTTCTGTCAGGTAATTCGTAATAATATCCACATTCACTATCATTTGCTTCATAATTTATCTTATTGTTGTGATTAACCTGAATTCAAAGAATTAGTTGAAAGGCAAAAATGCAAGATTGAATGTCTCTGATGTTACTTCGTGCCGAATAATATGACGTGGTATTATGATATGAATTTATTAATCATATAATATGCCTATTCATTCCATTGATTGATCCCAATTGAGCACACAAAATATGCTATAATGTCCACTCCATGGAGGAGTGGTTAGCACAGCGCGCTACGATGCCATGGGTCCCTGGTTAGAATCTCGACTTGGGCGTGGGTGTCCTTGGTAAGTGTCCCTTCATCAATTTCATCATAGCATCACTCATCTTCATCGTCGCTATTTGCCAAAAGTGAAAGAATAGCAAATCTAAATAACAAACATCCAATCAAATCGAACATCTCTACCGATTTAATTCTATACGGTACCGAATTCCCACTTTATTACTGCATCTTATGTCATTTTACAGCATCTCAATTGTTTTCCGATTCGAAAACATTTGGAATGTTGTTTTGTGCAGTTGATTGTGCATTGTTTCGTTGTTTGGATTGTTTAATTAACGTCGCATTAATTAGTTTTAAACCAATCGTGACAGGGGGAAGCAAGAGCACAAAGGAAGCAAAAAAGACAAGGAAGAGACCACGGCTTTCTTTAAAGATAGCATCCCGTGAATACAACTCAAGTGACTGCAGAATATTATGAATAAAATTTATTTCGCTTTTTCCTTTTATTTCTGTTTCAGTTATTTTACTTCGCTTTTCTTCTACCACTCGCGTTACTCGTGTCGGTGAGGAAGAATTATAAACTCGTGAAATGGACGATGGTACAAAAAAATATATGCCTCTCCCACGGTTCGAAACTGTCAGTACAAAATATTGTCTTATTTTTAAAATTTACGGGCAAATATGGTTTGTCACGTAGCAATTTTCGCTTATCTCTTTCTCAAGGGGTTCCATTGCCTCTCTGATGTCGTAGTGGTAACGTCTTCGCCATGTAATGAAAGGCTTCCGAAATCAATACCAAATAGAGAGGCATTTGGTTCGGATCCCATTTTAATCTGTAGGTCCAGTGCATGAACTGAACTTAAACAATTAACGTGTGGCATGTGGTCTGTGATGAGAACCATAATTTCAGCGAACCTCTTGACAATGACTCTAATATCACTTGAAAGAATAGTATTTCTTTACGAGTAGGTCTTGTCAAGAAACCAGTTCCTGAAATTTTCTTCTGGAGGCATCGTAGCACCCAGCTGTTTGTTGTGGCTGGGGCACGAGTCATGTGACTCATGCTATCAAAGCTCAATCCTTCCCGAGAACTCAGAATCACCAGGCAAACTTAAGCTAATATTTTGTTATTTGGGTTTCATAAACAACAGGCTTTAAGACGTTACGAAATTCTACGTCCCGTGGCCCAGGTATTTTTTTCTAAGACTGTACATATCTGCGTCCGGAGGGGGACAAGGGGGGCTGTGGCCCTCCCCTGGAAAATGAAATTCGACCATAAAATTATATATTTCACACATATATTTTCATTGCAGCCACAATAATGTGTAATTATTGCAAATTCAAATTTGAGCAATGTTTTTTGAGGGAACAACAATATTATTGAGAAAAATGGAAAAAAAATCCTGCGGACGTCCATTTATGTACAGTCACGGACACATCTCGGTTGTAACAATCCTATTTGAAATTAAGTGGAGTGAATGTAACACAGAAGTGTCGTGTCCATGACTGTACCAAAAAAGTGTTTTCATTTTTAATTCAATATGTGGAATTAAATATTTGCATACAATTCTAAAAAATGGCAATTTTTGTTAGGAAAGCGGCTCACCTAGCTAAATAGAATGCATTAGACATTAATTGTAATGCATAATTCAAATAAAAACATGTTTTATTTTTTGGTACCAAAACAATGGATTTCCAAACTTACTTTTAAGTGCTGAAGGGTAAATCTTCTCCTGCTGTTCCTAAACATAGATTTATATTGACTGAAACTGCGTTCGATATCACATGAAGTAATGGAAATATATTTAAAATATGCAATGGATTTCTCTCTTGCATTCTCTATTGTTGACAAGAATGTTAGAATAAGAGATGCATTGTCTATTGTTAAGGTCTAAAAGAACAACAGAGATTACAAAACGAAAAGGAGCAATAGAGATGAACTGAAAACCTTTGGTATTTAACACAAGGAAAAATGTGATTATATAGCATGAATATGGAATATTCATTTCTCCTCTCTCTTTCTCTCGTTTTGCTAATTCTCCTCTCTCTCTCTCTCTCTCTCTCCCCTTTGGCTTTGTTATTTTTCCCCTCTCTCTCTTTTGCTTTGCTAATTCTCCTCTCTCTCTCTCTCTCTCTCTCTCCTTTTCGCTTTGCTTTTTCTTCTCTCTCTATCTATACCATTCGCTTTGCTTTTTCTTCTCTCTCTATCTCTCCCTTTCGCTTTGCTTTTTCTTCTCTATCGTTTTGCTATTTTTCCTCTCTCTCTCTTTCGCTTTGCTATTTCTTTACTCTCTCTTTCGCTTTGCTATTTCTTCTCTCTCTCTCTCTCCCTTTTGCTTTGCTACTTATCTTCTCTCTCTCTCTCTTTCTCTCTCCCTTTCGCTTTGCTATTTTTCCTCTCTCTCTCTCTCTCTTTTGCTTTGCTATTTCTCCTCTCAGAAAATGTTTGAAAATATGTAAAAGTAACTTAAATATGTATTTAGCTGGACTACGCATTAGATTGACTGAGCCAAGGAGGATGATAATCGTTGCAAGTTCCTGAAACTTGAGAAGTCGTGGCTTGCAATGAAAACCTCTTTTCAAGCATCGCTTTAAGTCGGTGCCAAAGCGTAACTCTCACCCTCATATCTTTAGATTAGGACGAGTACTTGAAACCAAGTAGGCATATCAGCCAGAATCACGGTACCATCTTCTTCCTAACTTAGTATCTTCAATCCTAGAGCCTTACGTTACTGTGGCAAGAGTTGTGCGTGAACGCATCTCTTCTGATTACACACTCGACGCGAGCCGCGAATCCCCTGCATGTTGTTATCAAACGACGTGATTCATTTATTTTTCTTCCTCTTACGCAGTTCTCTGAATGTTCCTCTATCGCATTTTGCATACCAGATGGTCGTTCACAGATAAAAACTCATTCCCAGAACACAGATTTCCTCGTTGAATGATATTCCAAGAAGCTGTGGTTGGCTGAGAAATTTTCTAATTACTGACGCAAATGTGCAAAACCTATGCATGATGCGCTTGGATCACAGGATTTAGCAGTTATTAACATTGTATTTTATGTTCTCCGTAGGCTGATCGCTACGAAGAGGATGGATGATGAGATAAATTTGACGAAATGACATTCAGGAAGATTATATATATATATATATATATATATATATACACACACATATGCCTAAGCTAAGAATCGAACCAAGAATCTTTGGTGGTGAGATCGTATCCTGGCCTCCTAGAAAGTTTTCCAATATTTTGCTAGGATGTACTTTAATCATTTTAGGACCGCCAACCTGGCTCATGTTTACTATAAACGTAATAAATGTTTGTTATGGTATATAATATGATCGTGGTGAGATTTCCATTTTACTGACACAGGATACTTGTTGTTAGTTACCCAAATGTCCATATTGTGCTGAAGGAAAGCCTTCTTTTTCACATTACAACAAGTCATGGAGGTTCATGAAGGGGGTGGGGGATGATGGAGGTAGAGGTAGCAGACATTCACGATATAGGCCAGTGTGAAATGTTCCAATATTTTCACTGAAATGATTCGATTGTTTCAAATATGTGCTAATTTAATACTTTTTACATATAAAATGTTTCTGATTTTAAAAAATGTGCTTATTTTATAACTTAACTTAACCGCGGAAAAATCTTGAAAAACAAAGGAAGCCGCGAAACGAAAACGTTTGGGAACCACTGATATAGGCCGTTGTGGATGTGATGTGATCAGCATCACGCTTCGACCGTCTTTACGCCTAGGTACCTATTGGGCTAGGTGATCCTAGAGCCATCTTAGGTGTGGGACATGATCTGAAGGATGCCGGAATCACTAACCCGGAAATCGAATCCTGCTCTCCCGCGTACAGTAAGACGATTTAGTCTTTGGGCGTCAGGAAACTATTACATATACTATAGACAACAAAGAACATAATCGCTACAACAATTGCCAACAACCCTATATGTGAAACTCTATACAGTTTTTCGGAATTTCCAATATCGGGAAGATGGGAATGAAGGTATGCTTTCGAAAAATGCTGAGAAAGGTCAATGGTGTTCATCCTACTTGAAGTGACTCTCAGGTGCCTTTTATCATTGCGAACAGTACTGTTTGTACAGTACTGTACAGTAATGTTTACGAGTAGCCTTCATTGGAAGTAGTCCATTTGATTGTGTACAGTAATGTTTACGAGCAGTCTTGATTGCGAGTAGTCCATTTAATTGTGAACAGTAATGTTTACGATTTGATTTGATTTGATTTAGTTTATTTTACTTCGCGTTTTGTGCCTCTTGGCTAATTTGCGAAGATGGGGATGAGTGATGAAATGATGAAATTGATGAATGGACATTCACAAACAACCAAGCCCGACCGAGATTCGAACCCGGGACCCTTGGAGTCGCAGCGCAGTAATGTTTACGAGTAGTCTTCATTGGAAGTAGTCCATTTGATTGTGTACAGCTATGTTTACGAGCAGTCTTGGTTTGCGAGTAGTCATTTGATCATGAACAGTAATGTTTACGAGCAGTCTTGATTGCGAGTAGTCCATTTGATTGTGAACAGTAATGTTTACGAACAGTCTTGATTGCGAGTAGTCCATTTGATTGTGAACAGTAATGTTTACGAGCAGTCTTGGTTTGCGAGTATTCCATTTGATCATGAACAGTAATGTTTACGAGCAGTCTTGATTGCGAGTAGTCCATTTGATTGTGAACAGTAATGTTTACGAGCAGTCTTCATTGGAAGTAGTCCATTTGATTGTGTACAGCAATGTTTACGAGCAGTCTTGGTGTGCGAGTAGTCATTTGATCATGAACAGTAATGTTTACGGGCAGTCTTGATTGCGAGTAGTCCATTTGATTGTGAACAGTAATGTTTACGAGCAGTCTTGATTGCGAGTATTCCATTTGATTGTGAACAGTAATGTTTACGAGCAGTCTTGGTTTGCGAGTATTCCATTTGATCATGAACAGTAATGTTTACGAACAGTCTTGATTGCGAGTAGTCCATTTGATCATGAACAGTAATGTTTACGAGCAGTCTTGATTGCGAGTAGTCCATTTGATTGTGAACAGTAATGTTTACGAGCAGTCTTGATTGCGAGTAGTCCATTTGATTGTAAACAGTAATGTTTACGAGCAGTCTTGGTTTGCGAGTATTCAATTTGATCATGAACAGTAATGTTTACGAACAGTCTTGATTGCGAGTAGTCCATTTGATTGTACACAGTAACGTTTACGAGCAGTCTTGGTTTGCGAGTAGTCCATTTGATCATGAGCAGTAATGTTTACGAGCAGTCTTGATTGCGAGTAGTCCATTTGATTGTGAACAGTAATGTTTACGAGCAGTCTTGGTTTGCGAGTAGTCCATTTGATCATGAACAGTAATGTTTACGAGCAGTCTTGATTGCGAGTAGTCCATTTGATTGTGAACAGTAATGTTTACGAGCAGTCTTGGTTTGCGAGTATTCCATTTGATCATGAACAGTAATGTTTACGAGCAGTCTTGATTGCGAGTAGTCCATTTGATTGTGGACAGTAATGTTTACGAGCAGTCTTGGTTTGCGAGTAGTCCATTTGATCATGAACAGTAATGTTTACGAGCAGTCTTGATTGCGAGTAGTCCATTTGATTGTGGACAGTAATGCTCACTGGTAGTCTTCATTGGAAATAAATAAATAGGAAGTCTGGTAGCGTTAACCTAAAGTGGTATGCTGTCAGAGATCGTAGGTTCAACCCTGGGTATGTTATGATGGTTACTCGAGTGCATCCGTTCACCATTCATCCTCATCGTCGAGATTAACGCGACAGGTAGAAAAGTGACGTGAAATGAAAGCAATACAAAGAGAGAACGGAGCGATTGGATAGGAAAGGGACAAATTTAGATATTAAAATATTCCATCATTATAAATTTAGGAAATAATGTTAATATATGAAATCAAGGAATAAGTACCGCTAACGTTCGTGACGGCGGGGTTTACAAAGGAGTCTAAGACACCGGGAGTCCCTGGTTTCTTTGTGAGTATCCCTTCCTGAATCTCATCATATGATCACTCATCCTCGTCTTCGCAATTAAGCAAAAGTGGCATAAATACGAAGTAAAATAAACCAAATCAATAAATAAAACTCAATACTAGGAAGAAAGGATTATACTAAGGTGACGACGGGAATTCCTGTATTAGGATCCATTTGAACATATGTTGAATCTCTCACAAATTTGTATAATAATAATAATAACAACAATTCCTTTATTTATTGGGCGAGGTTCAGTCTGAGTTTGTTCTATCTCAAGTAAATTCACACAACACATGTAACGTATCCGAATGTTCGCTGAAAAACTTCTGGTCTCATAATCTGCAAATTGAACACCAGAATGGATCTATATTAGAACATAATTCATCCATTCAATGAAACCCTCTACGTCAATACATTGCAAGAACAGAGACAAATGAATTGTCAATATTCTCTTGCAACGATGTTGTCAATCATAGGCAATGCAATACGTTAAATCTGACCAAACATCACACAGACGCATGTTTACCATTCCATATGAACCTCGAAACGCACGAGTGCGTAACATCTTCCATCACACACGCAAACATGTACGGCTGAGGTGCTTTGGGGGGAGAAGTTTGTGTATTTTACGCAAGTTCGTCAAGGTTATGAGTTTGCAGTGTTGTTTAGAAACGCGATTTGATTAGATGTGAGTGAAGCGCAAATGGCCTTGATTGGAAACGTGACGTCTGAGTGAGCAGTCTGCATTCCTGCTTCTATTTTCGTTGTAAAGTACGTGACGATGATGTGACTGTGAACCTTGGCTCTTTCCACACTTTCCTGGTTTTCTGAGCAAGAGAACATTTCTTACTCGGATTCACTCTTTCTGTGAATTACCTTTCAGTCTCCTTTCACTGCTTGTCTTTGTTTCACTCTTTTTCTATCTCTCAATTACTTCTTATCTCCCTTTTCTCCCCCTCTTTCTCGTTCACCCCGTCGTTGTTTCTGTCTCTTTCTATACCTCAGTTATCTTTAATTCCCTTCTCTTTTTCTCTCTCTCGTTCTCCCTGTGGCCGACCCTGTGGCCGAGTGGTTAGCACATCGCGCTGCGACGCCAAGGGTCCCGGGTTCGAATCCCGGTCGGGCTTGGTTGTTTGTGAATGTCCATTCATCAATTTCATCATTTCATCATTCATCCCCATCTTCGCAAATTAGCCAAGAGGCACAAAACTCGAAGTAAAATAAACTAAATCAATCAATCAATCAATCAATCGTTCTCCCTGTCTCTGTTTTTTTGTATCTTTTTATTTCTCAATTATGTTTCATTCCATCCCTGTCTCTTTCTCGGTATCCATGTCTATGTTTCTGTCTCTCTATATCGCTCAATTATCTTTCATTCCCCTCTTTCTCATTCTCTGCCTCCTTATCTCTGTTCCTGTCTCTTTCTATCTCTCAATTATCTTTCATTCCCTTCTTTCTCATTCT
Source organism: Lepisma saccharinum (assembly GCF_977018435.1). NCBI lineage: Eukaryota > Metazoa > Arthropoda > Insecta > Zygentoma > Lepismatidae > Lepisma > Lepisma saccharinum. The sequence goes on from NC_139229.1 coordinate 12,528,462, forward strand.
CTGCCTCCTTATCTCTGTTCCTGTCTCTTTCTATCTCTCAATTATCTTTCATTCTCCTCTTTTTTATTCTCGGCTCCTTGTCTTTGTTTCTGCATCTTTCTATCTTTCAATTATTCTCTTCTTTTTTCACTATCCGTCTCCTTCGTCTATCTAGCTGCTTCTTTATCTTTCTATCTTTCATTCCCTTTTTTCTTTCTCGTTCTCCTCGCCTTTGTTTCTGTCCCTTTCTATCTCTCAATTATCTTTCATTTCTCCCTCTCGCTTTCACAGTCTCCTCCCTCTCTCTTTCTATCTCTCAATTATCTTTCAATTCCTCTCTCTTTATGTCATTCTCGGTCTCCCCGTCTTTCTTCCTGTCTCTCAAATGTCTTTTGGCAACTGGAATCGTGCATGTGAACACTTCCGTCGATGGTCGCGACGAAGGCAGGCGGTCTACAGAACATCGCTTGAAATTAGCTGACACCTTTCACATTTGATCGTCGGTTTGGTTACTCCCTTGTTACCAGTACGCCATCGCGGAGGGCCCTTAGGTTAATCTGGACCAGACATACAGTTTACTGTGGGATGCGAACCTCTGTGCAATGCGCCTTCACCAACCAGGAATCCTTGCTTCAAGGGCAATAGTGTTACTAATACCGAGCAAGAATTTTTCATTCATTTACGTATAATTACGTGGGTGACACTAAAAGTTTTTAGATGCGGCAACACTGATTGCAGCAATACATTGTCTCTAGGATATGTTGAAGTAAGTAATCTGTGAAGTGTGATAATGCTGCAGAATTTATAGTTGTTAATTGTTGTGTGCCAGAAATTAGTCAATTATTGTCGTGTGTGTACCGTAAAATGGATTTAACAAGGGAGCACTTCAGAGCAATGATTTTTTACGATTTTCGAGCAGGTTTAACGCAGCAGCAATGTTATGAAAGGCTCCGAAATGCATTTCAAAGGGAAAGCCCCATGCCGTGCGACTGTGTTTAATTGGTTTTTAGAATTTCGACGTGGACGTCAGAAACTCAGTGATGAATTACGTGATGGTCGTCTTGTGACAGCAACTTCTCAAGAAAACGTCGACAGAGTGCGTCGCATGATAGAGGAGGATAACCGGGTGACATATGCAGTTATTAGTGCAACACTGGGTAATGGTATGAGTCAGGTTCAAATGATCCTGCATGACCGCCTTGGTGTCAGGAAGCTCTGTGCCAGATGGATCCCACACCATCTTACTCAGGAGCAAAAGCAGGCACGGGTCATATGGTGCATGAAAATGCTGGACAAATTTAACCAAGGACAATCAAATGCAGTGTATGACATCGTAACAGGTGACGAAACTTGGGTGTACTGTTATGAACCCGAGAGCAAACGACAGTCGACGCAGTGGATCTTCCCGGATGAAGACCCACCAACAAAAGTCAGGAAGGGACGAAGTGTTGGCAAACAAATGGTTGCCACTTTCTTCAGTCGGACGGGCCATATTGCAACAGTGCCGCTACAGGGACGTCGGACCGTTAATGCTGAATGGTACACTACGGTTTCTTTACCGGAGATCGTACGGAAAGTTCGTGAAAAACGCCCACGAAGTCGCATTATTGTGCATCAAGACAATGCGCGCAGCCATACAGCAGTACGAACAATTTAATTCTTCAAAGCCTCCAACATCGAAGAAATGCACCTCGCTCCTTGTGATTTCTTCCTGTTCCCTAAAATCAAGGATACATTACGAGGTTCTTCATTTCCTACTCCCGAGGAGGCAGTAACCGCCTTCGTTCAGTGCATTCAAGAGGTGCCTGCAGATGTGTGGTCCCAGTGCTTTCACACTTGGTTTGAGCGGATGAACAAGTGTATCAACTGTCATGGAGAATACTTTCAAAAATTATAGCATTCATACTTTTGGTCTCCAGTGTTTTACTTGCGCGTGTCTAAAAACTTTTAGTGTGACCTATCGTATTACCCATCAACAAAACATTACGTTACATCACAGATAACTCAAAGTAACGTGTCAATGGCTAACTCTCAATCAAACTTGATTAGTGCTTTCGTGGAAGTGATTGCAAAACTTGTTACCCGCGAATAACAATTTCACTAGGATTTAACCGGACAAGGCGTCGGGTTGTGGAAGGCAAAAGCTTCTCCGTCAATTAGGGGGGATGACAATTCCGGGAACTTGGATAAACGGACGCCATTCCACGGACAAAAGAAGCCTCTGGATTGGTGAATCGTTATCCCATTAGATTCCGCGGCTTGCTCCATTCACTGACCAAATGGCCGCTGAACTGGATTACAGAGTTGCTGGAAGTCCTCAAAGGCCCAAAACTGAGACCTATTAATGAAGGCCTATTTGGAGATTACAGAAGCTCCTTCGAACCAAAGGATCTCCTCCAGCAAGTTGTAATCACAAGCGTTGATCGAACGTTGCGAGTTTCTCATTGTGCAGAAATGTTTTTCCTTCGACTTCATCACTTGCAGAAGAATGTGTCAGGTAATGATGCCCGTGTCGCCAGTAATATAGATTTTTAAGGTGGGTTAATTAAGCTTGTTGCTTTTGGGGGGGGGGGGATGCCCACTAAGTGTGTTTTTCATTATTTTGGCAAGTAGTTCTTTTGGGTATGCAAATTTGTATATAATTTACCAGTTAGTAAATTAAACTATTGCCTTTAGGTTGTAAGTACCTTAGAAAATTGGTTCTAACTTAGGTCATTAAATCTAATGACAACATTTACACGTAATTTATAAACACTTAGTATAACTACATTCTAAAAAAAGCCAAACTCGTACACAGAAAGAGCTATCGAACTAGTAACATCTAACACTTGATCGATTCCTATTGGCAGGTTCAAACTTAATTCCTATTTAACATACCTCGAATTGTCTTGTGAACAGTTTAATACATATATTCGGTGAGGTTTGTCAGTCGGAGATTGATGTCCTCTAATTCATAAGGCCATGGCGTATTTAAGGGGGGGTTAAAGGGTCCAAAGCTCCCCTTTGGTTTAGTAAAAATACCAGATTGCTTGTTCTATCCGCTTGTTCATAAAAAAAAATTCGGACATATTCTATTTTCCTAAATTCGAGACGTATAGGGCGGGATATGGATGGGAAGACAATTACGTAATTCCACACACTAGATGGGACTGCAGATAAAATGTTTGCAATTTCCTGATTGTTTCAGAATATCTGCGATAAGAAACCGCATTCTGACTGTCAAATCAGTTATATTTTTTTCCCTCCAGTCTTCTTACAGGAATTTGGTTTTTAAAAACGCAGTGCAAGAAAACGAGGTAAACATGGTAACATTCTCAAGTTGTTTGACACAAGATGAACATAAAGGTATCAATACCAAGTAGCACCCCCCCCCCCCAATGCCCCGCTCCCCAAAAAGCTTCCGGTCAGCAGTGTCCTGAATTTTCACGTATATGAGGAGTTTTTTTTGAGTATTTTCCAGAGAAATCCCGAAACTTTCAGGAAATTGCAGACATTTGCTTTGCAGTACCATGTGGTGTTTTTGAATTAATTTCTATCCCATTCGTATCCCGTTCTATACGCTTGTAATTAATGAGAACAAAATAAATCTGAAGAAATGTTTACGAACAAGTCTCTGCGCATAGCGGATAGAACAGGTAATCTGCTAATATTACTCAACCTAAAGGGGGAGGGGGGGTTGAACTCGTTGAACACTCTCTACCTAAATACCATGAATATAAAATTAATATTGCAACTTCGTTATTTGATATTCTGTTTTCACTTTTCAGAGAATTGCCCCTATGATCAAATACCATAACGATCCACATTCAGCTCTAAGAAGTACTTACACGAATATTCGTTCTGTACACTTCACGCTTTACAAGAAACACTGCAGCTAATAATAATAATAATATTAAAATTGAACAATCTTTCTTATATAACATCAAAGTTCCACGAACCAAATAATATAACTTTCGATCATAACACAAGCGCAAAATTAATATCTTGTTCATTACCATGAAATTACACAATTGCGTCTCATACTAGAATTGACGTATTACACAACAAATTAATGGGAGGGTTAACAAGAATGCCCTCACCCAGTAAAAATAAAAACAATTTTCATGTTCATGTGAAACAATATGATAGGCTATTAAGTTTTATTTTATCACAATCAAAGATCAATGGCATTTCAATTGGCCAAAATATAAGAATGTAATAAAAGGAACTCTTCAATTATACTAACTAACTAACTCTCTAGTCTTCTTAAACCCGAAGGTTCATGGCTGCAACAACACAGGTCTTCCATCTGTCCCTATCTTGAGCAAGAACTATATACTCTTTTCCATCCCTACCGATTTCCTTTAGGTCTATCTCGACGTTCTCTCTCCATCTTCGTCTTGGTCTTCCTACAGGTTTCTTACCATCAGGATTCCCAACAAGAATGCTGTAAACTCCTCTTTCCTCTCTCATTCGTGCCACATGGCCTGCCCACCTAAGTCTTCTTGATTTAGTTATTCTAATAATATCTGGACATGAATGTAAATATTGTAGTTCTAAATTATGTAACCTACAATTATACACATTATGAATTATATTATAAAGATTAACTAGTCTTCTATTATTCTTATTGATAATCTATATTGCCACAGTGCCTGGGTTGAAGTCACGGCTTTATCATGATTGTTCTTTCGAGTGTTCATTTCATGAATATTTTTTTTTGTTATAATACGTATTCAATTGTAAAGTTCCCCGTGCATATAGCACCGTGCCATCAATACACATTCAAGGAATGGGGGTTTAGGTCCATATTCTTGACCTAGGCCATTTTGGAAGTGATGTGATCAGCACCACGCTCCGGTCCCCTTTACGCCTCAGGATTGCCCCAGGTACCCATTGATTTGAGACTGGATGAACCCCAGAGCCGCTTTATGCAGGGGCAAGGCCGGAATAATTCCGACAGACCACCCACCCCGGGAATCGAATCCGGGCCTCCCTCATGGTAGTCAGACGCACTACATCGGATAATTTGAAATCAGAATTTTGTGACCATCCGTAGTTAAAACTTCAGGCAGCTGCTAATTCAAGGCAGGATGGATATTTATTTTGACTATGCAAGTTCTAGAAGTCGACGAAGTTCACAGGAGTTGAAGGTGAACATCTGTCGCCTTGATCCTTTCTGCCCGCGGCGCGCTTGAGCAAATCCTCTTAAAACTCGAGTTTGTTGGAGACCGTTCCTCGTCGGAAAACTAATAAAGAGATCATCTGTCTTTCATCAGACGCTGGTGCCTGCGGCTGGGGACCTCACAAAGTACCTGATAATGAAGGGCTACATTCGACTGCAGCCCACCCCATGTATTCATGGTTGAGAGAAGTCTTACCTCGACTAGGCAAACCTGTTAGTTATGCAACAACTTGGTTGAAAAGCAGCTCTCTTAGCTCAAAGAATAAATCGGGAAGAGTTGCTTTTTTGAGAAAGTTATTCGGTCCTAGGTAATTTGTTGTGGTTATTTGGTTTGAATATAAGGTTCTTTACTTGCTTCAAAAAAGACAGTCGGTTGAAATTACTTGGTTAATATTAGTACTTTGTTGAAAAATAGGCTTCGTTACTTGCTATCTAAGTTACACTTTCCCATACTTCATTGCTGTAACTCATTCATTTTCAAACCTCATTATGGTCTCATTTGAGATAAATAACGAGAAAATGTACTTCCTTTTTTTAAGCAAACTAAATATAACTATACTTTGAAAAGTAATTTTTCGAAAAGTTGAATTTTAGCAGGCCCAAATGTAGGAGGGGTCTTGGGGTGCTACAGCCCCCGGTCCTTCTTAGTTGTCTTTCTCTTGCCGTTAAGATATTACCAAGCAATATGGACTCGCACTTTTCTCTCAGTTTGGTTAATCGCGAAGATGAGGATGAGTGATGATATGATGAAATTAATGAAGGGACACTCATAAAGAACACCCATGCCCAGGCCGGGATCCGAACCCGGGACGTCGTAGCACGATGTGCTAACCACTCCGCTACGGAGGTCGGCGATAATGATATCAATAATAGGCTACTATATTTGCCAGTTGGGTAAGTTTTAAAACCCGCATACAGGATGGGTCCTAAAGTGTAGAACCGATGGTGTCATGCCGTGCCTGTCGGCCGCTGGAGTGGGAGAAGGGGTTATGTGGAATGGCCGCCATGGTCATCTGACCTCAACCGCATGGACTCTCCCATTACAGATCCAATTATTGATCATTATTATCATTCTAGATGATCTATAAATGCTCAGAACGTCACTTATTATTTTTGTTCACAAAATTAACAGAGAATTAGTGTCAACTACAGGGGCATTCAAATATTACTCAAGCAAGTTCACTCTTCGCGTGGTAAATTTGGTGATCACATTGACATTAATTTAAAATGTGATTCTTTACTTAGTGATTAAAGAAAAAGTAGTTCTCTTAAAGAAAATCTAGTTCCAAAACTCTTTCGCAACCTATGGAAGATAACAGTTATTAGGTGCGTCCAAATTGTAACTTAACGATATACCTAATTTAATTGTGATATTAGGTGAGAAATCATACCTCAAAGTTGAAAGATTGCGTGAAAGAATATTTTCTTCCAGTTAGTGCAATCTAACATTTGTTAAAGTTAATAATTAACGTAAGTTGTAAGTACCTTTTATTATTAATTAATTATTAGAAATGGTAATTTTGTGTTCTCCCAGGGGATCGTGAAGACTTGAAGATTTCAGTAAAATTGCGTATCAGTTAATAAATAAGCCGATTCTGTAATTAATGTGACAATATCTTTTATCGTTTTTATTAATATTAGAAATTACTTTCAATACAAAACGTGCTATTATTAAATATTAGTCGTCGTCGCCTTGTAATCAAGGGGTCCCGGGTTCGATTCCCGGTGGAAACACATAGTGGTTCGGATTCCACTTTAAACTGTAGGTCCAGTCCCGATTAGCCTTACTGTGCACAAAGTGGACTTAAAACACCAACTCAAACCTATTAAATATTAGGCTATTTTTTAAAGGCAGGCATAAAGCTACCTACTGGACATTGCAACATGTCGTTACAGCATGTCGAGGTGTAGCCCCATACATTCGCAATCTCGGCCATATGTGGAGGTGGTGTAGTCAGCACCACGCTCAGGCCGGTTTTACCACCCCTAGTTGTCCCATGTACGCATTTTGTGGAAGCTGAGTGAACCCCAGAGACACTCCACTGCTTGAAAATTTCCACCTGAAATCCCAACCCCGGGAATCGAACCCGAGTCTCACGTGTGGCAGTCAGAACACCTTGGTCCCTCAAGTAATATTATTATTACAATAAAGGTATTAGTTTTATCATAGATTGTACAATTATAATTAGGGCTATGATTTATATGACCTAAAAATCACAAAAATATGCAAAATAGAAAATGCTCTTGACCTAAAATTTAAAGAATATATACACTATAATTTGAAAAATATGCCCTTACAACTGAACTGTTACAAGTCAATATTTAACATATGCTGAGATATTTTCACATACTATTTTTAGTTGAGAGAAAATTTTTCTCTCAATTAAATTTTTGAAACAGAGCACAAAAATTCTACAACGGAGGTGAATATTGGAGTAAGAACAAATCCACTTCGAAAATGGCTGTAGGGTATTCCTCGAAGAAGCGATAATATTTTGAATATGACAGAAAATCAATCAAAAATATACTCTAAGTAGAGAGGCAGCAATTCGTTCCTACGCGTCAGCAAAAATTCGATGCGACTGGTGTTATGTTACATCCGGTGTAGCGGGGTACGAGCGATTTTATTGTTGAGTCAGCAGAACGTGTCTGATCATGTTGAAGACATCGGAAGCGGTGGGGGAGGGGGGTCAATGGATTTGTCACGTTGTTTCTTGATGTATGCTAACCTAACACGTGCGTATGTTTGTGTGTGTGTGTGTGTGTGTGTGTGTCTGTGGAGGAAATGCGTGCGCAACCATTGCGTATGATGCAAACACATGAAGAAATGATTTAAAGATGGCGCCGAAGGTGCTGTACCCCCGAAAGCTTAGCGGCTAAGGTTATTGCTCTGTAAAACAAGAGGCGTCGAGGGTTCGATTCCTGGTAGAGTCAATATTGATTGATTGATAGATTGAGTTAGTTTTTTAAGTCCGTTTTATGCACGGCAAGACTAATCAGGATTGGACCTACAGTTGAAAAGTGGTGATTCGGACCACTATGTGCCTCCACCAAGTATCGAACCTGGGACCCCTTGATTACAAGTCGACGATGTCAATATTGAATGGTCTCGATTAGCCTGTGTGTACATAAAGCCAACAAAATGGCTGAGTTCGAAAATCGAGTTGGGTTAGTGGTTAATGTTGTCACCTGGCAATGAAGAGGTCGCGGGTTCGATTCTCTAGGTAGTTGAATTAGGTCAATTGTTTAATCCCGCCATTATAGGTCGCGATTAGTCCATCTGTGCATAAATAGTGATTGAATAAAATCAATATGGCGGCCTTGGGTTAGTGGTTAATGTTGTCGCCTGGTAATGAAGAGGTCGCGGGGTTCGATTTTCTAGGTAGTTAAATGAGGCCAATTGTTTTGTCCCGCCATTATAGGTCCCGATTAGTCCATCTGTGCATAAATAGTATTTGAATAAAATCAATATGGCGGCCGCGTTTTGTGTTTACCGGCGGCGGCGGCGGCAGCGGGGCGCGGCGCGGGGCGGAGCGGGGCGGCGCGGCGCGGGGGGTGTTTTTTATTCCGCGAGATGTTTTAACCAAGTGGTTGAGGGTTCGATTCCCAATGTTGGTGAAAATTGGATATTCAATTGTATTTGTTTAAAAGTTCCGATTAGCTTTTTTGTGCACAAAGAGAAAATGAACTAATTGGAAATAGGATGTTTATGCTGTAATGAAAAGGTCCCGGGTTCGATTCACAATGTCAAATTGGCTGATAATGATGTTGTTTTTAAAATAAATAAAAAAAGAAGTGTGTTGAGTCCCCATTAGTATTTATGCAGGAACAGATATTAAAAATCAAAACAAAATGCCTTTTGATTACAACGCAAAGATAAATTAGAATCTGTTGTTTTGCCGTGTGGGGCCCCAGTACCGATTAGCTTAAATGCATAAAGAGTAGGTAAAATAAGCAAGATGGCCGTCACTATTGTTTTGTGATCAAAGAGGAGTCACAGGTTCGATTCAATCAAAGGAGGCAACATTCTATGTTTCAATTCCATGTAAAAGTCTAAAGTTATGTTTCGATTAACCTCAATGCATAAAGAGGAATTAAACAAAAAACAAGCAAAATGGCGACAGATGTGATAAAAGAAAAATTGAATTAGTTTTTTTATAGTGACAAGAAAAAATAGCGAATCACTGTTAGAAATAGAATGAAAATAAAGATACTTGCCTTTGCGTGTCCAGCGCTGTGCAGAAAAGCTCTCATGCTTTATCTCCGACAAGTCCACAATACACACTTTTTCATTATATAGTTAATTATTAGTGTTGTTATTAACACCGATTTTTACCAGTGTGAAGAAAAGCTCTCATGCTTTATCTTCGACAAGTCCACAATACACACTTTTTCATTATATAGTTAATTATTAATGTTGTTATTAACGATTGTTACCAGTAAAAATATAAACCATGAGGATTTTTAAAGGGGTGATAAGTGAAAAAAAAGCCAAGACATATATTTTATCCCTGTTTATTACCAATATTTACAAAATTCAAAAGAGCCGCACACACACACACATACATATGTAAAATGTTTATATTGTGTCACCAGTTTATCAGCATGTTATTTAACAAGTTTTTATTCTTCAAGTTTGTTCACTCACCCACATAAGGAATTGTGTCACTATCATATCCATTTTCTGCTGCAACCACTGAATTAAAATGTTTCACTATTTTTTCCACAAGCATGTTCTCGCAACAAACAAACACTTCTTTGGAAAGTCTTTTTCCGTCGATGTTTTGTATAGACAAAGGCTCAGGTTTTGTACATCCATGTAGATGGGAAAGCACAAACTTCTCCTTATTACATGCATGGACAGGGGAAATATCTGTGCAACCGAAACATTGTTCGCGAAGGTCGAGAATGCAAGATTCCACACAGTTTCCAAAATATGATTTCAGATACGGCGACACTGTTTCACACATAACTTTCGCATGCTCGATGCACACAAATATGTTCATAAAGTTCCGCCACGAACTTTCTGCGATGAACACTATCTCCAGGGAACCGTAAGCTGGTTTCTTCCTTATAATGATCTGACGGCGATTGTACAGTGTGGTTATCAGCAATTCATGTTGCTCACTTAGTGGGTAGGAAACACGAGGCTGCTCACCTGGAATAGCGATGTAATTGTCGATTACTGGAAACAAGTCATGAAGAGCGTGCCACTCCTGCAACTGTAGTTCAACACCGGCCGCCCCGCTTCTGTGTAGCCTGACCACAGGTTGGAAATCCAGATGAGAGGAAAGTCCGATTGAGATAACCTTTGTTTTCGAAGCATTCAAATAGTAGACGTGATCAAATAATATCGACTGGCGTATAAGACTAGTTACTTGTTTTTGTTCTTCAGGTAAATGCTGATCGCTCTCTTTCTGAAGAACCCCCTTCAAATTAGTGTACGGTTGAAATCTTTTTTTCAGCGGCATCGAAATAGAGGATTCCATGACTAAGAACTGCGAGATACTGCATGTCGCAGCGTGCAGGTATACATTTGAAGAAATGCGTGGGTGTGTTTTTGAGACGCATGCGCGCGTAGCAAACCAAGCATGTGCTGGACAAAAAAAGGTGGAGGGGGCGGGGCCTTACAAAGATCAATAGTGAGAGAAAAATCAGCAGAATATCATAAACGTCATATTGAGGAAATATTGGATAACAAATATTAATTAATTTAATTAAAGCATCAACCGCATTGTCGATCTGAAATTAGGTTTATAGACGATGTTCTAGTATTGGATTGTTTCTGTATTTCCATCGGTATAATCCTCCACCACATTTGAAGCATACTGTTTTATCCTCTTTTTGAATGTAAAATAATCCTGCTTCGGACAGAGCTTCTACAAACGGGAATTCTTTTGATTGCCAGTTTCTGAAAGAGGACAATCTAGCATTGAAAGATCCCATCTCTGGATATTGTTCTGTAAAGACACAAAACAAGATAAATATTATAAGTAAGCTGTTGTAAACTGTAACGCTACAAAATTATTAATATACTATTAGGACTATATGTAACTTGTATAAAATTTCAAACAGTATTTACTGTCAATATTTTCTACTATACGTACCGAGTATTATAAATTTAATTTACGAGTCAGCAAATAAGTTGTTATAATATTGTCGTTTTTTATCGGTACTGGGAATAAAATTTGAAATTTATGCATGGGTTTACCAGAGGCTCTATGGAATAAATACAGAAAACAGTAATGCCCACAGTACACAGACCCGTAACTTTGTATCTGATGAGTGTTGTACGTATAGAATTTAGAGTTACTTTCCAAAAATCGCAAATGGTTATTCTAGCTGCTACACCTAGCATGTATCGTAGAAAAGCCGAACTGTTGTATGAACGTCTTTTACATAATAGTAATATTGATTGGGATAAATATGGGGCAGTTTTTATTAACAATAATAAAATTGAAGGCTCAAATATTGTCGATCTAGTATCGGATATAATTCGACCACGAAAAACAAGCAATCCTGTTGGATGGCAACTGTTCAACTCTGGCGTTATCTTATATTCCTCAAGAATATATTGGAAACCCCCGGAGACAGGAGTTTATTCAACAGATTGTTTTTGGCAACCCCGGACGCCATGTTCCGCTGTCCGGAGCTAACCAAGAAGAGGCACAAGAATTAACAGAAGCAGAAGAAGAAGAAGAAGAAGAAAAGGAACCAATTTCTTTTGTATCATCATTTCCAGGGCATAAACGTAAACGTACTGTTCCAGTTTGGTCAAGATACAAACCATGAGCGAAAAAATATTAGAGAATATCTGGTACAATCCATCTCATCCAGCATCCTATTCTACAGCTTGGAAAGCTGTAAAAAAAATCCATACCATTGTCAACAATCAAACATTGGTTGACAAAGCAAACTGCATACACTTTGCATAGACCTGTAAAGCGTCGATTTCCGAGAAACTTTTATTTTGTGCATAATATCGATGACCAATGGCAGGCTGACTTGAATGACATGCAGAGTTTGCGGAATCACAACAAAGGGTACAGATATATACTCACAGTTATCGATATTTTAGCAGGCATGCTTGGGCTGCCCTGTAAAAAATAAAACTGGTGTATGTATAAAAAAGGCTTTCCAGCAAATTTTCAAACAAAGCAAAAGAAAACCTTTGAAATTACAAACTGACAAAGGGCGTGAGTTTACCAACAGAATTGTGCAGGAATATCTCAAAAAACAAAATGTAATTTATTTTACAACAAAGAATCCTGATATTAAAGCTAGTATTGTTGAAAGATTCAACAGAACTTTAAAGGAACGCATGTGGAAGTATTTTACTAAGCAAAGAACCAGCTGTTATGTTAATGTACTCCCAAAGCTTTTGAAAGCTTATAATCATAAAATTCACTCGAGTATTAAAATGGCACCAGCAGATGTTACTCCTGAGAAGGTTTTGAAAGTATGGCACAATATGTATGACAAAAAAATCAAATCTGATTCATCTCCATTATTGTCATTGAAGATGCCATTCAAAATAGGAGATACAGTGAGAATAACAAAAACAAAAAAACGCTTTGACAAAGGTTACATGGAAAATTGGACAAGAGAAATATTTGTAGTGGAACGTATATTGAAAAGAAATCCTCAAGTGTATGAATTAAAAGATCTACAAGGACATAAAATCGATGGAACATTTTATACGGAAGAGTTGCAACTGGTCCGGTTACCGGATATGCATGAAATTGATAAAATCCTTGCGATCAAAGGTAAAGGAGCCAGTAAAAAGTTGTTAGTTCATTGGAAAGGTTACTCCAGATTATTTGACAGTTGGATTAGCGCATCGTTCTTGGAGTCAAACAGAAAGAGAGAGAGGCATAAATTTTTGTAGGTATTCTCATCAGTGGTACAAATAACCTTCATAACACATCATGAGAAAAGCAAACGCTTTCTACCTTACTTTGCCTAGTAACAGTTCCATGAAATATTTCCCAAGTAATACTCTAACTAATTACACCACAAAGCTTCAGAACCGTGTGGAGTTGGACACCAACAAATGGGAGATGGCATTGGTAGAAGTGCATTATCCTTATTCAATACTAAACATTACAAGATTTAACAACTATATTCAATATAAATCTATGGATGATGTCAAATGGAACGAACTTCGAATATCCAAAGGCTATTACGCATCTATAAACAGCATTGTTGCAGAAATCAATAAATATTCTGAAACATTAAATTTTAGTCTCCGAAATCATCCTGCGTACAAACATGTGACTGTTGATATATCTATCAAGCAGAGAAACATAAATGTACGATTGTCACCTCAACTGGCACGGATATTAGGTTTTAAACCGACCGATGATCTATCAGAAGTAAAAATTGGACGCTCGCCTCCAAATGTTGTGAGAGAAATTCCTTCCCAGATGTATATTTACACAGATATTGCGGAATCACATATGGTGGGAGATGCTGTCGCCCCTCTATTACGTATTATAAACATTAATCCTATGGAACATACTTTTGGAAGTGATGGTGTGCAAATTTTCGATTCACCACATTACATCCCAGTGCAGAAACATAATTTCGAACAAATAGAAATTGACTTAAGGGATAGCACTGGTGCACACATCCCATTCTCCTTCGGACTAGTGTGTTTGAAACTTCATTTTAGACGTTGTGGTGAAAAGCTCTGATTTTGAATGACCCATATTTTCAATACTACCATCAACAAGCTGGATGTGGTGTGGGTAACATATATTACGGTGCTGCCTATCAAAAAGGACATGGCATTGGAAGTTTTCTTGGAGGACTTTTTCGGTCAGCTTTGCCTCTTATCAAGAAAGGAGCGAAAGCTGTAGGGAAAGAAATGTTAAAAACAGGGGTAAATGTGTTAGGTGATGTTGTAGACAAAACATCCCTAAAACAGTCACTACAATCAAGAATTTCGGATGCCAGATCAAATCTTAAAAGAAAAGCTGAAACAAAGCTAAAGGAAATGATTGGTTCAGGTTATCAGGGGCATAAACATTTCAAAAGGAATCACTCTGCTTCGGGACAGCGAACTGGAAGGACCGCTCAGAGAAAGAAGAGATCCAGTGCCAATACAAACACCAAGAAAACAACCAAACGCAACCGTAAGAAAATTCAAATAACATCAGATATTTTTGATTAGATATGGCGCTAATTAGGGAGAAATCATGTGAGTGTTTTAAAAGTGAATTGGATATTTTCTCGGTAAAACCTACTCAGACAAGCATCTTAGAACACCACACCATCGGATACAAACCTGTTAGTTCTCTGGCAGATAATGCCCACACCGAGTTTGTAATACCTGGACATGGTGATAATTATATGGATTTAGCACACACAATGTTGAATATAGATGCCAGAATTGTAAAAGCGAATGGTCAGTTATTGCTACCCACAGATAAAACAATTGGGCCTGTCAATGATTTTCTCAATGCAATGTTCAGCGAAGTACAAATCTACTTAAATAACAAACTCATCTCGTTTCCATCTCACATGCACCCATACAGGTCTTATTTTGAAAAAGCACTGAACTATGACATATCTGCAAAATCATCTCATCTCCAAAGTGCATTGTGGTACAAGGATACAGCAGGCGCTTTTGATAACGTTTCGGAAGACAACAAAGGCTTTACAAAACGTAACCAACTAACAAAACAGAGTAAAACATTTGATATGTTTGGTTACTTGCATTCTGATATTTTCAATCAAGAGAAATTTTTGATCAATGGAGTGGAAATGCGAATAAAACTGATTCCTTCGAAAAACACTTTCTGCTTGATGGGATTAGATGACAGTGAAGGCAAAGTGGAAATTCTGGATGCTACACTATATGTGAGAAAAGTATCGGTCAGTTCATCCATCAAACTTAGTCACAATCGCATATTGCAAAAACATACAGCAAAATACCCTCTAACAAGAGTACAACTTAAAGCTGTAACTATTCCAAAAGATATTGTTTCAAAAACAATTGACAATGTGATACTTGGACGTCTTCCGAAACGATTAGTTGTGGGGCTTGTTACCAACGATGCATTCAACGGCACTCTGTCTACAAACCCATTCAATTTTCAACATTTCAATTACAACTTCTTTACTTTATATGTTGATGGAGTCCAAATTCCCGGCAAACCACTTCAACCAGACTTTGAAAACAACAAGTACATAACAGCATATCACACATTATTCTCTGGAACAGGGATACACTATATGGATGAAGGAAACAATATATCGCGTGAGGAATACCCCCAGGGATACGCATTACTTGTTTTCGATATAACACCAGACGCAGCTGCAAGTGTCATATCCCACTGCAGTCTTCAACGGCAAGGGGCTGTTAGCTTGAAAGTCCACTTCAAATCGGCTTTGGAATCTACTGTGACTTGTGTTATCTACTCTGAATTTGACGATCTCATGAAAATTAATAATCAAAGAGATATTCATCTGGATTAATTGTATAACAAGGTGAGTTGCACAATATTACTATTTAGTGTCCAGCAATGCTGTCGACTTTAAATTTGCTTCACGGGTTAATATCAAACAGAGCCTTTGACAATCATCATGTGGGGGTTTTCGCAGCTAATGAATTACCTGTACATGTGGAACTACCAGCAGCGTTGATTGTAAATACAGATCCCAAAGATAGCCCCGGGAAGCACTGGGTAGCAATTTACATAGACAGTAACTCCCGGGGGGAATTTTTTGATAGTTACGGAAAACCTCCACATGTGCATAACCATTTGCGATTTTTGGAAAGTAACTAAATTCTATACGTACAACACTCATCAGATACAAAGTTACGGGTCTGTGTACTGTGGGCATTACTGTTTTCTGTATTTATTCCATAGAGCCTCTGGTAAACCCATGCATAAATTTCAAATTTTATTCCCAGTACCGATAAAAAACGACAATATTATAACAACTTATTTGCTGACTCGTAAATTAAATTTATAATACTCGGTACGTATAGTAGAAAATATTGACAGTAAATACTGTTTGAAATTTTATACAAGTTACATATAGTCCTAATAGTATATTAATAATTTTGTAGCGTTACAGTTTACAACAGCTTACTTATAATATTTATCTTGTTTTGTGTCTTTACAGAACAATATCCAGAGATGGGATCTTTCAATGCTAGATTGTCCTCTTTCAGAAACTGGCAATCAAAAGAATTCCCGTTTGTAGAAGCTCTGTCCGAAGCAGGATTATTTTACATTCAAAAAGAGGATAAAACAGTATGCTTCAAATGTGGTGGAGGATTATACCGATGGAAATACAGAAACAATCCAATACTAGAACATCGTCTATAAACCTAATTTCAGATCGACAATGCGGTTGATGCTTTAATTAAATTAATTAATATTTGTTATCCAATATTTCCTCAATATGACGTTTATGATATTCTGCTGATTTTTCTCTCACTATTGATCTTTGTAAGGCCCCGCCCCCTCCACCTTTTTTTGTCCAGCACATGCTTGGTTTGCTACGCGCGCATGCGTCTCAAAAACACACCCACGCATTTCTTCAAATGTATACCTGCACGCTGCGACATGCAGTATCTCGCAGTTCTTAGTCATGGAATCCTCTATTTCGATGCCGCTGAAAAAAAGATTTCAACCGTACACTAATTTGAAGGGGGTTCTTCAGAAAGAGAGCGATCAGCATTTACCTGAAGAACAAAAACAAGTAACTAGTCTTATACGCCAGTCGATATTATTTGATCACGTCTACTATTTGAATGCTTCGAAAACAAAGGTTATCTCAATCGGACTTTCCTCTCATCTGGATTTCCAACCTGTGGTCAGGCTACACAGAAGCGGGGCGGCCGGTGTTGAACTACAGTTGCAGGAGTGGCACGCTCTTCATGACTTGTTTCCAGTAATCGACAATTACATCGCTATTCCAGGTGAGCAGCCTCGTGTTTCCTACCCACTAAGTGAGCAACATGAATTGCTGATAACCACACTGTACAATCGCCGTCAGATCATTATAAGGAAGAAACCAGCTTACGGTTCCCTGGAGATAGTGTTCATCGCAGAAAGTTCGTGGCGGAACTTTATGAACATATTTGTGTGCATCGAGCATGCGAAAGTTATGTGTGAAACAGTGTCGCCGTATCTGAAATCATATTTTGGAAACTGTGTGGAATCTTGCATTCTCGACCTTCGCGAACAATGTTTCGGTTGCACAGATATTTCCCCTGTCCATGCATGTAATAAGGAGAAGTTTGTGCTTTCCCATCTACATGGATGTACAAAACCTGAGCCTTTGTCTATACAAAACATCGACGGAAAAAGACTTTCCAAAGAAGTGTTTGTTTGTTGCGAGAACATGCTTGTGGAAAAAATAGTGAAACATTTTAATTCAGTGGTTGCAGCAGAAAATGGATATGATAGTGACACAATTCCTTATGTGGGTGAGTGAACAAACTTGAAGAATAAAAACTTGTTAAATAACATGCTGATAAACTGGTGACACAATATAAACATTTTACATATGTATGTGTGTGTGTGTGTGCGGCTCTTTTGAATTTTGTAAATATTGGTAATAAACAGGGATAAAATATATGTCTTGGCTTTTTTTTCACTTATCACCCCTTTAAAAATCCTCATGGTTTATATTTTTACTGGTAACAATCGTTAATAACAACATTAATAATTAACTATATAATGAAAAAGTGTGTATTGTGGACTTGTCGAAGATAAAGCATGAGAGCTTTTCTTCACACTGGTAAAAATCGGTGTTAATAACAACACTAATAATTAACTATATAATGAAAAAGTGTGTATTGTGGACTTGTCGGAGATAAAGCATGAGAGCTTTTCTTCACACTGGTAAGAATCTGTGTTAATAACAACATTAATAATTAACTATACAATAAAAAAATAATTGTGTATTGTGGACTTGTCGGAGATAAAGCATGAGAGCTTTTCTGCACAGCGCTGGACACGCAAAGGCAAGTATCTTTATTTTCATTCTATTTCTAACAGTGATTCGCTATTTTTTCTTGTCACTATAAAAAAACTAATTCAATTTTTCTTTTATCACATCTGTCGCCATTTTGCTTGTTTTTTGTTTAATTCCTCTTTATGCATTGAGGTTAATCGAAACATAACTTTAGACTTTTACATGGAATTGAAACATAGAATGTTGCCTCCTTTGATTGAATCGAACCTGTGACTCCTCTTTGATCACAAAACAATAGTGACGGCCATCTTGCTTATTTTACCTACTCTTTATGCATTTAAGCTAATCGGTACTGGGGCCCCACACGGCAAAACAACAGATTCTAATTTATCTTTGCGTTGTAATCAAAAGGCATTTTGTTTTGATTTTTAATATCTGTTCCTGCATAAATACTAATGGGGACTCAACACACTTCTTTTTTTATTTATTTTAAAAACAACATCATTATCAGCCAATTTGACATTGTGAATCGAACCCGGGACCTTTTCATTACAGCATAAACATCCTATTTCCAATTAGTTCATTTTCTCTTTGTGCACAAAAAAGCTAATCGGAACTTTTAAACAAATACAATTGAATATCCAATTTTCACCAACATTGGGAATCGAACCCTCAACCACTTGGTTAAAACATCTCGCGGAATAAAAAACACCCCCCGCGCCGCGCCGCCCCGCTCCGCCCCGCGCCGCGCCCCGCTGCCGCCGCCGCCGCCGGTAAACACAAAACGCGGCCGCCATATTGATTTTATTCAAATACTATTTATGCACAGATGGACTAATCGGGACCTATAATGGCGGGACAAAACAATTGGCCTCATTTAACTACCTAGAAAATCGAACCCCGCGACCTCTTCATTACCAGGCGACAACATTAACCACTAACCCAAGGCCGCCATATTGATTTTATTCAATCACTATTTATGCACAGATGGACTAATCGCGACCTATAATGGCGGGATTAAACAATTGACCTAATTTAACTACCTAGAGAATCGAACCCGCGACCTCTTCATTGCCAGGTGACAACATTAACCACTAACCCAACTCGATTTTCGAACTCAGCCATTTTGTTGGCTTTATGTACACACAGGCTAATCGAGACCATTCAATATTGACATCGTCGACTTGTAATCAAGGGGTCCCAGGTTCGATACTTGGTGGAGGCACATAGTGGTCCGAATCACCACTTTTCAACTGTAGGTCCAATCCTGATTAGTCTTGCCGTGCATAAAACGGACTTAAAAAACTAACTCAATCTATCAATCAATCAATATTGACTCTACCAGGAATCGAACCCTCGACGCCTCTTGTTTTACAGAGCAATAACCTTAGCCGCTAAGCTTTCGGGGGTACAGCACCTTCGGCGCCATCTTTAAATCATTTCTTCATGTGTTTGCATCATACGCAATGGTTGCGCACGCATTTCCTCCACAGACACACACACACACACACACACACACAAACATACGCACGTATTAGGTTAGCATACATCAATAAACAACGTGACAAATCCATTGACCCCCCTCCCCCACCGCTTCCGATGTCTTCAACATGATCAGACACGTTCTGCTGACTCAACAATAAAATCGCTCGTACCCCGCTACACCGGATGTAACATAACACCAGTCGCATCGAATTTTTGCTGACGCGTAGGAACGAAGTGCTGCCTCTCTACTACTCTATCGCTTAGAAATGGCCAAATATGCCAAAATATGCCCTTAAAAAGCACCTTAATTTAATTAGTTTCTTCACAATATGAATTACTATATGTTTAGGGAACACTTCACCCTTTTTGAAAAAAATATGCGTTCATTTAAATCTTAGCCCTAATTATATGTATTAGAAGACCCTTTGTGAGCAACTTGATATATTTAAAGACTTGTAACACTGTCTGTAGTTCAGAGTTGTTCACAGCAAAAGTTCATGGAGAGACAGACAGGAATCCGCTTTATAAGATCTAAGCGCTGGCGTCGTTTCATTGAAACGATGTACGGGCAAGTTACGACAAAATCCTCCAGATGGCAGCACAGTATTTACTGTGTTCATACCTTGGTTACTTATTAGGCTTTACACTGAACGCACGGAAGTTGTTTTACTCCATCTTGTGAGTTCATCAATGTCCAGCAGAAGGATTTATACCAGGTAAGAGGATTATGGGGCTTCCACTCCGTCCAGTCAAAAGTCAACTTCTCATCTTATGGAACGGCTCTTCACTGCCCTTTGCTGAGGAGTAAAAAGTTTAATATTTTCTACATCAAAACGGTACCGTACGTTGTGTATACGTCCTTCTATGGTTTGAATCTTTAGAACTTGTAGGGGCTACAGGCGTAACTTTGCGGGGGCAAGGGGGCACTTGCTCCCCAAAAATTATCCTTAACATTTATAAGTTAAGGGTATTTTTGTTAAAATCCTAAGACCTGAGGAGCTAAGTAATAAATAATAATATTTATGATTTCGCAAATGTAACAGCTATTTAGCAAATAATCCTGGACACTATTTTTATGGGATGAAAATTTTTTCGACTAAAAGCTAGCCTCAAGTTCATACCTGCCCTCCCCAAAGTTAAGTCCCAACTTACGTCCATGGCCTACATTGTAGTGTCTATTCTAGAATCCTTGTCAACTATAGAGTTGGGATGGCCAGATGTTTGTGGCCTAATTGCGAACAATGCCTAAATTATCCTAATTGCGAACACATAAAAGTGAGAAATAATTCCATGTCCTAATTGCGAAAACATGGAACTGAAAAATCTGTTTCCCGGGACATATAAGGGTAGTGGCCCAGAGCCATCTGGTTTCACTAGCTACAATATAACCCTTATTCCAGAACTATGATATCTTGGTGGCCAGTGAAGCCTATTAATCTCTTTTGGGAAGGAAAGGATTGAGGCTGATCCCTGAAGCACATTTCATTTAACTGTGATACGCAAACATCAATTCATACTCATCGTGGATTGACTAGGCAAAAAGAAGTACACGGTTCAGAATTCCTGTAAGCGCTTATTGTCGTATTGTGGTAGCAATGCCTCTTCAGTATCGATGTTAGTACTTCTCCAGTGTTGCAGGCAGAGGAAATTCGTAGAAACGTGCATTGGGGTACTTTGACAGAACTCCCCGTTTTACTCTTTCCGCGTGGGTCTTGTTGACAGTCTCGATGAGGACCTTCAGCTCCATGTGGAAGACGTCCGTTGGGACCATGTCTCTGACTATGTCCTTAATCTGGGCATTCATGGAGCCCAGAAGCTCCGTAAGCTCGGCTATCCCTCCAGGCCTGTCGCCAATGGCCACGCTGAATCTCTGCAGGCGTCCGTCCATCACCAGACCTCGCTCCAGACACTTCCCGAAGATGGTAGTGTCGATGTTGCCTCCAGAGAGGATAACCACAACCTTCTTGCCTTTCAAATCGTTCATCTGTCCAGCGAGGATTGCAGCTATGGAAATGGCACCAGCGCCTTCAACGACCGCCTTCTCCATCTCGACCAATCGCAGGATGGCCAAGGGGATCCACTCGTCCTTCACGACCACCACACCATCTATGAGAGGCGCCGCGGTGGCAAATGCGTTGTAGCCCACCACTGGCACCGCCAGACCGTCGGCCAGGGTCCTGTCCACTTTGGTGTAAACGGGTTTCCCAGCTTTCATCGAGTTCGCGAACGAACTGCAGCGATCCGACTCGACTCCAATGACCTTGACGTGCGGCTTAACGTTCTTGATGGCCACCGCGACACCCGCGATTAAACCACCTCCTCCGATGCCGCAAATGATCGCGTCCACGTCCGGTACTTGATCAAGGATCTCCAGAGCGCATGTCCCCTGTCCGGCAAGAATCCACGGGTGGTCGTAGCCATTAATATACACCGAGCGTTCATCCTGAGCTTTCTTCAAGGCAATACTCTTGGCTTCAGCCATGTCCTTTCCGGCAACGATAACGTTGGCTTTGTAGTGCTTGCATCGCTGGATCTTCAGAATGGGCGCTATGTTGGGCATAACCACCGTCACGGGAACGCCCAGCCTCATACCGTGGTACGACAGGGCCTGAGCGTGGTTCCCTGCCGATGCGGCGACCACACCTTTCCTCCTCTCCTCGTCGTTCAAGTTCAGAAGTGAATACAACGCCCCCCTCTCCTTGAAGCTCCCTGTGTAGTGGAGGAACTCCTTCTTGAGGTAGAGCTGCATTCCTGTAGCCTGGCACATGTGGGATTTGATACAGGGCGTGACCTGTAAGTAGAGACGTGAATTTTTTGTTTTAACGACAACACCGAAAAGTTGAGGAAAGCACAATAAAGTGTTTAAAGTGGGTAGTTTAAGGAGGCAAATTTTCGGTGTTTCGGAATCGCGAAACAACACAAATTTGCCATTTTTCAGAATAACACCATCAGAAACGCCTCGAAAAATGCAATATAAACTGGGAATAACACTTCTTCTGTTCAAGGAGAATTACCTGAACGCTGTAAGTTCTGAAACTAGGTGGTGAAAGTTCTTTCTCTCTCTCTCTGTCTCTCCCTCTCTTTCTTTCTCTTTCTCTCTCTCTCTTCTTTCCCTTTTCCTTCTTTCTCTCCTTCTTTCTTTCTTTCTCTCTCTTTCCTTCATCTCTTCTTTCTCTCCTTCTTTCTTTCTTTCTCTCTCTTTCCGTCATCTCTTCTTTCTCTCTCTCTCTATTAAGAAAAAGAGAGGGAGGGAGAGAGAAGAAACTAGAGATATGAGAAGAGAGAGAAAGTAGGAAAGAAGGAGAGAAAAGGTTCCTTCTTCGTCTCTCTCTTTCTCGTCTGGGGAGGGGGAGCAAGGAGGAAAAGAGGAGAAACCTCTTCTCTTCTTTCCTTCTAGAAGAAAGGAAGAGAATCTCCCGGGGGGGGGTTGCCCTCCCCCTTGTTTCCTCCTGTTTCCAGGAAAGAAAGAAAAACGGGGGGGCAGGTGGAAACCGATTTGAAAGAGATTGTCATGCTTAATTTATTGCAGTTTGGAGGTTTAGTGTATATTGTATATTTAGTGGCCGACGAGATGAAATTTTGTCATTTATCACAAAGATAAGCGTTCCTCATTAAAACTAAACTTTGTCTCAATTTTCTAGAACAAAAACAATGTGAAAATCATAGAAGGAACAGTAAACCCACGTAAAAATAACAGATTTTAAATTAATAACAGAAATTTACCCTAAATCGCGAAAAATAACACCGAATTGAAAAAAAAAATATTGGAAAAAAAACCCGGAAATTTCACGTCCCTACCTGTAAGCCATCTTTAATTTTGAACGCAGCCTGCGTCACCTCTTGGAAAGGCACCTTCCTGGGGTTGCTGGGTGTACACCACGGATCTTCAATTTCTTCCATAATGAAAGTTTGCTGAAAGGCAAAGGAATGTCAGAAGAAATCGTTGAATATATATTACCAGAATGTTAAGAGAGGTCGCCCAGAAATATCTACATTTCAACGGCAAATTTTGACGCTGCTTCAGTCGATATTGTTGGTTAAACGTTGCATAGCAGTAGTCAACAATTGCGTCTGTCGATCAACAAGGGAATGTGTCTCTGTTAATCAAGATCAAGACTTTCGTGACGGTTTTGTTTAAATTGAAGTTTCACCATCTTTGATGCCCTGCCTTCGAGTTATGGGCAGTTTTCCGTCTGCTTGCTGCGTAGAAACGTTTCTATGTAATTACTCTTGTTCTAATGAAATGGTGACAGTAGTTGAGAGCACTAACGAAGCACTAACTGAATGGTTCACCTTCTGCCTTTAGGGCTTTATGTTAGTCGGTTACAGCCCTTTTATGGGACTTCTCAAAGGCTTCTAAGGGTTAGTAGGACCAAGCCCTTGCGAGGTCTGTGGTGCAGGATTTATTTTTAATTATCACCTATGTAAGTTTGAAATGAAAGATCATGAAGATCTTTTACTCGAAGATTTATTTAAACTTCCGATGTTATACAAACACTTTTACAAACAGACAATTCACCCGGTACAACTTGTAGGCCTCAACCTATTAGTTGTACCGAAGTTTATAACCCTGGTCTTTTTGATGATGCAGGAGAACGCCTTATTCAGATTTTGGTTTGTGGAATATCTGCCAAATGGAGTACAAGTACACCAGCCAATCCGAAGATTGAAGCAAGATATTACCCAACGTCCCCTGAACCATCAGCCTTTCGGCAACCAGGAGACTGTCCCGTAGGCTTACAAAAGTCTAGCTCTTTTATATCATAATTTTGTTTACAATTTACAATGGTTACTACATAGTTGTTTTATATTTGCATAGTTTCAGCATCTTTTTATATTTAAGTTAAACAATTCATTACCTATTGTAACATTAACAATAACATTTTTATGGCAAGAAATCTAACAATCTTTAGAGAAAAGATTCAACACTAATTCTTAACAACATAGATTTTTATAACATAGACTGAATAGTTTAGTGCTTAAAAGGCATGTATTGACAGGGGACACACAGTAGTTGAGAGCACTAACAAAGCACTAAGTAAATGGTTAACAGTAGTTGAGAGCAGTAACGAAGCAGTAACGAATGGCACTATTAGATTCGTTAGTTCTCCATGAGGGAGGACCAACTTGAACTTAGCCCCCCGAAAGGTATTTTGTAATTACTCTTGTTGTAATGAAGCACTAATGAAATAGTTAACAGTAGTTGAGAGAGCCAACGAAGCACTGCGATTGGCATTATTACATTCGTAAGTGCTCTATGTTGGGAGGAGGGGGGAAGGTTGACAGACGTCTAACGCATACCTTGTATGAGCCTCTCTGATGAACTCTAACCAAAGCCGATGGCCATATATATACAGAAGTAACAGGTGAGGTTCAACGTACGGCAGCCCAAGGATAGTACTGTTCAATTTTAATAGCTAAAAATTAATTGTTGCTATTTATTTATTATGAATAATAGCTTATAAATTATAACCTATAAGATTTTCTGTACAGAATTTCGATGCAAATATTGGTTTGATGTACATAATTTTCAACTTTACAATATTCAACTTTAAAGTTTTATAAACCTTATTTACCAATGGAATGGCCAATATTCAGATTTTTTGATTTAATCACAATGTGTGCAAAATGGATACTTAACCAATGTGTGGGGTGGTCGGACCCGTTAAAACATCCCCTTATATACGGCTATAGCGATGTCCTTACACCCCATTAATCTCTAGACGAATAGTGCAAATTTTACGTGTGAAACAGAATAGGAACAGATCTTGCTTTAAGCTGTGAGTCACGTCCCGATCAGCCTAACTGACCATTAGAGACCTCAAAAAGAAAAAAGAAATGATATAAATTGTGTTCTTTAGATTATGTCTTCTGTGAATTACGTTCCTAGTTTAGCACAGATTATTTCTGTCAATTATAAGTATTGTTCCCAATGTCTTAAGCTGATAGGGAAGATGAGCAATGATATGGTGAGACTGATGGATACTCGGAAAGAACACCCATTTCCAGGTAGGCAGTCCAACCCTGGTTTCCTGGTATCGTAGCGCACTGTTCCGATTTATGTGTCTTTGGAGTGTTTTTAACATGTCATTAGTTTTGTACTTCGGTACTTGGGAAGAACGACAAATTGAGAGCAAACTGGAATGTGGTTACGTTATGTTCGTGGTTTGCATGGAGTTTACGTGACGTTTTGGTGCTTACAAATGCAGTGGCGTTCCCAGGATTTTGGAAGGGGGTTAGGTATAATTGTATTTAATAGCCAGCCCTTACTATATTTTCCTGCCTTTGACGTTTTCTTTTGGAAATACTTGGTCAAAGTGTGGATTAGAACACTCATCAATCCCCCCTTGGCTACGCCACTGTAAAGATGGAAATATTGCTTTGACGACAGTGAAAATTGGCTAAAGAAGTACTGCAGCTATAGTGACAATCTCCTGGTGCTTGTTCGTTTTCAAGTGTGCGTGTTGTAGTGGGGTAGTCTCATCTGTCGCACGAATTTGTTGGTAATTTGACGTTTACATTAGGTATTTATTGACTTTGTTAGGTGAAGTGTTTGGTTTGAAGCTAGTAGCACTTGTCAATGTTTTTCTCTCCATGTGTGTAATCAAAGAATTATAACGAAGGAAAACTGAAAGTAGTCTGCGATATATTGTTTACTTACGCGAGGTAACAGAGGTTTGTTAAGGTTAGTTTGGTTAAGAGAGATACGATATCTTCCGTGAATTGGGATAGAATTTTGCTGAATTGCGCTAAATTGTGGTTGTTAGAAGATAGTGCTCTATCATACAGGCTAAGTGAAGTTAATATATTCGGCGAATTCGAATAAAATTGCAGTGAATTGAGATAAATTTGTAACAGATTGTTGAGATGTCCGAAATGAATTACGAAAAGAACTATAAACACCCCTGCTGAAAATGGACTAGGTCTCGCGGGAAACTGCAGTGTCAGTTGGCGCTAAGAACAGTAGTGAGCGAGCGTGGGAAGTTTTCGGAAGGCCGCGCAGTTTTCTTCGTGTTAAGTCGGAAAATGTGGTCTTGTAGACTTGTCACAAAAGGGTGAAGGAAAAGCGCTATTCAGAACAAAGGTATAGATCTCAAAACAGGCTAGCCTTTGGTCACGTAAGTAAATGTAGTAATATTCAGTAATTATTTTGAACTAAATCGTTACAAGAGTGGGTAGCTACACAATTTTATTTTCAATACAATCCAAAGTGCCGCTTGAATCCTCGTATTAAGTTGACTTTTATAAACCGAGGACAAGCGGGAACTCTGCGGTCTTTCACTTTAAATTTAATAATTGTTTACTAAAGGTTATTCTTAATAAATGTAATTTTTATTGGATACGCAACTTGGGAGTATTAATAAAACCTGAAAAAGAATTGTTTCCCGCTGAACAAAAGCTAGAAACGACGCAAAATCCAGCTTTATCGTTACAAATTGTGATTGCTGGAAATTAGTGCTTTGTCATACAGGGCTAAGTGAGATTGCATATATTCAGTGAATTGAGATAAATTTTGTTTGTTTGATGATAGTGCTGTATTATAGAGGGTTTAAGTGAAGTTATATATATTTCTTGAAGTTGAATTGAATTGTAGTGAATTGAGATAATTGTTACAAAATAGTGCTCTATTATAGACGGGTTATGTGAAGTTAATTGGAATACAATTGTAGTGAATTGAGATATATTGCGATTGCTGTGTTACGTTCCCCGGAATATTCTCAAAGGATCAACTTACGTTTATTCCTCCACGGCGATCATGAGACTTATCAGCCTACTTTGAAGCCCTCAGGTAGGGGAAATGAGATAAGGATATGTTAACGTAAACCTTGCTAACTCTCGCAACACCCAAAATATATGTAGATGTCCATTAATGTTAATATATAACACTTGCACTCACAATTAAACTTCTTATTACAAACAAAATTGTATTAAGATCATAATACGGGTCGGGTACCCTATTCTACACCCTCGAATTTTGAAATTCTGTTTTTTTCATTATGAACATTATTTGATCCTATTTTTGAATAAAAAAAATTGGAGCGCGGAAAGAAGTATTTACGACTGTACAGCCGTTTAAAGTTTAAATTTTGTCGTTTGAAATGGTTCGCAATTATTTCCAATTTCTAGATCGTGATACTAACACGACACCAAATTTTAACTATCGATCTCAACCTAACTGAACTAACCTATCCACGCGCCAATGGTTCATGGGGCTAGCGTCAATGGTTCGTGGGGCTAGCGCCAATGGTTCGTGGGGCTAGCGTCAATGGTTCGTGGGGCTAGCGCCAATGGTTCTTGGTGCTAGCGCCAATGGTTCGTGGG
The DNA here is from genome assembly GCF_977018435.1 of Lepisma saccharinum. Taxonomy (NCBI): domain Eukaryota; kingdom Metazoa; phylum Arthropoda; class Insecta; order Zygentoma; family Lepismatidae; genus Lepisma; species Lepisma saccharinum. Next base: position 12,556,351 of record NC_139229.1, read on the forward strand.
GCTAGCGCCAATGGTTCGTGGGGCTAGCGCCAATGGTTCGTGGGGCAGCAGACCATCTCCCTGTAAGTCAAGTACAATGTCTCGTATGTCTCGTCGAACAAATCCCTGCAAAACCGTTTCGACGTTACATAAGGAATCTAAATATTGAAAAACGTAAGTTTCCTATTACGTAGATCTAAAAAAAACTACTTTCCGCGCTATTTAGAAACATCGTTTCTTATGAAGAACTAATTTTCGTAACGAGAATATTTGAAATGTGCGTAAAATCGAGGGTGTAGAAAAGGGTACCCGAGCAAGACCATCTTGAGGTTCAGGCCACAGCGCTCAGTCAAGACGTCATCATCTGGAGGCGATCGTCTTAACGCTGTAAACCCCTTGTCGTATTTTTATCAAAGAGAATTAAGCTATATTTATTTCTTTTATGAAGTTAAATTTTGGCATTTACCTTCTCGACGAATATAGTTAGAAGAGAAAAGTAGAATATTGAATATTTATACCAAAATTTTAATTCAGGAAGTCACTATGGCTACCACAAAAAATTCCTAGCATAGCACAAAGAACGGGTTGAAAACCGTTAGAAGCTTCCTGGCGGAAAAATTTAAACATTGTATATATTTGAAAAATATTATTGGGAATATTTGTCAGCTACAGTAAAACTCGTAACCCCTTTTGTATGAACTGTTGTATGTAAAAATCAATTGATTAAATCAAAACCCCGCATGTTAGGTTGACCGCAAACTTTCCAAGTTACCTAATGAATTAAATTGTCTATAACTTTACCAAATTAATCAACCAGATAATGCAGACATTCTGTGTAGCTATACAATCTCAATACAAAAACTTACGAAAGTTATTGGTACAAGGGCAATGTTACATTTCTGCGTATAAAGACTAAACGTAAATCATTTGTCACATTGTAATTTCGACCCTATTGACTTATTGAACGATAATAAATAAATTCAATCTTTTCATTGTAGTTAGTAAGATCTGTGACAATAACTAGAGTTTCCAACATTTTCATTGAAAAGAAAAAGCAGATTAATATTTCGATCTTAGCGTTCACTTGGGAAATAAACATTTGGAATATTTCTTCACACTGTCTTTACTCTGTTAATAAAATCGTGAAGAATGTTAAAAAATTATGAAACAATGAACATTATCACTGATTTAATAATCAAAGTTACGAACATGGAAGCTTCACAAATACAAAAGATAAAAAGCAGTTCATGTATTAAATTTAATACATTGGTAGTTCATATTAACATAGCTAGGTAACAAAATGCTTTCTGTGTGAAAACATTTGTGTTTCAAACATAAGTAATATATTCTTAGATAATTTTACACACGAATATTTCATCGAAGTTCTTGTTACACATCGCACCCTCGTATTTGAATGCACCTTTTTCATGATCTTTCATTAGCCTCCGATTAGCCTAAAGTAGCATAAAGCGAGCTAAAATAAGAATGTAAATGTACACATCTATCAACTTTGCCCTGTCGTATAGCTTTATTTCATTAAGCATATTTCGAAACTGAAAATTTGTGCAAATAATATGAATATATTATCGAATGCTTGCATAAAAGTTACACTAACAAACTGCTTGTAGACACGAACGTATATTTTAAACGTTGACTAAATCTTGAAATTAATTTGTAATCATAAGCAACAACGTATCTTAACGTCAACCAACGTTTGTAATTCAGGGTAAATTTAAAAAAATTGTTGACAAGAGATAAAACATGAACACATTTAAGAGTATATTGCATTCATATTCCGGACGCATGAAATGTTTACATCATGAACTATTATTCTTATTTATTTATGAGTATAAAACCTTTGTTACTTAACTTGTATCTTTTCGTAGGGGCCGAATGGCATGGAATTGCCCTAAACATGTCTCATTTTCAACGACATCTTGAAGAAATGTGAACGTTACTCTTACCTTTTTCATCATAATTGCCTCTGCAATTGAGTACACAACACTTACACACCAGATCTCTTGCACATTTAAGCATATTTACACGTCATGTAAACTCAATTCCAGTTCTTAAATTTGCATTACAATCCCATATTCACTAAAAAGGTTCAACATTGATTCCGAAGAAGCAAATCAAACATGGTGGCTATCTCCAGGGGGTGCTCGTTGCTATGTGAAGTACGTATGCATTACGTCATCTGGGAGGATCGGGTTTGACGGTGCTCGTTGCTATGTGCAGTAAGTTTGGTGCGGGGTACATTTAGCTACTAACACGTCGCAAAAATCGGAACAAGCAGGTTGTTGATTTCGTAGCGTTCGATTTATTTTTATTGTATTTTTGTACTTGTAGACTGCAATCATGTCTAATTGTGCTGTAGCAAGCTATGAAAACTATAACCAGAAAACTAAAGGAACTGACATAAAATATCATAGATTTCCAGTCGATAATTGCGTAAGTAAACAGTGGATTCATGCTTGTAGACGAAATGTCAAAAATGCAAGTGTGCAGTGCCAATTATTGTGAAGAAGACTACGTATGTGCGAGATCTAAAAGCAGAATTTCTGTATTTTCCACCAAAGAACGTGCTGAAGCCAACTGCAGTGCCATCGCTAAAATTACATCCAATTACTTTAGTACCAAATAATCGAGGAAATGGTGTAGTTCTCCTAAACACTTATCTTCACAATATGCTTCGCTTGTAGGACGTGCTGATAAGGTTTGCAAAGCTGTACGCTACGAAAGACACGCAATAAGGAAACGTGCTCTAAACAGGCTAAAGACTATGCTGCCAAAAAAGTGAAAAATATATAGACGTTGGTATATACACAAACTGCAAGCAACGTTTATGTTGGAAAACATATTCGATCTATTACAAAGGAGAAATACACATCTGCATAATGAAGCAAATAAATTAAAGATTACAAACAACCTCTTTCAACCGCTTTAACCAAATAAAAAAGTTCAAAATCTAGAACGTAACCTAACCGACAGTACTACAAGAGAAGTCATCAATATCTTGAAAATGTGTTCAACTAGTGCGAAGTACGTAGTGAGCCTAACTGATTTGTTAAGTACATTTTATGTAAGTCGGATTTATAATTATTAACAATTTCATTTAACACAGACCGATGTGAATTGTGATTTGTATGTTCACATTATTGTATAAAACGTTGTCGGAAATGGGCATTTCGAAGATCGTGTACTAACTTTCACGCTATTCGAAATGAAATTCACTTAGTACATCTTCAATTCGAGTTACATAGCGTTGTATGCACGATGGTAAATATTGCATAAGTAAATATTACACCTATCATTAAAATGTTTGCAACTTTGTTCAATTTTGGTATTTCACAAATATATTGTGAATAATTTTGTACCCTTGTACTCAATATAAACCAATGGATGTTACATTATTTCTTTGTAGTACATTTCTGTCAAAAAGAGCAAGATCTAAGATTAGTGTAATGCAAGTTACTTCGTTAATGTACAAATGTGTGTCACATATCAGCCTTGGAGTATATTTTCCGGTTATACAACTCAGACACACATGGGAATGGAAATGGAAAATCTGCGGACAAAGTCCTTTAACGAATAATAATTCGTGCACTTGCACGGTCAATCATTGTGAGTTCATGTAACTTTTCTCCTTTATTGTTTAATTAAACTAAGATATTTTCATCGATATTCTCAAAGCGTTTCATTTACCGTGTGATCAAAGATCTATTTCTATAGGCTTGAATTAGTAGGTTAAGACATTTAAGTTTGATGTTCCTTACACTCATCAAGTATTTCGAGTAGGTTAACTTAGTTAAATTAGTACTGTACACTTTGACTCATCTTCTGCACGCGTTTGTATGTAAAGTTCTTAATACGAAAAAATACTTTTTAGAACTATGACAACGATAATTGCAGCCAAATTTGAACCAGAGAAATTAAAAATATCTGCAAATTACAAACTGGAATTGCGTTTTCAAAGTCTGAAACTACTATCTTACAAACTATTTCATCATTCTTCCTCCACATAAAACTTTTCAAAAAATTTTTGCATGTGGAACTTTGATCCGTACGTAAATTATTGTACAGTAAATAAATATATGAAGAAGGTTGGGAATTCTTTCGAATTTAGAGTAAGTATCAAATGCAGAGTAAAATTTTATCTAGATTGTATATTGCTTCTTTCACTTGATAACTTCAAAAATAAAGTTACATTATGGTGAATGGTAAAGATTGGATTTTAAGTATATCAGTATAATTTTAATACTTTCTGATGTTATGTAAAATTTGAAATGTTCCTGGAAATGATTGCAACGTTCTGAATGAATAAGAAGGAACTATTTAGTCAGAAAACTAAATATTAGGCATTTGTACTTCGTTGTGTTAAATGTTGTAAATAGATTATACCGGACTACTATCGGATTAGAAATTACGGATATTCAAGTTTGGACTCCAATTAAAAGTTAATCAGTAGAACCACATAAAAACGAGTTACATCAAAATTCATCTTATTCAATTCTGTGTCAATCTATAGTTACCTATTTATTTTTTATTATGCCTTCTATTTTTATTATCGTGAGAACAAGATAGGATTATTTTTTAGTTTGGCAAACTATCACTCTCTTTGAGATTCTATAAATAAAGAACGGGTGGTTTTTTTATTTATAGATTATATATTATATAATTTATTTATTTATTATCCAAACTCTAATATCCATAATTTATAATCCGATAGTACTCCTGTGACGTTCTGTGAGCCCGTAGTACTTCGGAGGCCTCTGTCGATCTCCTTGGCGTAGTGCTTAGCACATCGTGCTTCGACGCCAGGGATCCCGGATTCGAATCCAATCGGGCAAGATATTGATTTGTCCTTAATGGGAAAATTGAGAATTTAGTAAATGTGATAGTATATGTCAAAACAAATATTGATTGATTGATTTGCTTCATTTTACTTCGCTTCTTGTGCCACTTTTGGCTAATTTGCGAAGATAGGGATGAGTGATGAAATGATGAATGAACACTCACAAACATCCATGCCCAAGCCAGGATTCGAACCCAAATCTCTGGCGTTGAAGTGCGATGTGCTAACCACTACGCCAAGGAGGCCGGCTTGTGGAAACAAAGAAAGAGATCCTCTTATGGGTTTTCCTTTCATATTTAAAGAAAGACAGAAAGGCAAAAATAAACCAAATCTGTCAATCAATTCTTTCTTTGTAACTCTTTCACTATTCAATACTTCTTTAGCATGCAACGTTTCTTATTAAAATCATAATACGATTTATGAAATGATGAAATCTGAAATTCTAATTAGAACACGGACAACCTTCTTTGTAATATATCGATCATGTTTCAGAAAAATGAATTTTTACAATACTTTTGCACGTGCAATTTTCCCCTCTTTTAAAAGTAGCGTGTTTTAATTATGTTACTAATCATTAAAGGAATACCTCAATACCATCCCGAAGTATGATAATTAATATTTACCCCTCAAAGTAATTAAACACTTTCCCTCTCTGAAACTCGCATAGAAATGATAGCGGCCGTTTGCTTCTGCCAAGCCCCGAACGAACATAACCGAAGGGGCACCGAGCATAACCGATCCTCCCACATGACGTCACGCGTTCGTGCATGATCGGCAATTTTCGGATGGCGCTACCTTATAGTATATTAAGTTACCTTGGGCTATCTCGCCTCCAGTTGATGACGCTTAGTCATGTGACCGGAGCAAGCCATTAGGCTTTCAGATAGAGAAGGTAATGACCCGAGCCCATAATACTTCTTCACTACACAAATTAACACATTCACATTTCCAAAATCACTTCCATTATCCAGCAACATTCATAATAATCTCTCTCACCTCACAACCCACAATCAAATGTTTTGAGGTTAGTCCATAACCATAACAGACTACCCAATTGAACAAAACAAATTACGTCGTAATAGACAATTAACATATTAAACATATCAAACACTTAAAATGTTACAATAAGTGGGTGCGTATCAGTTGGAAGCTAGATCTTTGTCTTACAGGGCTAAGTGAAGTTACATATATTCAGTGAATTCGATTATATATTAGTGAATAACATATTAAACATATCAAACACTTAAAATGTTACAATAAGTGGGTGCGTATCAGTTGGAAGCTAGATCTTTGTCTTACAGGGCTAAGTGAAGTTACATATATTCAGTGAATTCGATTATATATTAGTGAAATGAGATACAATGTGGTTAGTATTCCCGTATAAGCATATGGCCTAGTATGGCTCATGTAATGACGTCAAGTAGACTTGTATTATCACGTGCGTAAAGAAAGCTCTGCCAGTGGCTAGACCTCGGACCTATATGAGCGAAGAGCTTAGCGTGGCAGAACCTTGCCGACATTTTTTCGGTCTGCATGGCCTGGCAGTGATTTGCCTTAAAGTTACTTATAGATAGTTCTTTATTAGATATTTCACTTGTCTGAATTGTTGAAATTTAATTGTTTAGTAAGGGTAGATTACCCCGGGTGATATTGCTCAGATGAGTTTTATGCTCGATTGCAGTAGACTCGACAAAGCCATATTTCCTGCCGAGGGATGTGCTATTGGACTGGTTATGTGGACTGACTTTCAATATCCCTTCTTAGTAAATGGACATTGTATTTAAAGAAATGAAAGTATTGGGAGAATTATTCTTGTATAATGAATAATTGAAAATGAAGATGCACTTTTGTTACGTAAATTTGTGATTAGTTTTGTTGCTAAAGGATTTTCGTATTTAGTTAAACAAAATAATTATTAATAAACATTTGGAGTGAAATTATGCTTTTACATTCGCCATATTAACTGTTTAATGTCGTAAAGTAGAATAACTTCGACTGCACAAATAACTTAATCCGTCTGTCACCCTTAGTTATTGTGAGGTATTATAATTGGAATATAATTTTAGTGATTTGGAATAAAGTGTTGTTCTTAAAAGATAATGAATGCTCCATCATACGGGCGAGGAGAAGTTTTATATATTTTGATTTCGTAAAATTGTAGTGAATTGAGATAAATTGTAGTTGTTAGAAGATAGTGTATTATAGACGGGCTAAGTGAAGTTATATATTTGTTGAAGTGGAATACAATCATAGTGAAGTGAGATAAATTGTGTAGCTTTGTCATACAGGGCTAAGTGAAGTTATATAATATATTCAATGAATTGTAATATATTTTAGTGAATTAAGATAAATTAAATTTGTTTGATGATAGTGCTCTATTGACTTGACTGATGAGCTGTTGGGTTCATACTGTACATTCAGAAAGGAGATAAATCAGTTTCGGAAAACTTTGTGGAAGGATATTGTCAAATATTGCCTCTAGAAAAATTCTGTTTTTCATTGCTCAGCTCTTTGTTCATCTGTTCTCTCTTTCCAACGTTCGACCTAAAAATGATCCTGGAGATTGCAGATCTTTTTCATCCACCAAGGAAAGATCCGGCCAACTCATCTGATCCAAAGAAGTCTACAACCTGTATATAAATTGGGCGCATTGGAAATTAACGTTATTCTGAAGATAAGTTACGTGAAAGAGGAAATTAATATGTTGTAATATTAACTTCCAAAAAGTTAGAGGGTTATGTGAAAATCTCAGAAATTGCGGACAAGAAGTGTGGGTGCATACCATTATTTGGGGGTAGTGAGTTTTGAATTTAACTTACCAATGTTTCACTCAGATAAGATTTGCCAATATGAACATGCAGAATGGAGTAGACAATTATAAATGGGGCGTAATTGTGGTGGTCATAGTTTGAATGCAAGGTAGTTAGTTGTTTATAATTAGCTGCACTTGTTAGTTTGCTATTGAGAATGTTCTTGCATTTATTGATACAAAAATGGGTTTCTTGCATAATTGAATGTTTGGCGGTTTTGTTTTGTAATGTAGGCGAATTAGTGTATGAAACATAACCCAGTTTTCACAGGTGTTTTCAGATTACTGTGATTCAGAATTTATTGTATGTTTTTTGTTTTATTTCTTGCCTGTTGAACATATCAATGTTTCCAGTGGCCGCGATTGGGTTCCACAACCGATGGATGGGGGGGGGGGTTAAGGACAGTTTACAGGTTTAGCATAGTACGGGGGCAAAAGTGGCGTGCAACAACATCCCTCACCCCCCAAAAAAATCGTCGCCACTGAGTATTGCAGATACTATGATTACTCTCACGTGAAACTGTGAGCGTTTTCTTTAAAAACTTGCTGTTGATATTTCGTGTGCAAAGCCAATTACCCAGTAGCACAGTGTGTGAAGAGGCTATTACTTTGATTATGATTCTGTACTATATGTGTGTGTAATATTGATTTTTTATGAAACTATAAAAGATATAATGTTTTTATCACAACCAGAAGGATGACAGATTTGAAAGTCACGAAGAGGAGTTTCGGCTAGTTCTTCTCCTTTCCTATCGCTATCCTCTGTTCCTAGGACCTAGTTGCGAGTCTACATCTCTTCGTCGGCCAGGCAGACAACCTTGAACTAGAAAAATCCGTGTTTCCAGAGCATCGGGATAAAAGAGAACTTGCTAAGGTGAATATAATAGAACGGATAGAAGAAGAATTTCGTTCTTGTTGTACGTTCTCTACTGATGGATCTGAAAATATATTGTACTCTATACTGCTTGAAATAATATTCTGTACGAAATACATTGTTTTATTCACAGGAATAAATTGTGGAAATTGATTCTTGATTTGTTCTCCAAGTAAGCCTTACTTTTTCAACTTCCTATTTCCAACAGAAACTCTCTACTTGAAGTTAAGTAAAATGGTGATACTGCTAACGTACGTATTAAATAGTACCTATATTTGATATATTTACTTTTAAAATATTGTCAATAATTTGTATTCGTGTCCAGATATTATTAGAATAATTAAATCAAGAAGACTTAGGTGGGCAGGCCATGTGGCACGAATGGGACAGGAAAGAGGAGTTTACAGGATTCTTGTTGGGAAACCTGATGGTAAGAGACCTGTAGGAAGACCAAGACGAAGATGGAGGGACAACGTTGAGATGGACCTAAGGGAAATCGGTAGGGATGGAAAAGAGTATATAGATCTTGCTCAAGATAGGGACAGATGGAAGGCCTGTGTTGCTGCAGCCATTAACCTTCGGGTTTAAGAAAGCTAGAGAGTTAGTTAGTCAATAATTGTGCAACTATTTATTTAGTCTTGTAAGGAAGGTGTTTCTTATTTTTGTGCACACATTTCGCATTTTTTACGTATCAGAACCGTGTCTGATGAAGCTATTTATTGGTTATTATGGACCTAGCAATTGGCAATTGCCACCAACTGTCTTGGCATGTAGTAGATTAAGTTCAGCATATACAGTGTACGTATCACGGAACAGTCAGATGGAAACTGGTCAATACGGACATGCTTAGGGGAATAGTGCATGTGTGGTATGATATTAATAATTTCAGTTTTCACGTAGAGTAATTTATAATTAACTAAACTGCATGTACTGCTTCTGCATTGGCCAAGTTCCAGCGTTGTTGTAACCATTTAAAATTGAGAACCTCTACATTATTTCGCTTTATGACAAGGCGTTGTTGCCTTTTCTTATAGGGAGCACACGTAAACATAAGCTAGCATCATCTACTGCCTTCCAACAATTCATGAACTTTGTGATATCACAACTAACTGTTATTACGATTTTGAATGTGTATGTTACATCCTTTCTACAGGAAATTGATTCACAAAATGAAAGCAAATATATTTTTAAATTGTAAATTGAAATTATTGTGTGTGGGTGTAGTTTAAGAATACCAAGTGTCGAGTTGAAATTGTTCAATGGATAGGGCAGTATTTATACAAAGAAACATGGCTACAAACCAGGATTCTCTTTCGATGTTCTCTTTTTTTTAGGAAATCAAAAATAATTGGAATTCTGGTATTGTAACCTGAGCTTCAACCTGCAGTTCATCCAGTAAGATACGAAAGTTCTAGTCCTGATGGAATGGAAAGTGTACCTCAGAGTTTGACCAGGAGGAACTGCAGAGAATTCTTACCCCTGCCTGCCGGTTACACCAGCCGTGAGCCATATACATATATATATATATTGATGCGTTCACTGGTTTCAATTACTTAAACTACGGGGATCGTTACTGTGAACGCTTTAGGGGTCAGATGGTAGAGCTAGGTTACGTTTATGGTCCCCATACAATCTCACTGACAGGCTTCTGGCAGGGAGTGGAATGATGTCAAGGGATGTAGACGACGTACATCTTACCTCTCGGCCAAGCGGTTGAGTATGGACGTCAGGCGACAGAGCACGGAGTCCTGAGTTCGACGGCCCACGGTCTTCTTGCCCGTGGCTGGCGACGAAGCACACGTTGGTCTTGGAGTATCGGCCCTAGGAAAGGCGCCGGGACGATGGTCTGACCGACGGCTACAAGTTGCAGGCCATGGTGCCGAAGATAGTCAACTCGCGAATGTACTGCGGTTGCCTTAGGCGAAAGCTTCGTCTCGGTTTCCCGAGCCGGGCTGAGACCTGGAAGGTGTCGAGGTCTTCGCCTGGGTTTCTTCTGGAGGTCCTTGAATTCTGAGACTTGACTGAGACGACTGAGCCCTCTGACCACTGAGACGACTGAGACTCGAATTCTGATGCTTAGCTCTGTTAAGCTGCTGGCAAATACTTCCTAGCTGCTTGGACAGCACTTTCGTATTTGCCAGCCGATGGCGGGCTTGAACCCGGTAGTATCGAAGAATGCCGTGTCTCCTGACGTCATGTGTTTCCGCTATTTGTGGAATGCTATGTTGTGTTGTAAATTGTCGCTTGACCGAGCACTGATGTCTGGCGAGAGATTTTACCTTTTTTTAGAGTCTCCCTTGAATCGTTCCACATTCCCCTGCTCGTAGAGTATCCACAGGCTTGTGGTTACCCATCACCTTGAGAAAGATTATATGAGGTTAGTTTATTTGACCCAAAAAAAAAAGTTACATAATATTGTGAGGTAAGGTTCCCGTTGACCGATGGATTACATAATTGATTATACCTTCACCTGTTGATATGCATAAAAGAAATTATAGCTTATATGGCAGTGTTCATGCATTCTTTTGTACATAAGCAAGAAAACAGATATACACCCAAGAAATTCGTTTTTTTTGTTGTTTTTTGTTATTGCAGTGTCCATGTACTAGTAGTGTTCCTGACCTTGTGGCACTGATAACACTTGTGTTGTTGTTTTTGTTGTATTTACCTTATTAATAATACCCTAATCCATGAATAAAATATTTTTTTACATACGTTTTGCAGTATTATTTGTTTAGAATACTGTCAATTGTTTAAGTGGAAGTCGTTAAACTTAAAATAATTGTTTAGAGCTTAATTGCATCAAGAAATAACGACTTGTGATTTTTCTTTTCTTTTGTTGTGTGCACACTGTGAATCGAAGCACTTATACACTGTTTGTTTTGAAGCACTTTTATACAGTTTGTTTTGAGCACGAAAGTGTGTCGCCAAGGTGACGACACGTAGCTCCGTTTCGATGCACTGATTGAAACACAGCGTGGCGGGGGAGGTTAGAGTCCTAACGTCGAAGATGTTGGTACTCCTCTGGGCTGCTTCCGGATGGAATGACGTCTGTCCCTTAGCCGAGAGTTGGGGTGATTATAGAAGGAGAGTGTGGGAAATATATTCTTGCGAGTAGATAGACTGTGGGGGAGGAGTGCGTTTCACTTTGAGGGTTTGAATTTGCGGAGCTGCTGATGGGATTGGGGGAGCTTGATGTGTGGGGACTGCCATAGAGATTGTTTGGGGTGGAGGGGGAGGTCGTACTAATGGGCGAGATAACGACGGCAAAGGTGCACTTATAGTTGGAATTTCGTAGTCGTTAACCTTTCGAATGGGTTTTTTACAAGTTCTGATTTTGTAATACAAGTAAACGAGGATTATACTGAGCGTTAGAATAACGAATAAGGCAATGGATAAATACGATGCAACATGACTTGGGGATTGGAGGAGAACATGGGGTGAGAGAGCATTAGCGTTCTTGGGATAAAAAGTAACGGAATTGAACGAAATATTAGTTTTAGCAATGTGGGATGTGTCGTTGCAGAATAATTAATGTTCACTGTTACATTCTTACTTATTTATTAGTGATTTACTTATTAAAATAAAGCATAAGTTTTTGCATTATTGATATTTGTGCAAAATGTTAGTGTTGTTAATATTAATGTTATTATTTCTCACTTTTGATTTGTTATTATTGTTAATAAAGAATAGTTTGAAACGAGAAGAAACGAGTATTCCTGAGCCAACAATTCTAGCTTCCTAACATGAATGCGCTTCTTGATTTATGCTTTGTGAGCTTTGTTGTATTCTTCAGCCCAAACTGTGTCATACACACAGCAATTCTGGGCTGTCAGCATAATCTACTGACACAGTGAAGTGCTGACTTTCATTGGATTGATGAGTTTGTTTGATGCTATGCTTTTCCATACGTGGTTCCCAAGGACACACGAATTCTGTGGAGTAAGCATATACGCGATGCACGCTGTTTCAACTAATTCGTGTGAATCACTAGTTTGAAACAATTCATCGTGCTTTCTGTGTTGTTGGTTTTATGTCTTGTGCGCGTGTAAAAATTACTGTTTCTTGTAGCCATGCTATGCTCGGAAAAGTTTACTATTCTTTCCGTTTCGTTATTCTGATTTGTGAGAAAAAAAAATCAATCTGGCAACACTGGAGTTGTTGTGCTATTTCTAATATTTGTTCACATTAAAATAAATGCAGTGGTTAACGTATGGGAGAGCCATGGATAAGAGAAAGGAGAATTAGTGCAGTGATTGGGTGTTTAGTGAGTTTTGCAGGAGCATGGGGGGGGCGACATTGGAGCATGTGCCTGGTGAGTACACAACAAAAATTAGTTTTTCTTTTCTTTTAATCTGCAGTACTGTGAGAGGGATCTGTCTGTTCTTCTGTGTCAGAGAGATCGCCCTCAAAGCGAGGCTTTAGTCTAGCTATTGAGAAAGTATCGACTTTCTCTCTATTTCGACCATCTTTGAATGAAACCTTGTAAGAATTCGCGTCCATTTTCTCTACTATTTTACCTCTAAACTTGTAATAGATGGCAAAAGCGCGGGGGGTGTTTGGGGCAGGTGTATTTTCGAGGATCCAAACATCTTGTCCTACCGCATATTCGGTTTGCTGAGTAATACTATCCGAATATTTCTTTTGCTGTAGAAAGCGCTTCTTTAAATTGTCGTGAGCCAACTTGCGAATGTCTTTTAACTGTTCCAGCCGTTTTTCATTTGTAGGGGCCGTTGCTTGTGGGGGGGATGGGATGACTGCGTCTATCAGCAGACGTGGTTCGAACCCGTGTAACAAATAAAATGCACTTTGGCGGGCAGAGTCGTGGAAGCTTATGTTGTGAGCTTGTACGGCAGATTGCAAATAATCTTGCCATTTACCTTTTGTTGTGAGAACGTAGGGCTTAATGATATTCTTAAGGTAATTGAAGGATGCTTCCACTAAGCCGTTTGTGTAATGAGCCGCAGTATTTACGTATTTTAGCTGTATGCCAGTTAACTGAGCTAGCTCATGCATTAGATTTGAGGTATTTGAAGAAGATTTATCAAGAACGATCGTAGCTGGGAGACCAAACCTGAGGAAAACACAATGAAAGAGTGCGTCAGCAATTGATTTGGCATCGTGATTCGGAATGGTGGTCGCCACGACGTACCTTGTACAACTATCTACTACAGATAAAAAATACTTGTGACCTTTAGTATTTGGCGCAAGGGGGCCGCAAACATCTAAATGAATCTTCTTGAACGGAACTTCTTCCGGTTCGGAATGCTGTAATGTGTGTTGCCTAGCGCCAGGATGACGCTTAGCTATTTGGCATGGCACACACTTTTTCACTTGGTCATACACAAAGCGTTTCATGTCTGGTATGTAATACCGAGATACAAGGTGCCTGTAAGTTTTATTTGCTCCCTGATGAGCGTTCATGTTCTGATTAGCGTGCACAAGTTCGAACACTTCTTTGCGGTTCGCTTTGGGTACGCAAACCTGTTTCTTGTAACCGTTTGCGAATCTGGTAAGCCTATGGAGCAGACCGTTCTCAAGAGTGAAAGAATACGCTGTTTTTTCATACTTAGGGTTAGCTGAGGGGTCGTCTTCTAATATTTTAATTATGTTGCCAAAGTAGGGGTCTTGTCTTTGTGCAGAAGCCATGTCAAAAGACTGGGCTTGGATGGAAAATACCTGACACGCCATGTCTTCGCTATCGGAATCAACTTCATCGTCGCGATTAGCCGTATTTACAGGTTGGCGATTTAAGCAGTCGGCCAGTGCATTATTAGCCGACGAAATGTGCTGAATATCAAAGTCGAACTCTTGAAAAAAAAATGGCCTTTCTTGCTAGCAACGAATTTTCAGCTTTGGTTGTTTTCAAATAAGACAGCGCATGATTATCCGTAAAAACCGTGAATTTAGAGTTTATGAGAAAATATCTAAAAGTCTTTAGTACATATTGCGCTGCTGTGATCTCGAGTGTGAAAACATCATATTTCTTCTCGGTGTCTGTAAGACAGCGACTACAGTATGCTATTACAGAACGCGTACCGTCTTTTTCTTCCTGGAGGAGGGCCCCAGCGATGCCCACGTATGAAGCATCCACGAATACGAGCGTTTTCTTCCGTGAGTCGTAGCTTTTAAGAACGGGCGCAGTTGTTATCATGGTTTTTAACTTATTAAAAGCTTCTTGATGAGTTTCGGTCCATTGGAACTTGACATTCTTTTTCAGCAAGCGAAATAAACATTCCGCGGGGACATGGAAACCGGATAAGAACTTCCGTATGAAGTTAATAAGTCCGAGGAAACTTTTTAGATTCTTCTTCGACTTCGGCTGGGGGAAGTCTGTGATAGCCTTGATAATGTGATCCGATATTCGGGTGCCCTTTTGAGAGACAAGGTGGCCCAAGATGGGGACCTCGTTATACAAATATTTGCATTTCTTAGTTCCTAACTTGAGATTAGCTTCTCGTAGTTTGCGAAATACCTTCTCCAGAACGTGTAGCATTTCTGTTATTGTGTCGGCACTGCAAATAATATCATCTGTGTAACATGATACTTCTGAAGCTGGAATTTCACATAGTACCTTGTGCATGAGAAAATTCATTACTGCAGATGAAGTCTTCATTTCCATAATTAACCGATTATAGTGAAATGAACCAATGCCTTAGACAGAGAATGCTGTTAACTCCTTGGAACGTTGCGAAAGTGGTATCTGAAAGAAAGCTGCACGTAAATCAAGCACACTATACCACTTTTTTCCGCCTATGTCAGCTAAAATTTGCGCTGTTGTGGGCTGAGTTAGGCCTAGGGGTTTTAACGCAACATTAAAAGCACGAAGATCGGAAACAAAACGGTAAGAATTATCGCGTTTTTTCACTAAAAGTACGGGGTGTCTGTAGTTCGAACCCTGTGACTCACTTAGAACACCGTCTTTGACAAGTTTCGCGATCTCACCTTTCATTGTTCCTTGCAAATTAAAAGGAATTCTATACTGTTTGCTTATAATGGGCTTGTCGTGCGTTAACTCGATGTCATATTCGTAAGCGTTCGTGACACTAGGTGGGTCACCTTCCCATGACATAATATCAGAATAATTGTACACTAAGTCTAACACTTTTTGCCTGTCTTCCTGTGATAGGTCTGGATTTACGTCTATTAGTTTGGGATCAAACTTAAGCTGGCTCGGTGAAGGATTTGCGTTGTTTGTGCATGTAAATGAAAAGTCACGATTAGCCTGAAAAGTGTCAAAATTCATTATGTCCGTGACATCTGTTACTATGTTACATGATGCGATTTCGCCTATCTGTGTACCCGCTTTTAAAGTAACAGGCACATCACTTGGGTTAATGACAAGTAAAATTCCTGACTGGGGGTTTAATGTACAGTGAGGTACACAAATACCATGAGTAAGCAGTGTTTCAACAGAGGGGGTCAGTAATACGGGCTGGTTTTTATTGTTTCGTTGGAACGAAACTGGCACGTAGTTCTTTGTACGCGGACATAATGTGATATTTTCTGAAATAACGGCTTTTGTACATCTAATTGCAATTCTGTTAATGACTTCATTAGACACTGTATGTGACGAGTGTTTCTTTTTGATATTCCAAAGTGGAATGTGTCCCAGATTTGTGATGGAAATAGTTTTTTTCTTTTAATGAAATGTTGCATTTCTGAGCTGTTAAAAAATCATTTCCTAAAATGCAAGGCATGCTATTTGATTCAATTATTCTAAATGCGTGAGAGTATTTAAATTTACCTATTTTCAGTTGTAAAACCGCTATTTCAGATAAATTCACCTGATATCCAGTTACACCTTTTATTGTAGTTTTTGCATGAATTATTTTTGCACCTGACGGTACAATGCTCTTGCTACAGATGGATATTTGTGAACCTGTATCGATCATGAGCTCGATTGATTTATTGTTGAGGGTGGCCTTTAAATAAGGTAAACTGTCTTTCTCTATCAAAGTTTCTGTATGTTGAACGGTACGAGATCGGGTTGGTGCTTGACTCGTACCCCTATTTAGTTTAAAGAATCCTCTGGTTTATGAAAACAAGAATTTGATTCATGGTTTCTTAATCCACAGTATTCACAAGGGTTTGGATACAAGGGACGGGGATTTGCGTTTCGGTTACCCCCGCGTCCTCTTGAATTCGAACGGGTTGACCTAGACGTTCCTCTAAAATACCTATTTCCGCTAATATAACCATTTGCTTGAGGCTGATAAGAATTGTTCCCCTGCTCTAAATTGTTTTGGTGGGGAGGGGATCCTCTACAATCTATACATTTAAGACGCCTGGGTAAGTCAATACGGCAATGGTTAGAGATACGCATCGCCCCGAACTGATGTGAAATGCAATCGTCGTGGGTCTGAAGGCAGCTGGGCGATGCTGCCGCTTGCTGGGTGCAGTTACAACTAGATGCTATTGGCTTTGATGTGCTTGCAGCGAGAGCCGAGCTCTGAACTGTTGGAGCTAAGTTTGTCGTGTATTGAGAACCGAGGGCGTGGTTTGTGGAAATGCTTTGTGGTGTGACGTATGCCGCGTAATGGGATTGTTGTGGAGGGGGAAAGGAAGGAGGGGGCGTGAGTGTTGAGTATAGGGGCTATCCACCGGAAGGAAGTGCCTTCGCGCGGACGCCATACTTGTAGCACAACAACTTCCGGTTCGTAGGCTCACAACATGCCGCTAAAGGGAGCTGAGATTGTGTCATGTATGAAAGGAACGAATGAGTGTGTACAAGGAGGATGTAAACTACGATCAGGGCTAAATAATCTTTCATGGATCTCTCTTCATCAATTTCCTCGAGATCTAGGCGCCAAATTATTGCATTCAAGCTCTCAGGCGTGAAAATTGGTAGCCCATTAGCAGGAGTAGACTCCGCAGTAATGACAACGGATGTGCAGGAACCCAAAAAGTCGGGACCTGAAAAACAATCCCGTTCCGATCCAGGCTTCGGAAAAAATGATGCGTTCCCTACATATTTTTTTTGTACTAAATGTCCGAAATTTATTGAAATTAGCAGTTTTTATTCCAGAAATGCAAAATAAATCATCACCCGAGGGTGAAATTGTGTGTATAATTATTATTATTTTTTTTTTTAGTATCGGCTAATGTTGAATATTTTCCGCTCCTATAATCTCCCAATTTAGTCGGGAAATAGCATTATTTTTCCCGTTTTGAACGTCAGGACTTTAAACACACCCAGTCCTGTTTCCTTCCCAATCAAAAATTTTGCGTCCCGCACCACTTGCACTTCATTAAAAGTAGAAGAGAAATCATTCAAATCTCGATTTTCTCTCTGTTTTGGTGATATGAGCAAAAATATTACTTTTCCTTTCAAAAGATGCTCGGTCATGGCCAGATAGGTTACACGTTAAGTTCTTGAAGTACACACGAACTGTATTACATTTTTGTGTAACCAGATTTTTTTTGTGTGTGTGTAACCAACCAGAGGAAATAAATTTTCGTGCAACCAGAGGAAATATTTTTTTGTGTAGCCAGAAAATTAAGTGCGGGTACTATTATTAATTTTCGTCTTTTGCAATGGAAATCTTTTCAACATTGATAGATAGAGTGCCTCCCCGATGGCGCAGTGGTAGCCTCGTCGCCTTGTAATCAAGGGGTTCCGGGTTCGATTCCCGGTGGAGGCATATAGTGGTTCGGATCCCAATTTAAACTGTAGGTCCAGTCCCGATTAGCCTTACTGTGCACAAAGTGGACTTAAAACACCAACTCAATCAATCAAATCAACATTGATGGAGAAGAGGTCCTAGGTTTGAATACCATGGTGAGGCAATGATGGTGTGTCATTGTATTTGTCCCATCATTAATTTTTCCAGTTTATTATTCATCTTCGTCGTCATGTTTAACACAAATACCAGAAAATTGACTTAAAATAACAATGAGCGTTTTGTATTTCTGTGTTCAAACGAGAACGAAACCAGCAAGTGTGCATTATCGCATCCCTCTGACTCGTCCTGACTGAAAGAAGAAAAGAAGCTCCTTTTTCCGTTTTTTATATGTCCGTACATCTCGTACTTTTTCACTTAAAACATAAATGTATGCATTTAAGCGCTCTCGCTCTGTAAGAAAAATTACTTTCTATTTAATATGTAGGCTACAAATATCGCCAATGAAACGACGATCAGCAAATGGATCTCATCTTGGAATAATGCCGTATTACTTCCTAGTTGCTCATCCAATTGATATGCAAAGGCCTCTACTTTGCCCTGATATCTCTTATTCTCCTCGACGTCAAGTGCTTTTATATGATCCATTTCATCCGGTATACAAAACGAGAAGAAATGCCACAAGTACGCGCTTGAATTACCCGGCCGCCGTGAACCGGAAGTTGTTGTGCTACAGTTCGACAATCGATTGTGCCGTTCGATATGTTTTTGTTTACTCGTGGATAGCCCCTATATACTGGGAGCAATGTTCGCTGCAGGCGCGGGTGCCGTATGCGATTGCATTGAAGCCTGGTATTGTAAATTCTGCAACGCAGCAGCTTGGTTTACAAGATTTAATGCTTGAGTTTGCTCATCATTTTTCCTAGCTTGAATGAGTGATTCCTGTCGCTCGCTATTTTGCAAAAATGTTATAAGCTCGGAGGTGGATTCAAATTGTTGATGGCCAATCGCCTGAATATACTTACTGAGCAGACCAGAGATGAAAAATGACATTATTTGTTCATTGGTGGCGTGGGGAAAAAATCTTAAAATTAATGTTTTTTTCCTGACAATGTAGTCAAAAACTGACTGTCCCAGGGACTGTTTGGTTTCCATAAGAATTTGAGTGGGTTGGGCGGGAGAATAACTGCCGCGAAATAACGTTATCATCTCATCTTTGATCTGCTTTACAGTCAATGTGGCAAATGTGGGCAGAGTTTTGATATCGTTAAAGTACATTAGGGCCACATCTGAGAGAAAAAGGGGTAGCATTTCTTTGCACTGGTCGTTTGTCCACGTGAGGGCAGTGGCGACGCTGTCAAATTTTGAGAAGAACTCCTCAACTCGTGAGGGATCTTGCCCGGAGAAAGAGGGTGGGTAGAGGTTAGTCGGTAAGTGTAGAGTCATAGTGGTTGCGGTATGTGATCTAGGTAACTCGGGGGTACTGGTGAAAGGAGTCTTCTTTTTCCGTCTGGGAGTTTCCAGACCGCTTAGAAACAGGGGGTATGAAGCTGTTGCCTTAGATCTAGTTAGGGGCGGGGTGGGGGGTTTACGTATTTCTGAAGCTAGTTTTAAAATTTCATCAAGTGACTGATCTAATACGTCATGTAGTGATGTGTTCATTCGTTACTTGTAACTGAATAGGAATGAGGTTTAGGTTGTTTTGGTTGGATGATTGATTTACACGCTCTTAGCAAAATTTTAGACTTTTGACGTTAATGAGTATCGTTTTCGCACCCGAAATTACAGCATAAGTGCATCTCTGTCATCCGCTGATAACTGATATGAATGAAGAAGTTAATGTGGGCTGTATGGGTATGTACGGTGGAATACAAAAGTTATGCTAAGGTTTCGCACTTTCGCCATGAATTTAAAAGAAATTCGTATGGGAGAGAATAAAATTGTTGTTGCGCCTATTGCAACTATACCATGATTCGAAACTGGGATGGGGGGGGGGGGGGGTTAAAATGTCACGCGCAACTTGTACGGGAGTGTACAAAATTGCAAGGTAGCCCAAAGCAACTCCACCATGATGCGTTCACTGCTTTCAATTACTTAAACTACGGGGATCGTTACTGTGAACGCTTTAGGGGTCAGATGGTAGAGCTAGGTTACGTTTATGGTCCCCATACAATCTCACTGACAGGCTTCTGGCAGGGAGTGGAATGATGTCAAGGGATGTAGACGACGTACATCTTACCTCTCGGCCAAGCGGTTGAGTATGGACGTCAGGCGACAGAGCACGGAGTCCTGAGTTCGACGGCCCACGGTCTTCTTGCCCGTGGCTGGCGACGAAGCACACGTTGGTCTTGGAGTATCGGCCCTAGGAAAGGCGCCGGGACGATGGTCTGACCGACGGCTACAAGTTGCAGGCCATGGTGCCGAAGATAGTCAACTCGCGAATGTACTGCGGTTGCCTTAGGCGAAAGCTTCGTCTCGGTTTCCCGAGCCGGGCTGAGACCTGGAAGGTGTCGAGGTCTTCGCCTGGGTTTCTTCTGGAGGTCCTTGAATTCTGAGACTTGACTGAGACGACTGAGCCCTCTGACCACTGAGACGACTGAGACTCGAATTCTGATGCTTAGCTCTGTTAAGCTGCTGGCAAATACTTCCTAGCTGCTTGGACAGCACTTTCGTATTTGCCAGCCGATGGCGGGCTTGAACCCGGTAGTATCGAAGAATGCCGTGTCTCCTGACGTCATGTGTTTCCGCTATTTGTGGAATGCTATGTTGTGTTGTAAATTTTCGCTTGACCGAGCACTGATGTCTGGCGAGAGATTTTACCTTTTTTTAGAGTCTCCCTTGAATCGTTCCACATTCCCCTGCTCGTAGAGTATCCACAGGCTTGTGGTTACCCATCACCTTGAGAAAGATTATATGAGGTTAGTTTATTTGACCCAAAAAAAAAAGTTACATAATATTGTGAGGTAAGGTTCCCGTTGACCGATGGATTACATAATTGATTATACCTTCACCTGTTGATATGCATAAAAGAAATTATAGCTTATATGGCAGTGTTCATGCATTCTTTTGTACATAAGCAAGAAAACAGATATACACCCAAGAAATTCGTTTTTTTTGTTGTTTTTTGTTATTGCAGTGTCCATGTACTAGTAGTGTTCCTGACCTTGTGGCACTGATAACACTTGTGTTGTTGTTTTTGTTGTATTTACCTTATTAATAATACCCTAATCCATGAATAAAATATTTTTTTACATACGTTTTGCAGTATTATTTGTTTAGAATACTGTCAATTGTTTAAGTGGAAGTCGTTAAACTTAAAATAATTGTTTAGAGCTTAATTGCATCAAGAAATAACGACTTGTGATTTTTCTTTTCTTTTGTTGTGTGCACACTGTGAATCGAAGCACTTATACACTGTTTGTTTTGAAGCACTTTTATACAGTTTGTTTTGAGCACGAAAGTGTGTCGCCAAGGTGACGACACGTAGCTCCGTTTCGATGCACTGATTGAAACACAGCGTGGCGGGGGAGGTTAGAGTCCTAACGTCGAAGATGTTGGTACTCCTCTGGGCTGCTTCCGGATGGAATGACGTCTGTCCCTTAGCCGAGAGTTGGGGTGATTATAGAAGGAGAGTGTGGGAAATATATTCTTGCGAGTAGATAGACTGTGGGGGAGGAGTGCGTTTCACTTTGAGGGTTTGAATTTGCGGAGCTGCTGATGGGATTGGGGGAGCTTGATGTGTGGGGACTGCCATAGAGATTGTTTGGGGTGGAGGGGGAGGTCGTACTAATGGGCGAGATAACGACGGCAAAGGTGCACTTATAGTTGGAATTTCGTAGTCGTTAACCTTTCGAATGGGTTTTTTACAAGTTCTGATTTTGTAATACAAGTAAACGAGGATTATACTGAGCGTTAGAATAACGAATAAGGCAATGGATAAATACGATGCAACATGACTTGGGGATTGGAGGAGAACATGGGGTGAGAGAGCATTAGCGTTCTTGGGATAAAAAGTAACGGAATTGAACGAAATATTAGTTTTAGCAATGTGGGATGTGTCGTTGCAGAATAATTAATGTTCACTGTTACATTCTTACTTATTTATTAGTGATTTACTTATTAAAATAAAGCATAAGTTTTTGCATTATTGATATTTGTGCAAAATGTTAGTGTTGTTAATATTAATGTTATTATTTCTCACTTTTGATTTGTTATTATTGTTAATAAAGAATAGTTTGAAACGAGAAGAAACGAGTATTCCTGAGCCAACAATTCTAGCTTCCTAACATGAATGCGCTTCTTGATTTATGCTTTGTGAGCTTTGTTGTATTCTTCAGCCCAAACTGTGTCATACACACAGCAATTCTGGGCTGTCAGCATAATCTACTGACACAGTGAAGTGCTGACTTTCATTGGATTGATGAGTTTGTTTGATGCTATGCTTTTCCATACGTGGTTCCCAAGGACACACGAATTCTGTGGAGTAAGCATATACGCGATGCACGCTGTTTCAACTAATTCGTGTGAATCACTAGTTTGAAACAATTCATCGTGCTTTCTGTGTTGTTGGTTTTATGTCTTGTGCGCGTGTAAAAATTACTGTTTCTTGTAGCCATGCTATGCTCGGAAAAGTTTACTATTCTTTCCGTTTCGTTATTCTGATTTGTGAGAAAAAAAAATCAATCTGGCAACACTGGAGTTGTTGTGCTATTTCTAATATTTGTTCACATTAAAATAAATGCAGTGGTTAACGTATGGGAGAGCCATGGATAAGAGAAAGGAGAATTAGTGCAGTGATTGGGTGTTTAGTGAGTTTTGCAGGAGCATGGGGGGGGCGACATTGGAGCATGTGCCTGGTGAGTACACAACAAAAATTAGTTTTTCTTTTCTTTTAATCTGCAGTACTGTGAGAGGGATCTGTCTGTTCTTCTGTGTCAGAGAGATCGCCCTCAAAGCGAGGCTTTAGTCTAGCTATTGAGAAAGTATCGACTTTCTCTCTATTTCGACCATCTTTGAATGAAACCTTGTAAGAATTCGCGTCCATTTTCTCTACTATTTTACCTCTAAACTTGTAATAGATGGCAAAAGCGCGGGGGGTGTTTGGGGCAGGTGTATTTTCGAGGATCCAAACATCTTGTCCTACCGCATATTCGGTTTGCTGAGTAATACTATCCGAATATTTCTTTTGCTGTAGAAAGCGCTTCTTTAAATTGTCGTGAGCCAACTTGCGAATGTCTTTTAACTGTTCCAGCCGTTTTTCATTTGTAGGGGCCGTTGCTTGTGGGGGGGATGGGATGACTGCGTCTATCAGCAGACGTGGTTCGAACCCGTGTAACAAATAAAATGCACTTTGGCGGGCAGAGTCGTGGAAGCTTATGTTGTGAGCTTGTACGGCAGATTGCAAATAATCTTGCCATTTACCTTTTGTTGTGAGAACGTAGGGCTTAATGATATTCTTAAGGTAATTGAAGGATGCTTCCACTAAGCCGTTTGTGTAATGAGCCGCAGTATTTACGTATTTTAGCTGTATGCCAGTTAACTGAGCTAGCTCATGCATTAGATTTGAGGTATTTGAAGAAGATTTATCAAGAACGATCGTAGCTGGGAGACCAAACCTGAGGAAAACACAATGAAAGAGTGCGTCAGCAATTGATTTGGCATCGTGATTCGGAATGGTGGTCGCCACGACGTACCTTGTACAACTATCTACTACAGATAAAAAATACTTGTGACCTTTAGTATTTGGCGCAAGGGGGCCGCAAACATCTAAATGAATCTTCTTGAACGGAACTTCTTCCGGTTCGGAATGCTGTAATGTGTGTTGCCTAGCGCCAGGATGACGCTTAGCTATTTGGCATGGCACACACTTTTTCACTTGGTCATACACAAAGCGTTTCATGTCTGGTATGTAATACCGAGATACAAGGTGCCTGTAAGTTTTATTTGCTCCCTGATGAGCGTTCATGTTCTGATTAGCGTGCACAAGTTCGAACACTTCTTTGCGGTTCGCTTTGGGTACGCAAACCTGTTTCTTGTAACCGTTTGCGAATCTGGTAAGCCTATGGAGCAGACCGTTCTCAAGAGTGAAAGAATACGCTGTTTTTTCATACTTAGGGTTAGCTGAGGGGTCGTCTTCTAATATTTTAATTATGTTGCCAAAGTAGGGGTCTTGTCTTTGTGCAGAAGCCATGTCAAAAGACTGGGCTTGGATGGAAAATACCTGACACGCCATGTCTTCGCTATCGGAATCAACTTCATCGTCGCGATTAGCCGTATTTACAGGTTGGCGACTTAAGCAGTCGGCCAGTGCATTATTAGCCGACGAAATGTGCTGAATATCAAAGTCGAACTCTTGAAAAAAAAATGGCCTTTCTTGCTAGCAACGAATTTTCAGCTTTGGTTGTTTTCAAATAAGACAGCGCATGATTATCCGTAAAAACCGTGAATTTAGAGTTTATGAGAAAATATCTAAAAGTCTTTAGTACATATTGCGCTGCTGTGATCTCGAGTGTGAAAACATCATATTTCTTCTCGGTGTCTGTAAGACAGCGACTACAGTATGCTATTACAGAACGCGTACCGTCTTTTTCTTCCTGGAGGAGGGCCCCAGCGATGCCCACGTATGAAGCATCCACGAATACGAGCGTTTTCTTCCGTGAGTCGTAGCTTTTAAGAACGGGCGCAGTTGTTATCATGGTTTTTAACTTATTAAAAGCTTCTTGATGAGTTTCGGTCCATTGGAACTTGACATTCTTTTTCAGCAAGCGAAATAAACATTCCGCGGGGACATGGAAACCGGATAAGAACTTCCGTATGAAGTTAATAAGTCCGAGGAAACTTTTTAGATTCTTCTTCGACTTCGGCTGGGGGAAGTCTGTGATAGCCTTGATAATGTGATCCGATATTCGGGTGCCCTTTTGAGAGACAAGGTGGCCCAAGATGGGGACCTCGTTATACAAATATTTGCATTTCTTAGTTCCTAACTTGAGATTAGCTTCTCGTAGTTTGCGAAATACCTTCTCCAGAACGTGTAGCATTTCTGTTATTGTGTCGGCACTGCAAATAATATCATCTGTGTAACATGATACTTCTGAAGCTGGAATTTCACATAGTACCTTGTGCATGAGAAAATTCATTACTGCAGATGAAGTCTTCATTTCCATAATTAACCGATTATAGTGAAATGAACCAATGCCTTAGACAGAGAATGCTGTTAACTCCTTGGAACGTTGCGAAAGTGGTATCTGAAAGAAAGCTGCACGTAAATCAAGCACACTATACCACTTTTTTCCGCCTATGTCAGCTAAAATTTGCGCTGTTGTGGGCTGAGTTAGGCCTAGGGGTTTTAACGCAACATTAAAAGCACGAAGATCGGAAACAAAACGGTAAGAATTATCGCGTTTTTTCACTAAAAGTACGGGGTGTCTGTAGTTCGAACCCTGTGACTCACTTAGAACACCGTCTTTGACAAGTTTCGCGATCTCACCTTTCATTGTTCCTTGCAAATTAAAAGGAATTCTATACTGTTTGCTTATAATGGGCTTGTCGTGCGTTAACTCGATGTCATATTCGTAAGCGTTCGTGACACTAGGTGGGTCACCTTCCCATGACATAATATCAGAATAATTGTACACTAAGTCTAACACTTTTTGCCTGTCTTCCTGTGATAGGTCTGGATTTACGTCTATTAGTTTGGGATCAAACTTAAGCTGGCTCGGTGAAGGATTTGCGTTGTTTGTGCATGTAAATGAAAAGTCACGATTAGCCTGAAAAGTGTCAAAATTCATTATGTCCGTGACATCTGTTACTATGTTACATGATGCGATTTCGCCTATCTGTGTACCCGCTTTTAAAGTAACAGGCACATCACTTGGGTTAATGACAAGTAAAATTCCTGACTGGGGGTTTAATGTACAGTGAGGTACACAAATACCATGAGTAAGCAGTGTTTCAACAGAGGGGGTCAGTAATACGGGCTGGTTTTTATTGTTTCGTTGGAACGAAACTGGCACGTAGTTCTTTGTACGCGGACATAATGTGATATTTTCTGAAATAACGGCTTTTGTACATCTAATTGCAATTCTGTTAATGACTTCATTAGACACTGTATGTGACGAGTGTTTCTTTTTGATATTCCAAAGTGGAATGTGTCCCAGATTTGTGATGGAAATAGTTTTTTTCTTTTAATGAAATGTTGCATTTCTGAGCTGTTAAAAAATCATTTCCTAAAATGCAAGGCATGCTATTTGATTCAATTATTCTAAATGCGTGAGAGTATTTAAATTTACCTATTTTCAGTTGTAAAACCGCTATTTCAGATAAATTCACCTGATATCCAGTTACACCTTTTATTGTAGTTTTTGCATGAATTATTTTTGCACCTGACGGTACAATGCTCTTGCTACAGATGGATATTTGTGAACCTGTATCGATCATGAGCTCGATTGATTTATTGTTGAGGGTGGCCTTTAAATAAGGTAAACTGTCTTTCTCTATCAAAGTTTCTGTATGTTGAACGGTACGAGATCGGGTTGGTGCTTGACTCGTACCCCTATTTAGTTTAAAGAATCCTCTGGTTTATGAAAACAAGAATTTGATTCATGGTTTCTTAATCCACAGTATTCACAAGGGTTTGGATACAAGGGACGGGGATTTGCGTTTCGGTTACCCCCGCGTCCTCTTGAATTCGAACGGGTTGACCTAGACGTTCCTCTAAAATACCTATTTCCGCTAATATAACCATTTGCTTGAGGCTGATAAGAATTGTTCCCCTGCTCTAAATTGTTTTGGTGGGGAGGGGATCCTCTACAATCTATACATTTAAGACGCCTGGGTAAGTCAATACGGCAATGGTTAGAGATACGCATCGCCCCGAACTGATGTGAAATGCAATCGTCGTGGGTCTGAAGGCAGCTGGGCGATGCTGCCGCTTGCTGGGTGCAGTTACAACTAGATGCTATTGGCTTTGATGTGCTTGCAGCGAGAGCCGAGCTCTGAACTGTTGGAGCTAAGTTTGTCGTGTATTGAGAACCGAGGGCGTGGTTTGTGGAAATGCTTTGTGGTGTGACGTATGCCGCGTAATGGGATTGTTGTGGAGGGGGAAAGGAAGGAGGGGGCGTGAGTGTTGAGTATAGGGGCTATCCACCGGAAGGAAGTGCCTTCGCGCGGACGCCATACTTGTAGCACAACAACTTCCGGTTCGTAGGCTCACAACATGCCGCTAAAGGGAGCTGAGATTGTGTCATGTATGAAAGGAACGAATGAGTGTGTACAAGGAGGATGTAAACTACGATCAGGGCTAAATAATCTTTCATGGATCTCTCTTCATCAATTTCCTCGAGATCTAGGCGCCAAATTATTGCATTCAAGCTCTCAGGCGTGAAAATTGGTAGCCCATTAGCAGGAGTAGACTCCGCAGTAATGACAACGGATGTGCAGGAACCCAAAAAGTCGGGACCTGAAAAACAATCCCGTTCCGATCCAGGCTTCGGAAAAAATGATGCGTTCCCTACATATTTTTTTTGTACTAAATGTCCGAAATTTATTGAAATTAGCAGTTTTTATTCCAGAAATGCAAAATAAATCATCACCCGAGGGTGAAATTGTGTGTATAATTATTATTATTTTTTTTTTTAGTATCGGCTAATGTTGAATATTTTCCGCTCCTATAATCTCCCAATTTAGTCGGGAAATAGCATTATTTTTCCCGTTTTGAACGTCAGGACTTTAAACACACCCAGTCCTGTTTCCTTCCCAATCAAAAATTTTGCGTCCCGCACCACTTGCACTTCATTAAAAGTAGAAGAGAAATCATTCAAATCTCGATTTTCTCTCTGTTTTGGTGATATGAGCAAAAATATTACTTTTCCTTTCAAAAGATGCTCGGTCATGGCCAGATAGGTTACACGTTAAGTTCTTGAAGTACACACGAACTGTATTACATTTTTGTGTAACCAGATTTTTTTTGTGTGTGTGTAACCAACCAGAGGAAATAAATTTTCGTGCAACCAGAGGAAATATTTTTTTGTGTAGCCAGAAAATTAAGTGCGGGTACTATTATTAATTTTCGTCTTTTGCAATGGAAATCTTTTCAACATTGATAGATAGAGTGCCTCCCCGATGGCGCAGTGGTAGCCTCGTCGCCTTGTAATCAAGGGGTTCCGGGTTCGATTCCCGGTGGAGGCATATAGTGGTTCGGATCCCAATTTAAACTGTAGGTCCAGTCCCGATTAGCCTTACTGTGCACAAAGTGGACTTAAAACACCAACTCAATCAATCAAATCAACATTGATGGAGAAGAGGTCCTAGGTTTGAATACCATGGTGAGGCAATGATGGTGTGTCATTGTATTTGTCCCATCATTAATTTTTCCAGTTTATTATTCATCTTCGTCGTCATGTTTAACACAAATACCAGAAAATTGACTTAAAATAACAATGAGCGTTTTGTATTTCTGTGTTCAAACGAGAACGAAACCAGCAAGTGTGCATTATCGCATCCCTCTGACTCGTCCTGACTGAAAGAAGAAAAGAAGCTCCTTTTTCCGTTTTTTATATGTCCGTACATCTCGTACTTTTTCACTTAAAACATAAATGTATGCATTTAAGCGCTCTCGCTCTGTAAGAAAAATTACTTTCTATTTAATATGTAGGCTACAAATATCGCCAATGAAACGACGATCAGCAAATGGATCTCATCTTGGAATAATGCCGTATTACTTCCTAGTTGCTCATCCAATTGATATGCAAAGGCCTCTACTTTGCCCTGATATCTCTTATTCTCCTCGACGTCAAGTGCTTTTATATGATCCATTTCATCCGGTATACAAAACGAGAAGAAATGCCACAAGTACGCGCTTGAATTACCCGGCCGCCGTGAACCGGAAGTTGTTGTGCTACAGTTCGACAATCGATTGTGCCGTTCGATATGTTTTTGTTTACTCGTGGATAGCCCCTATATACTGGGAGCAATGTTCGCTGCAGGCGCGGGTGCCGTATGCGATTGCATTGAAGCCTGGTATTGTAAATTCTGCAACGCAGCAGCTTGGTTTACAAGATTTAATGCTTGAGTTTGCTCATCATTTTTCCTAGCTTGAATGAGTGATTCCTGTCGCTCGCTATTTTGCAAAAATGTTATAAGCTCGGAGGTGGATTCAAATTGTTGATGGCCAATCGCCTGAATATACTTACTGAGCAGACCAGAGATGAAAAATGACATTATTTGTTCATTGGTGGCGTGGGGAAAAAATCTTAAAATTAATGTTTTTTTCCTGACAATGTAGTCAAAAACTGACTGTCCCAGGGACTGTTTGGTTTCCATAAGAATTTGAGTGGGTTGGGCGGGAGAATAACTGCCGCGAAATAACGTTATCATCTCATCTTTGATCTGCTTTACAGTCAATGTGGCAAATGTGGGCAGAGTTTTGATATCGTTAAAGTACATTAGGGCCACATCTGAGAGAAAAAGGGGTAGCATTTCTTTGCACTGGTCGTTTGTCCACGTGAGGGCAGTGGCGACGCTGTCAAATTTTGAGAAGAACTCCTCAACTCGTGAGGGATCTTGCCCGGAGAAAGAGGGTGGGTAGAGGTTAGTCGGTAAGTGTAGAGTCATAGTGGTTGCGGTATGTGATCTAGGTAACTCGGGGGTACTGGTGAAAGGAGTCTTCTTTTTCCGTCTGGGAGTTTCCAGACCGCTTAGAAACAGGGGGTATGAAGCTGTTGCCTTAGATCTAGTTAGGGGCGGGGTGGGGGGTTTACGTATTTCTGAAGCTAGTTTTAAAATTTCATCAAGTGACTGATCTAATACGTCATGTAGTGATGTGTTCATTCGTTACTTGTAACTGAATAGGAATGAGGTTTAGGTTGTTTTGGTTGGATGATTGATTTACACGCTCTTAGCAAAATTTTAGACTTTTGACGTTAATGAGTATCGTTTTCGCACCCGAAATTACAGCATAAGTGCATCTCTGTCATCCGCTGATAACTGATATGAATGAAGAAGTTAATGTGGGCTGTATGGGTATGTACGGTGGAATACAAAAGTTATGCTAAGGTTTCGCACTTTCGCCATGAATTTAAAAGAAATTCGTATGGGAGAGAATAAAATTGTTGTTGCGCCTATTGCAACTATACCATGATTCGAAACTGGGATGGGGGGGGGGGGGTTAAAATGTCACGCGCAACTTGTACGGGAGTGTACAAAATTGCAAGGTAGCCCAAAGCAACTCCACCATGATGCGTTCACTGCTTTCAATTACTTAAACTACGGGGATCGTTACTGTGAACGCTTTAGGGGTCAGATTTATTTATTTATTTATTTATTTTAATTGAAACACAACAGGCGCATGCCCAATTACAGTGTTCAATATGGGATGACACCATTACATAAACAAGAACATAACTAAGAAAATTAACAAGAAATATGAATGACGCAATATACATTTTACATTTAAAATCAATTGTGAGAAGAAATTAATTATTAGATTATAGAAGCAAAGGGAACACAGAGACAATACAATAATAAATTAAGCTAAACTGTTGGATATAACCTTACAAGCTGAATGAAAACCAAAATTCAATGAACAAAACAAAACAAAACATACAGAAATTCAGCGATTAGATTTTATGTTACAATTACATTTAAATAGGTCTACGCTTGGATTACTCTTAGAAACTGAATTAAATAACTTGCACATTCTCCTCATGGGTTCAGCTTCGGTCATTTTGGTTCTTCCAAGGGGGATTTGAAAGAGATCAGTTCTGGGCCTTAACATACAGTTTGGCACATAAAAATTTAAATTCGACAACAGATTAAAAGAATCTATTTTACCATTGATAAGCTTGGAGAGAAAAGTTATTTGACTTGTTTGCCTCCTTTCGTCGAGTGACGGAATATTAAAGATTTCGCGTAATATGTTGCTAGGAGTGAGTTTTGGATATGTACCATCAAGTTTAAATAGTAGATATCTGAGAAATTTATTTTGAAGCTTTTCTAATTTTTCGATATCTTTCTTGAATTGCGGGTTCCAAACAAGAGAAGCATATTCGAGTTTAGATCTGACGAGCGTATAATATAGCAAGAGAAATGTTTCCTTTTTTCTAAATTGATGACCCATTCTCATTATAAATCCCAAATTTCTGTGAGCTTCGCTTAAAATGCGGGCAATATGTGATTGGAATGTTAACTTTTGGTCAAAAGTGACCCCTAGGTCGGTAACTATATTCTCACTTTGTACTAACACATTAGAAATAGTGTATGAATGTTGAATAGGGTGTCTGTTGTGGGTGAATGATACAAGTTTACATTTCTTTAGGTTTAGGCTGACTTTATTAATTTCACACCACTGAAGCAAGTTATTCAGCTCTTCATGTAATATTGTACAGTCATCAGCGTTTTCGATATTTTTGTATATTTTAACATCATCAGCAAAGATTAATGTCTCACTTTTTGTGAGTAGTTCAGGCAAATCGTTTATAAAAATTAAATATAGCAAGGGACCAAGGTTCGACCCCTGTGGAACTCCCGAACTGGCCACGAATTCGGTTGATCTGCAGCCTTGATACACGACATATTGTCGGCGGTTCTGCAGATAGGAAGAAAGAAGGGTAATAAGTGGAGGAGAAAGGCTATTGTTGGCAAATTTCTGTATTAATATATCGTGGTGAACTGTATCAAATGCCTTTGAAAAGTCTGTATATAAAACGTCAACTTGCCCTTTATTAGCTATACTGGGTGCAATGTAGCTTGTCAGTTCGACAAGATTGGTTACGGTTGAGCGTTTTTGGACAAATCCGTGCTGTTTGGGGGAAAGAATGGGTTTAATATGAAAATATATATGTTTGTATATTATCTGCTCGAAGAGTTTTGCTGGTACTGACAATTTTGCAATAGGCCTGTAGTTACATATGTCAGCCTTATCGGCGGCTTTGGGAATCGGACAGATTTCTGTTGTTTTCCATATTGCTGGAAATCTCGAAGTTCTGACAGCCAAGTTGAAAAGAGTGTGAAGAGGGTACTTAAGAATTTCCGAACATCCTTTAATTACATAAGGGGGGATTGAATCAGGGCCGGCGGATTTTTTAGGTTTCAGTTTTTTAATGGCTTCCTCAATTTCATTTAGTGATATTTCAGAGATATTTAAGATACTAGGAAGTGAGTTCATGTTTACATTAGGATGCGGATCTTTGTAGATAGATGGTTCTTTGGAATATACGGATTCAAAATACTTTGCAAAGAGATCTTGGATACTTTCATTATCGTCAATGGTTTTATCATTATACTTAGTTGGCTGCACGGGTGGATTTTTTCTTTGATTTTTAATGAAGGACCAAAACTGGTTAGTATCATGAGCAAGATTGATTTCGGAAGTTTCAATATAGTTTTGGTAAGCTTTAGTGATCTCCCATTTTAATTTCGTTCTTAAGGTTTTATACTTAATTTCGTGATGCGTTACATTTCCCATTCTTTGTTTCCATTTTTTGTGGTGACGTGATTTTGCTTTCAGATTTTTAATAATTTCCCGCGTGAACCAACATGGGTAAGATTTTTTTACAGAGGAGCGAGAGCGTGGAACACATTCATTAAAAATGCTTTCGATTATTTCATAAAATTTATCAACGGCAATATCTACGTCTTCGCATTCTTTTATTTGGTCCCAGTCAGCTAATTCGAGTTTCCGATACAAATTAATGAAGTCTGCTTTCTTGAAATTATATCGTTGGATGTTTGGATTTAAAGCTCTTTGTTTAGGCATGGTTTGTGTTAAAGTTATTCCTAGAGCCGGATGGTGTTTATCTTCGCTTACCAGAGGCTCTTGGCGAAATATTTTAGTATTTTCAATATTTGTTAAGACTAGGTCGAGAGTTCTACTATTGGCGTTCTGGATGAAATTTTTGCTTTTGAGGTCGTTGAAATCGAGGAAATATTTCAGTTCCCGACATTGTGCGCCTAACGTGAGCAACTCAGTGTTGGAATTTTTAATTTCAGGGATGTTGAAATCACCTGCAATGACCAACGGGCTCCCCAGAGGATAATGTGCAGTTATATGACTAAAGAAGTTCTCGTATACGTCCACGGGAGATGCAGGTTGAATATACACTACACACATGTAACAATCGCGACCAGATTCTGTTTTAAACTTTGTAATTAAACTGCCAATGCTTTGTTCGTGTAAAAGAGCATCGACCATTACAGGATTAAATTTTCTCTTTATGGCGATGAGGACACCGCCACCTAGTGTTTTGCCAGTTTCTAACGTGTTGCGATCTGACCTGAACACGCTATATCTATCGTCGAGTAGTTCGGAATCTGAAACTGAAGAATTTAGCCACGTTTCCGTGCACAAGACCACGTCGTAATTGTTACTCAATACACTTAAAAAGAACTGTTTGGTTTTTGATCGAACTCCTCTCAGATTCTGATAAATTATGTTCATGCTAATTATGTTTTTTTCATTGTCGCACAGAGTTTTGGAAGGGTCAGTTCTAGCAAGATTGATTGACGTCTCCACAAAAGCAGGGACACGAACAGGTGAAATAAACTTCTTACCTGACAAGTTGCGCTGGGCGTGGCTACCTTGACGTCCTCAAAGAGCTCGGAGACCGCTACCTCTTGCCCACTTGCTCCCCCTTCCATCCTGCATTCCTAGATTTCCTGGACGAACGAGGGGTGAGGGTTCTTGACCTCCGCTTTCACTTTGCTCCAGGCGGGGACCAGCACTTTGGGCATCGGAAGGGTTGCCAGGGTCAGCTTGCAGATCGCGCAGGGAATATCTTATGTTATCGACCACAAGATGGCGATAACTAATGTACGCACGGTGACCAGCGTTCCGGGCTCGGTGCATATGCTCGAGTAATCCTTGGCGTTCTTTGCGAGTGGAATAACAGAAGTCTTGGTCCAGAAATATCTTCGTCCCCTTCAGTTTGTTGCGGCATCCAATAACTTTTTCTTTTTCTTTGTATCGCAAAAAGCGACAGACGATGGGACGAGGACCTCGGTTACTGTTTGTGTTAATCCGATGCGCTCTCTGGATGGAATCCTCTTGCAGATCGATGTTTAATTTGTCCTTAATTATTGTTCGCACTTTTGTCTCCGTCTGGCTCCAGTCTTCTCCCGAGTCCCCTTCTTCAACACCGTATAACACCAAGTTATCGCGTCGGCTTCTGTCTTCTTGGTCGTCCAGTCTTTGTTCCAGCCAGTTATTTTGTTGAGACAGTTCCTCCACACGTTTCGTAAGGGAGCCAACATCTCTCTGCAGAACGTCCACTCTAGTGACGAGGGTTTTGAGTGAGGTGCCGAATTGCCGAACTTCGGAAACTAAGGAGTCGTTCGAAGCCTTGAGTTCTTGCAGCATTGCTTTGATCTCTCCCATTTCATCACTGGGCCCAGGATTTTGTTCCACACCACCTATCACTAGTAGCACTAAAATCACTAAACCATATGCACAATAACATTGCTTCGATTCAGAGCTACATTCCGCAGACACCTGACATTTCAGGCCTGATTTTACCACGAACATTCCAATCCGGCAACGCCAGGTCTCGGTCGAAACCCCCATTGCTTACCACGAGCTTAGAACGGAGCGGCTAGAAAACACGTCCTTCCTCTCCAACTACTCTCTAGGTTACGTTTATGGTCCCCATACAATCTCACTGACAGGCTTCTGGCAGGGAGTGGAATGATGTCAAGGGATGTAGACGACGTACATCTTACCTCTCGGCCAAGCGGTTGAGTATGGACGTCAGGCGACAGAGCACGGAGTCCTGAGTTCGACGGCCCACGGTCTTCTTGCCCGTGGCTGGCGACGAAGCACACGTTGGTCTTGGAGTATCGGCCCTAGGAAAGGCGCCGGGACGATGGTCTGACCGACGGCTACAAGTTGCAGGCCATGGTGCCGAAGATAGTCAACTCGCGAATGTACTGCGGTTGCCTTAGGCGAAAGCTTCGTCTCGGTTTCCCGAGCCGGGCTGAGACCTGGAAGGTGTCGAGGTCTTCGCCTGGGTTTCTTCTGGAGGTCCTTGAATTCTGAGACTTGACTGAGACGACTGAGCCCTCTGACCACTGAGACGACTGAGACTCGAATTCTGATGCTTAGCTCTGTTAAGCTGCTGGCAAATACTTCCTAGCTGCTTGGACAGCACTTTCGTATTTGCCAGCCGATGGCGGGCTTGAACCCGGTAGTATCGAAGAATGCCGTGTCTCCTGACGTCATGTGTTTCCGCTATTTGTGGAATGCTATGTTGTGTTGTAAATTTTCGCTTGACCGAGCACTGATGTCTGGCGAGAGATTTTACCTTTTTTTAGAGTCTCCCTTGAATCGTTCCACATTCCCCTGCTCGTAGAGTATCCACAGGCTTGTGGCTACCCATCACCTTGAGAAAGATTATATGAGGTTAGTTTATTTGACCCAAAAAAAGTTACATAATATTGTGAGGTAAGGTTCCCGTTGACCGATGGATTACATAATTGATTATACCTTCACCTGTTGATATGCACAAAAGAAATTATAGCTTATATGGCAGTGTTCATGCATTCTTTTGTACATATGCAAGAAAACAGATATACACCCAAGAAATTCGTTTTTTTTTGTTGTTTTTTGTTATTGCAGTGTCCATGTACTAGTAGTGTTCCTGACCTTGTGGCACTAATAACACTTGTGTTGTTGTTTTTGTTGTATTTACCTTATTAATAATACCCTAATCCATGAATAAAATATTTTTTTACATAAGTTTTGCAGTATTATTTGTTTAGAATACTGTCAATTGTTTAAGTGGAAGTCGTTAAACTTAAAATAATTGTTTAGAGCTTAATTGCATCAAGAAATAACGACTTGTGATTTTTCTTTTCTTTTGTTGTGTGCACACTGTGAATCGAAGCACTTATACACTGTTTGTTTTGAAGCACTTTTATACAGTTTGTTTTGAGCACGTAAGTGTGTCGCCAAGGTGACGACACGTAGCTCCGTTTCGATGCACTGATTGAAACACAGCGTGGCGGGGGAGGTTAGAGTCCTGGCATCGAAGATGTTGGTACTCCTCTGGGCTGCTTCCGGATGGAATGACGTCTGTCCCTTAGCCGAGAGTTGGGGTGATTATAGAAGGAGAGTGTGGGAAATATATTCTTGCGAGTAGATAGACTGTGGGGGAGGAGTGCGTTTCACTTTGAGGGTTTGAATTTGCGGAGCTGCTGATGGGATTGGGGGAGCTTGATGTGGATCCCTTCGGCTCCAGACAACCAAAGAAAATAAAGTGAAGTTGAGCACAAATAAGCAAATTAAAACTAGATTTGCTGGACATTGGACTGGAAATCGAATCTAGAACTTCCATTGATTTCTACATTACTTTTAATGAGTTGACCTGAATTTTTTGCTAACTGGCAAAGCAATCAGAAAATTAAATAAAATACGTACAACATTTTGAAAATAAAATATTTTTTAAAATCCCCGTACAAATTATCAAACAACAAATTTATGTTAAGAAAATTCAGGCGTTTATCTGTGAAATTTCAATGTTTTGGTGTCTTGATAGGGACCTGTTATTTTTGTTGTGTGGGTTCACTTACCGTGGAATCGCCCACTAAAGTATATTGATCATATTAGTGTCTATAATGAACTCTTTTCATTGATTTTTGAGGTTTTCTAAATAGGGGATGATTTTTTTCTAAAGAACATTTTGCTGATATATACCAAACATGTGGAAATTCCAGCTTCACAAGAACGTTGAGAGCCCATGGTACATAGACAGGGTATCTACCAGTCATTGAAGCCATGGAAGTCAAGAGAAAGTAAAGAAATTATACAATAATTTTTGCAATCACAATGACTGCCTGATCAATTTAGTTTATTTTACTTCACTTTTCTGCGCCTTTGGTTAATCGCAAAGATGATGATGAATGGTGGTAAGATAAGATGAATAAAGGGACAATCACGAAGGACCTCCGCGATGGCGCAGTGGTAGCGTCGTCGCCTTGTAATCAAGAAGTCCCGGGTTCGATACCCAGTGGAGGCACATCAGAAGCCCAAAATAAGATTATACTGGCTGTGAGTCCTGACGCCAGAGACTCGATAGTCTGCCAATTGCAGTCCAGGGTGCATTAATAGATAAAGCGAGTCTAGTTCTCTTGATCTCTCAGTTTTCATCTTAACTGGCCCTTTGGTAGGGATTTTTCACTAAATAAGTATTTGCTTTCTTAATTGATAATTTCCAAGTTTACCTAAATAGGGCCCGAATAAATAAAGGTTAAGAAAAACGAAAAAAAGGTCGAGAGAAAGTCAAGAATTTTAGATTTGTTATTTTGGTAGACATTCTGTTAAAGAATATATGAATATATATATAAAGTGCATTTTGTTGGTGCATTTAGTCATAAATTCCATATTAGTGACTTTCGTCGGAAGACCTTAGGCCCCTGGAGATTTTTTTTCACCCCAGCTAGGGATCTGCCCATATAAGGATTTCTTTTCATGGTTCCCGAGGGAGCCCTAACTTCTCCTGGTTTTTCAACGTGGCTTGTATGCTCTGAAGCTCCCGTGCCTTCAAATGGTCCTGAAAGTAAGGGTTATGCGCCGTACACTGACTCGCAGAATGCAAAAGACAGGAATCCACTTGCTGTTTGAAACATTAATTCCATTATTTTCAAGAAGGTAAAGGAATATTTCAATTTTTCTTGTCTTTACATTTGCTTCAAAATCCGAGTTCAATTGTTTTGGATTTTAAATGATAAAGAAATGGAATTAAATGATGGCGATGTAAAATGGAAGTTTCCTTCTTCTCACCACAGTGGTGCCAAATAAACCTTATAAAAATCACTACCACCTTTCTTTCTTTCTCTCTCTCTAATCTAACCAGGACTTCCAAGGGGAGGACCTAGCCCCTCTTGCCCCCCCTCTTTTCTCAAGGTCCATGATGGCATTGGTATTACGTCTTACATACCAAGAAAGTAGTCGCAGAATGTAAACGTCCAGACAGACGTTACCGTCTTATTGAACTATGTAGTGAAATATACAATCAAATTCTCCTTGCCTTTTAAAATACACTTTTTTAACTTTGCAATACATTCTACTATTGTAAGAGTTAGTGCTTTCGATTCAACATAAGTTTTGATAAAGGGGTGCTGAAGGAGAGAAACGGACCCCTTCGCCACCCCTGCAGACAGAATGTTAAATTTTAACGGCAGAATATGTAAAAATACTCCATGAAACAATGAACTGTCCGTTATCCGCCATTTTATATATTCATTATTCAACAAATA
Source organism: Lepisma saccharinum (assembly GCF_977018435.1). Taxonomy (NCBI): domain Eukaryota; kingdom Metazoa; phylum Arthropoda; class Insecta; order Zygentoma; family Lepismatidae; genus Lepisma; species Lepisma saccharinum. Next base: position 12,594,735 of record NC_139229.1, read on the forward strand.
AGGTTGTCTATTGGTTTATCGATCCTTTGGCCTTTATTTGTACATGTCACACCATTATGAAATGGCAACACTTTGTTAAGTAAACATTCCTAAACTCTTCTATACGTTCGCCTTTGCCGCTTATCTAATCACACATATGAAACGCACCAATGCACTATTCTGTAATCTGATGTACCAATTAAGTCCATTAGGGCCAGCGACAAGTGTTTTGCATAGTTATTTTACGCTAAAACCGACCAACTGGAACGTATAACAGTTACAGCTTCTGTGCTTGACAACAATTGGATCAACTAACAATTTAGTCAAAAGATTGTCCTTCGTGTCATGCAAACGATACATTGTGCATTTGATTTGTTCAGAATATGAATTGGCGATGTAATATTACAAAGTTTGTTTTTTAAATGCATATCAAATATTTTGCAACTGTCCCCATCCCATCTGTCTATTATTTTAATTAGACATTCGTTGACAAAGAGAAACTGCATGGCTGTAGATCAAAAGAGCCAGATTTTTTTTTATTGAATTTGTAAAGCAGAATATCACTGCGTATTAGTCTAGTTTAAATATGGACCAAACGGAAGTGACGTCACATGCATAATTTGAACGCAGCAATTTGAAACTTAAAACTGGCCTGTCGCTATGCAGGCCCGTGAGGCTACACGTACCATTCCTATCTCTCTGAAAATCTTATCAAGGTATTAGTCTATGTTTTCACGTTCAAGTCCAACAGTCCTTTTACTCGTTGTGAAGTGAATAAGCAACGTCAACACTGTCTGTCGATGTATTGTTTATTTGAAAGATCTTTGGACTAGACAGAAGCAAGTCTTCACTCAACAGCGCCTGCCTCCAGAGTCTGGAGTCCAGACTGAGCGATTCTATCACTTTCGAGGACAGGGTTGCCAGATCATACTCATTAAAGCACAGTGGCCAGGTCTTAATTTTATTTCAAGCACAATGACGCCGTTGCAGGAACTGTTTAAAAAAAATCTAACAAAACAGACATGAAACCGAAAGATAAATGAACTCTCACTTATTTCCTGTCTTTAGCAAGAAGAAAAAGTAAAGAAACAAAAGAATAAGTGAGAAGAACGTTTTGTGAAAAGGCAAGGAATGAAGTGATTATTCTGTGTTATTTTACGTCACTTTTCTGCCACTTCTGGCTGCACAGATGAAGGCGAAAGATGATGAGATGAAAGTGATGAAGTAATAATCGTCAAGACACAACGGGAAGAACACGGAAACCCAAACCTTACAACCGACTTCCGTGGCGGAGTGGTTAGCACAGCGCGCTACGACACCAAGCGTCTGGACATGGGTGCTATTTGTGAGCATACCTTCATCAATGCCAAAATATCATAATTCATCCTCATCGTCGCGATTAGCCAAAGGTGAAAGAAAAGGGATGTAAAATTACCTAATTTAATGAATCAACCAAACCTTATAAAGGTTGTGAGCAGTGGCGGCAGAGGCCCGTTAGCCTACAAGTTGTGCTACTTGTGTACCTTGAGGCAACATATCCATTACACCCACTAAAAAGACATCTATAAAGAGATAATTAGTAACATAACTAATGTTGAATAAATTAGTTTTACAGAATCCATTGAAACAACTTCTTTACCTATCCAAATCTGTATTAACCATTACATTCACTGAGTATCGTTAAATTATACATCCTGGGAGACAGCGAGTGAAGATTCACCGTCAACGTCTCTTTCCACGTACTTTAAAATCTCCGAAAGTTACCATACTAAATTGGACGTAACAAGAATTTACTGGGCTCAAATTAGTGCTCGGCCGGTCGGCTTGAGTGAACTCCCTGCGGTTTGAAAATTAACCAACTCGAGGGCCACAGCTCTGCATATTTTGTGAGGGTCTCTTTTGAAAAATCTTTTATTCATATGGAATGTGTTTCTTCGAACTTAACATATAGGGAGGTTTGCTGTCTCAGTGTTTCAACGTTCACGTGGCCATAGACAATAACCCATAGTTATTAGTTATTAAGTGTTCGGAAAGTTACTTTTCGAAAGTAACTGAGTTACAGTTACGTAAGGAAAGTTACTTTTCGACAGTAACTGAGTTGCAGTTACGTAAGGAAAGTTACTTTTCGAAAGTAACTGAGTTGCAGTTACGTAAGGAAAGTTACTTTTCGAAAGTAACTGAGTTGCAGTTACGTAAGGAAAGTTACTTTTCGACAGTAACTGAGTTGCAGTTACGTAAGGAAAGTTAATTTTCGACAGTAACTGAGTTGCAGTTACGTAAGGAAAGTTAATTTTCGAAAGTAACTGAGTTGCTGTTGCGTAAGGAAAGTTACTTTTCGAGAGTAACAGTTGTAGTTACGTAAGGAAACTTACGTTTCGAAAGTAACTGAGTTGCAGTTACGTAAGGAAAGTTACTTTTCGAAAGTAACTGAGTTGCTGTTACGTAAGGAAAGTTACTTTTCGAAAGTAACTCAGTTGCTGTTACGTATGGAAAGTTACTTTTCGAAAGTAACTGAGTTGTAGTTACGTAAGGAAAGTTACTTATTCTACGATGTAATTCACTTACTTACAATAATTCGAATTATTCGGTAATTAGAAGAGAAATCGATTCCCATTGAAATTCTCACTGAAATCAATGTTAAAATTCAAATGTATTTCTAATTTTCGAACTTTTATTCGGATAATTCGAAGGCAGCTATTCAGAGGGGTTGGTGGAATAACCGCGGAAGATTGATTGATTGAATTGATGTTTTAATTTCACTTTATTCACAGTAAAGCTAGGACTGAAACTACAGGCTTAAAGTGGGATCCGAACCACTATGTGCCTCCACCGGGAATCGAACCCGGGACCCCTCTAACCGCGAAACAGACTAAGCGCGAAAGGGCACAACCGCGAAACGTAACACAGGACCAAACACGAAAGAATAAGCGTGAAACAAAACTTGGACGCCAGAATTACCGCGAAAGGATCAACAGCGAAGGAACAACCACTAAACGGATTAAGAAAGTAATTAGAGCACAACGGATTAAGTACGAACGAAACAAGAGCGAAAAAGATTATCTCGAAACGTATTTAACGTTAACGGAATAACCGCGAAAATTTCACTTTAGCGGTTGTTTTGGCGACCCCTTGTGTACAGGTGTTCGTCCTTGAAACCTCTCCCCTACTAGCCAATGATTTGTAAAAATCCTCGTAACTGACGTCAGTTATCTGTTAAGGTCATTTCTACTCTTACGGCGGGCGCTCTACATGCTGGCAATGGAAGTGGGGTGCGGGGAATGCGCAGCAGACCAACCAGACAACAGCGGTGGCGCCGAGAGTTACGGCGTTGAGGGGAGGAACTACCACGTGCACCTTGTTCTACAGGCTGCTGCGTTTCTTATCGGGCTGGATTGGTCGCTTCCCCGCTCCCCTTGCCAGCATATAGAGCGCCCGCCGTAAGACTGGGAAAGAACTTTTTAGTCAAGGTACTTTGCAATGCGGAAGCGTGTCGCGTTGAACCTCAAGCAAATTGAAGATTTTGTTACTTCTGTAAAAATAAGGAAACAAAAGCCAAGAATAATGACAAACTTCTTTAAATGAGAACAGGTAGCTAATGTTGTTACACGTGCATGTGATTTTTTAGTGCTAGTACAGTAAAAAGGTAAAAAAAGGTAAAGTGCTCCCCTGTGCTTAGCACAACGCCATGAAGGCATATAGGGGGTGTGGGGGTAACGCCCCACACTTTCTTGATCCGGTCGTGAGTGGGGGTGATGTGATCAGCATCATTTCCCTGACAACCTTTACCCCCCAGGGTTTCCCCCAGGTACCCATGTTATTCGACGCTGGGTGGGCGCCGGGGCCGCTTCCATCGTTAGAAAAGTTCCCGGATTTGAACCGGCCGGGGATCGAACCCGGGACCTTGAGCATGGTAGTCAGACGCGTTACCGACTGAGCCACCGCGGCTAGTTCAGTGTTCTTAGTTAAATGTGCTTTCCGTTTACTGGTAGCTTACAGAATCACAATTCCTCCGACAATAGTAATTAAGGGCAAGCGAAACAGTCTCCACGGGGCTCTTCCCAAGCTCTTCCCCCGTGGCAGTGTTGCTAACGTAGCTTTCTTGGAGCCAGATCTGGCTCTTTCGTGCACTCTTTTGGCTGTGAACTGATGCTTCTGCCCCCTTGTCTCACTATGATGCCATCACTGGTTCCGACCCACGTAGACAAACTTTTACCATGATTATACATTTTGCACGTGACGTGATATTGTTGCCCCGCCCTCCTCAGCTACTTTTTTATAGCGCTGTGTTGACGTGAAATTGGCATAATATTGTTTTCAGGGAATCCTTTGTTTTCAATTTCATACGACCATGAGATGGGTGATGCCGCCGGATCTAGATGGTGAAAACGAAGAATAAATTGTCATGATTTTAGAGTTTACGGTAATAGCTTTGATAACTAACATTACTCTAGGATGGACTTCGTAAATCTAGCTCCTTGAAAGTTAGTTTTAACTCCATTTAAGGTAAAATTTTGTTCTTTTATGCACATCAGGTTTGGTAACACTGCCAGGATGACCGTAGGAGGCAAGGAGAAATGCATTGGGCTTATGGGAGTATTGTTTGATTTGTTCTCTTGGAAATATCGAACTTCCGATGAAATAGAAAATGATATCAACGGAAAGAGGGCGGTTTTGAAGATGTGTTTGACAAGCAGAAAAGTCGAAACTTCCATTTGATTAGCCGTAACTTGATGTTGAAATTGATTCCCCATAAGGAATACATGGGATTCGAAAAATTCTTATTCATCATATTTTTCAAATATCGTTTCGAGCTTAATAATCAACATAAAAAAACGCTTCCACTTGCAACATGGAGAGAAATTCATACTCTTGATACACCCAGGTATTTTTTTTTTAGCAGCAGTACCCATTCGGGCGATATTGTAAAAAATGCACAATTGGTGAGTAACTGTACCTCGTACAGAGAATACGTTTTTAAAGCATTGGCACTATTTAAGTAACAACCCACAAGGAGATGTACTGCCACGCTTATCACGTTGTCTTGAATGCTTCCTGTAATATTGCAGGCGTTTAATTGTGAGCTTTCAATAGCCAGTAAATCATACAGCTTAAAGATAGCGTCAACATTGCGTGGAACTGCTCATTGTTCGGAGAGCCCAACTGTGTAAACATGTGCCAAATCTGTTCTGAATATTCAATTAACTGTTCATTGATTTGATTCAGTCACTCCATGATTTCAATTGAAATCCATGTAATTCAATATTCATGTCTGGTTGCACTGTGCATCCTTCTGCGCAATCAAAACATATCGTGGATATATCTAACACAATCCTTAAAAGTAGAGATGTTGAAAGTCCAGGAACTCATCAGTTCTATTGAGTTCCGCTGCAGGACCTGAAACGTTTCTTCTAGCACAATTCAAATTCGGTACAAGTTGCGCATTTTTTCATTTAAAAAAAAATGTTTCTGGACCGTATTTAAATTGACCCCCGAAAAAAATTTCTGGACCGAATTTAAATTCAGCCGCAAAAATGTTCCTGGACCGAATTTAGATTCATCCGGAAATAATTTTCCTGGACCAAATTTGAATTCAGCTGGAAAAAGGTTCCTGGACCGAATTTAGATTCATCAGGAAATAATTTTTCTGGACCAAATTTAAATTCAGCCGCAAAAATCTGGACCGAATTTAGATTCATCAGGAAATATTTTTTCTGGACCAAATTTGAATTCAGCGGAAAAAAGGTTCTGCACAGAATTTAAATTCATCCAGAAAAAAATCCTGGACCGAATATAAATTCATCCGGAAAAAGTTCCTGGACCGAATTCGAATTTAAATTCATCCGGAATTTCTGGTTTTCTCTCTTGAACCGGAATTGAACTTATTTAAAATTCGTGAACCTTTAACAACCCTGCTTAAAAGTTTCTAAACTAATTTGGCACTTTGGGGCGGGGCCACGGCTGTGAGGCCCTTGCACATTTTGGTGAGCCGAGTGGCTGAATTTGAAGCCGTAAGTACATTAACGTTACAGCAATTACAGATACATTATTTACTAAATTATTTCTGCTAATAAAGATATTAAAGTAAGGGGGGAGTCGTCCAAAATGGGGGCACTAACATATCTTGGCCCACCAAAAGCAAATTTATCAATGCAAAAACGTTCCAAACCTTCTCTTTTCTGAGTAAAAAAAAAACATTAGGGGAGGCAGCAAAAATATTTTTTTCTGGGAAATATTCAATGTCCGCGGTTTTGACCACCGGTTTGACCACTCAATGTAAATTCGAGGTCCAACGCAAAATTATGTTACAGAAACCTTTTTGATAGAACAAAAGTCAAGTTAGCTATGAAAAATACAATAAAATTATAAGACAATATGTACTGTCTTTTTGTTATTTAAAACATCTACACTAATAAATATCCTCTTATATTCAATTTAAACACACAATAGCACAGATTCGTCTATTGGTTGGTGGCGTTGAAAATTTGGATAACCTCAAAGTCCTCGTTTTAGCAGACAGTGACGCTTGAAAACTTGGTGTCAATTCACGCAGATTTAAGATAACCTATGAAGGAGAGTAGAATTGGAACGAGATAACTCCTAACAATAGACCCTTTAATTGACATTAATGGCTTTTTTATTCATTTTCGAGGGGTGACGCTATTGTTAATTAATCTAGCGCCACGTGGCGACACGTGTCGGGGGTGGAGGAGGAGATGAGTCATCGATGACTCATGCACACGTGTGAGTTTGAAATTAATGGTTTTCCATTAGTGCACAAAAGACACTATTATGTATTCCGTTTTCGACCTAAGCTAACACTATTGTTGTATATTATATATGCGTTTCTGCCGGATATGAGTCACAGATGATTTATACAGACGTTGGAGTTTGGAATTAATGGTTTTTCCATTAAGGTACAAAAGACACTATTGTGGAGTTCGTTTTTACTCTAACCTAACACTATTGTTGTATATTATATATGCGTTTCTGCCGGATATGAGTCAGGGGTGCTTTATGCACACGTGGGAACTTGGAATTAATGGTTTCTCCATTAATGTACAAAAGACATTTTCGGCCATTTTGGCGTCGGTGGTGAGTCATATTTGGTATAATTAAGGATCCGGATTTACCCGTATTCAACCGGTGTCGACGCGTTCGATCGGAGGTAGAAGATATTATAACGCATGTTCGCTTTAAAGGCGAAGAAATTGAACGATGTATCCTATATGCAAACGAAGTATGCGAGCGGAATCCATGTTATTAATATTAACCTGTTACGGAAGAACCTGTTATGTGGTTGCATTCATCGGCACCCCCAAACCGCGCGCGTTCATGGACACGCGTGGGGGAAGAAAGGGTCGCCATTGTTACGGTCCCCTTCGCTTGGTCTTCTTCCGAAGTTGAATGGAAGTCAAGTGTCGCCAAATTTTTACACACGAGTATTGATTTTCTTTGAGGTTCCAATTTTATTTGGCAGAAGTAATCTACGCGTTATTTCTGCCGCCTTTCGTAACATTGCAAAGACTATTTGACCAAAACCGTAAGGAATTTGGCTGAACTAGGAACATTCCGTTCCAGTATCTACAAGTTAAAGTGGATGGCATCCACTATTTGCCCTTATTTCGGGGTTGCGAACCACGGACCATTTGATTATTGCCTTATATACATCAGGATTCACGTAAAATTGACCAGATGTTTTTACTGTTAGGGACAATATTTCGCATTTTTTTGTGTATTTTTACTCAGAAAACGCTATTTGAACGATTCAAGCAAGAGTTCGCATGGCAATTTAGACACACAAACTGTGTTTCTTCAACTTTAGCTGAAATTTAGGTTTATTTTTACTCTAATATCACAATTTCATCTATTCTGGCAGGAGTGTTTATTGCAATTTTGACTTGCAAAGATAATTTTTTCAACTTCTTTTATTAATTTTTCTATTTGTTGCCTTTTGTATCTTATATTTTTTAATTCTTAACTTTGAGTTTTGTTCTTTATTTAAAAAATTTCTCTAATCACTAAGGAAGAAGTACTTTTAAGTAAAACTGTACCCACAAACTTTATTATTACTATTATTATTATTAGTATTATTATTATTATTGTTGTTGTTTTTGTTTTGATGTAGTTGTTGAATCTTGTTGTTGTTGTTAGGGTTTATTGACTTCCACTACGCTATTTTTGGTTTGCTTCGTAGGAAAGTTTGTTTATTTTAGAGTTTCCTCGGTATTTTCTTACTGTTAGGGTAGGTAAAGTTTCCTAAATATATGAGTAGGGTTCCATATATTCTTGTTCTTGCATGTTTTTCATATGATGTGATCACCACAACTCTCCAAGTGCTTTTACTGCATGTTTCCATTTTTATTGAGGCTTAGTGATTCCTAGAGCCACTTTATGCATGAGAGAAAGCTTGAAAATTTCGATCTCAGATAGCCGTCAACCTTATGTCAGAGTATTTTCGAGTATATTTTAGTCTTATTATGGGGCAGTAGAATATCATGGCTTGCTTATTTTTTAAGTATGTTGCGCAGTTATTGTATTTTTGCTTTTGCTTTCTAGATAAACTGTATGAAATGTTTAATATTTGTACTTTTTGCACTTATAAGAGGCCAAACTTTTACTGTAACTAAAATTATTATCTCTCTAAGCACTGAAACCCCTTTACCAAGAGTACTATAACTGAATGTTTATTAATATTGTTTCTTTCATCCCTTAAATATAACTACTTAACAATATAATGACAAATCACAGGACAAGACGATGTTAGCAGATGACTACGTGGCTCTTAAGTCCACCTGCCAAACTTTTCTTACCATGCTATTTACCCTTATAGTCTTTTATTCGGGGTACGTTTCAAGTACTACTTGACTTTTTGAGTGTTTGATTAACACCAGGGGTTATTTGTATCTGTTATGCTGTATTATTTGAGGCTTCTTTTCTTATTCTACAATCACTATATGTCCCTGAGAACTAAATTTCCACTGACTGAAGCTTAAAGCTTAGGCTCTACAGCTAGGAACACACGCCAGAGCCTTATTAGCGTGCAAGAAGCATTTTCAGGGAGTACTACGAGGAAACGAAGTTGATTTTTTTGAGGTCTTTACCAGTTACACAGCCAATATTTGCTATTTCAAGTAACTACATGTACCAAAACATTTTACAGCCCAACACTAACTAGACTTCAATTTATATTTTATTAGGTGCTAAATGTAGCAAGAACACTGATTGTACATACTTTTGAGAATCCAACTATTTCAGGATTTTTTCTATGTACGCATATTTTTATTGATTACTAACTTTAACAGACCAATCAGGAAGACGCCAAAATTCACTAAACTTAGTACTATAGTGTATGTGATTGCATGAAAAGTAGAAATTATAACAACCACAAGATTTCGCTTTTTTTGCTTTTGGGACTAATCGTGACGCTGAGGATGAATGGATGGCCAAAAATCTTAAGGACTGGATGTATTTTGCCACTACAGACGCCTATGTAGAAACACTAGAGTACTGTTAGCTTTCAAAATTGAGGTTATACTGTACTGTTTTTTAAATATTTCGTATTTGGCACGCTTAACAAGTTACATTTATATCCATTTCAGGACAAATATTGCTAAAACTCTCAAATTAATGTGTACAACTTTATATTTCTGCTATCAAAGGAATTAACAATCCTATTTTACAAACAAAGGGTATTGTTTACACTTTATTTACTTCAATCTGAGACTAATATTTTACAGTAATTGAATCATTCAGCCCTAGTCAATATTTTACTGCATCAGAAAGTTTGTTATTAATCTAATAAGTATCCTATTTTGTGCTATTCTAACGCAAACGTTGTTTAATTCACTGGTTATAATGCAAACTTTTGCACAAATTCGATATATTCACTACCTTCAAACCAAACAATTGTACTTATTTAGCGCATTTCATTTATATTTCTTGTAATTAACTTATGTTTCTTATAATTAACAAACTAAACTAATTACTTTGGCATGTTAAAAACCTTATTTTTTACTATTTCCTATTCTATCAGGTTCTATATTGCTGTTTTTATCAATTATGTAAGACCACACTCTGGTAAATGCACATATATTCTCTTTTATACACACACACACACACACACATTTACACACTTATACGAACATACATCTGACGTTTTTCAATATTTTGCTATGAAGTTTGCATCCACGCTATTCAAACAAGGGCAGGCAATGTAGTATTTATGAGTATTAGTAATCCCAAAGTGGTGTTTTTGGTGTCCAAGTTCAGATGAGAGGCTGCTATGTGCCTTTTGCAGGGATTGCATGTGAAGTGTATGCATATTGAGCATTATTGAGTGTGTAGGCTTCCAAGTTTTGCTGTTATTTTCCTATAATTCTGTGAGACTGTAGAGAGTTCTCCCTTTTCAACCAGTTTTCTTTCATTGATTGGATACTTTTTGGGAACTTAGCAGTTTTTTATGTTATGAAGCAGATTGTTGTAGAATATTTTGCATGGTCTTTTGTGATATTGAGTGCCTGCTGTAACGGAAGTAAGTATCTTTCCTTCTTGTGTTGATGTTCTCGTGTAGGTTTCCTATTTTCGGTCAAGTTGCAGTAGGGAACTTAGCAGTTTTTATGTTATGAAGCAGATTGTTGTAGAATATTTTGCATGGTCTTTTGTGATATTGAGTGGGTGCTGTAATGGTAGTAAGTATCTTTCCTTTTTGTGTTGATGTTCTTGTGTAGGTTTCCTATTTTCTGTCAAGTTGCAGTACTTAGAATAATCGCTACTGTCTTATTGATCTACGAAGCTCCTTTGAATAATCATTTGCATGTGACCCTATACTCCACGTTGTACTTTGTTCTGGGAGCTATCTTTTGAAGCCTTGGCATTCTGCTAGTACAGTATTATTATCGTAGAGGTAAATTAGTTCGTGAAAATATGTATTTTTCTGATTAACTATAGTCGCTTAGTTGTTCTAGCAGGTATAAGTAGTTACTGCTGATGTTGTTAATTTTCTATTCGCAGGGGCTATGTATGATGTAGCGTATTTGTGTTGGCTGTCCCTTTTATTCCTATCTTGTTGAGTTTCTCCATAAGCATGTCCTGTTTTACTCTATTCTATGCCTTGTTGCTGCTAGATATCTGAGGTATGTTGCTGGTTCATATCTGAGGTAGCTTGTTTGACTATCTATTATTTTTGCTATGGCTGTGGCTATTGATGTCCCTTTCTGAATTCCATGTTGGTTTCTGTTTATCCTTGTTGCTGCTTGTTATCTGAGTTAGGTTGTTTGACTTCAGGACTATCCTTTTTTAACTTTATTGTTGATTGCTGTTTTGTTTATTTCCTTATTTGTTTTTATTTGTTTACTGATTCTATTTGTTTTGTGTCTTGTAATATTATTTACTATAGTAACAAAATTATTTTTAAAAATTGATATTTATCAACATACTTGTATATTTCTTGTTCAGTATTTGTCAAAGTTTAATTTATTTTGTCCGCTATCTTTAGCCAGTAACACTATTTTGAAATTTAATATATATATAAATTCATGAAAATTTACTGTAATTTTATATCAACTAACATATTTATTTTAACAACAATAACAAAATTGTACAAAAGTTCAAATAGCAGAAGAATTGTACTCTTAAATTATTAACTTTGAAAGAATAGTACTTTTAAAACATTAACTTTGTAAAAATTGTACTTTTAAAACATTAACTTTGTAAAAATTGTACTTTTAAAACATTAACTTTGTAAAAATTGTACTTTTAAAACATTCACTTTGAAAAAATTGTACTTTTAAAACATTAACTTTGTAAAAATTGTACTTTTAAAACATTCACTTTGAAAAAAATAATTTTGTTACTATAGTAAATAATATTACAAGACACAAAACAAATAGATTCAGTAAACAAATAAAAACAAATAAGGAAATAAACAAAACAGCAATCAACAATAAAGTTAAAAAAGGATAGTCCTGAAGTCAAACAACCTAACTCAGATAACAAGCAGCAACAAGGATAAACAGAAACCAACATGGAATTCAGAAAGGGACATCAATAGCCACAGCCATAGCAAAAATAATAGATAGTCAAACAAGCTACCTCAGATATGAACCAGCAACATACCTCAGATATCTAGCAGCAACAAGGCATAGAATAGAGTAAAACAGGACATGCTTATGGAGAAACTCAACAAGATAGGAATAAAAGGGACAGCCAACACAAATACGCTACATCATACATAGCCCCTGCGAATAGAAAATTAACAACATCAGCAGTAACTACTTATACCTGCTAGAACAACTAAGCGACTATAGTTAATCAGAAAAATACATATTTTCACGAACTAATTTACCTCTACGATAATAATACTGTACTAGCAGAATGCCAAGGCTTCAAAAGATAGCTCCCAGAACAAAGTACAACGTGGAGTATAGGGTCACATGCAAATGATTATTCAAAGGAGCTTCGTAGATCAATAAGACAGTAGCGATTATTCTAAGTACTGCAACTTGACAGAAAATAGGAAACCTACACAAGAACATCAACACAAAAAGGAAAGATACTTACTACCATTACAGCACCCACTCAATATCACAAAAGACCATGCAAAATATTCTACAACAATCTGCTTCATAACATAAAAACTGCTAAGTTCCCTACTGCAACTTGACCGAAAATAGGAAACCTACACGAGAACATCAACACAAGAAGGAAAGATACTTACTTCCGTTACAGCAGGCACTCAATATCACAAAAGACCATGCAAAATATTCTACAACAATCTGCTTCATAACATAAAAAACTGCTAAGTTCCCAAAAAGTATCCAATCAATGAAAGAAAACTGGTTGAAAAGGGAGAACTCTCTACAGTCTCACAGAATTATAGGAAAATAACAGCAAAACTTGGAAGCCTACACACTCAATAATGCTCAATATGCATACACTTCACATGCAATCCCTGCAAAAGGCACATAGCAGCCTCTCATCTGAACTTGGACACCAAAAACACCACTTTGGGATTACTAATACTCATAAATACTACATTGCCTGCCCTTGTTTGAATAGCGTGGATGCAAACTTCATAGCAAAATATTGAAAAACGTCAGATGTATGTTCGTATAAGTGTGTAAATGTGTGTGTGTGTGTGTGTGTATAAAAGAGAATATATGTGCATTTACCAGAGTGTGGTCTTACATAATTGATAAAAACAGCAATATAGAACCTGATAGAATAGGAAATAGTAAAAAATAAGGTTTTTAACATGCCAAAGTAATTAGTTTAGTTTGTTAATTATAAGAAACATAAGTTAATTACAAGAAATATAAATGAAATGCGCTAAATAAGTACAATTGTTTGGTTTGAAGGTAGTGAATATATCGAATTTGTGCAAAAGTTTGCATTATAACCAGTGAATTAAACAACGTTTGCGTTAGAATAGCACAAAATAGGATACTTATTAGATTAATAACAAACTTTCTGATGCAGTAAAATATTGACTAGGGCTGAATGATTCAATTACTGTAAAATATTAGTCTCAGATTGAAGTAAATAAAGTGTAAACAATACCCTTTGTTTGTAAAATAGGATTGTTAATTCCTTTGATAGCAGAAATATAAAGTTGTACACATTAATTTGAGAGTTTTAGCAATATTTGTCCTGAAATGGATATAAATGTAACTTGTTAAGCGTGCCAAATACGAAATATTTAAAAAACAGTACAGTATAACCTCAATTTTGAAAGCTAACAGTACTCTAGTGTTTCTACATAGGCGTCTGTAGTGGCAAAATACATCCAGTCCTTAAGATTTTTGGCCATCCATTCATCCTCAGCGTCACGATTAGTCCCAAAAGCAAAAAAAGCGAAATCTTGTGGTTGTTATAATTTCTACTTTTCATGCAATCACATACACTATAGTACTAAGTTTAGTGAATTTTGGCGTCTTCCTGATTGGTCTGTTAAAGTTAGTAATCAATAAAAATATGCGTACATAGAAAAAATCCTGAAATAGTTGGATTCTCAAAAGTATGTACAATCAGTGTTCTTGCTACATTTAGCACCTAATAAAATATAAATTGAAGTCTAGTTAGTGTTGGGCTGTAAAATGTTTTGGTACATGTAGTTACTTGAAATAGCAAATATTGGCTGTGTAACTGGTAAAGACCTCAAAAAAATCAACTTCGTTTCCTCGTAGTACTCCCTGAAAATGCTTCTTGCACGCTAATAAGGCTCTGGCGTGTGTTCCTAGCTGTAGAGCCTAAGCTTTAAGCTTCAGTCAGTGGAAATTTAGTTCTCAGGGACATATAGTGATTGTAGAATAAGAAAAGAAGCCTCAAATAATACAGCATAACAGATACAAATAACCCCTGGTGTTAATCAAACACTCAAAAAGTCAAGTAGTACTTGAAACGTACCCCGAATAAAAGACTATAAGGGTAAATAGCATGGTAAGAAAAGTTTGGCAGGTGGACTTAAGAGCCACGTAGTCATCTGCTAACATCGTCTTGTCCTGTGATTTGTCATTATATTGTTAAGTAGTTATATTTAAGGGATGAAAGAAACAATATTAATAAACATTCAGTTATAGTACTCTTGGTAAAGGGGTTTCAGTGCTTAGAGAGATAATAATTTTAGTTACAGTAAAAGTTTGGCCTCTTATAAGTGCAAAAAGTACAAATATTAAACATTTCATACAGTTTATCTAGAAAGCAAAAGCAAAAATACAATAACTGCGCAACATACTTAAAAAATAAGCAAGCCATGATATTCTACTGCCCCATAATAAGACTAAAATATACTCGAAAATACTCTGACATAAGGTTGACGGCTATCTGAGATCGAAATTTTCAAGCTTTCTCTCATGCATAAAGTGGCTCTAGGAATCACTAAGCCTCAATAAAAATGGAAACATGCAGTAAAAGCACTTGGAGAGTTGTGGTGATCACATCATATGAAAAACATGCAAGAACAAGAATATATGGAACCCTACTCATATATTTAGGAAACTTTACCTACCCTAACAGTAAGAAAATACCGAGGAAACTCTAAAATAAACAAACTTTCCTACGAAGCAAACCAAAAATAGCGTAGTGGAAGTCAATAAACCCTAACAACAACAACAAGATTCAACAACTACATCAAAACAAAAACAACAACAATAATAATAATAATACTAATAATAATAATAGTAATAATAAAGTTTGTGGGTACAGTTTTACTTAAAAGTACTTCTTCCTTAGTGATTAGAGAAATTTTTTAAATAAAGAACAAAACTCAAAGTTAAGAATTAAAAAATATAAGATACAAAAGGCAACAAATAGAAAAATTAATAAAAGAAGTTGAAAAAATTATCTTTGCAAGTCAAAATTGCAATAAACACTCCTGCCAGAATAGATGAAATTGTGATATTAGAGTAAAAATAAACCTAAATTTCAGCTAAAGTTGAAGAAACACAGTTTGTGTGTCTAAATTGCCATGCGAACTCTTGCTTGAATCGTTCAAATAGCGTTTTCTGAGTAAAAATACACAAAAAAATGCGAAATATTGTCCCTAACAGTAAAAACATCTGGTCAATTTTACGTGAATCCTGATGTATATAAGGCAATAATCAAATGGTCCGTGGTTCGCAACCCCGAAATAAGGGCAAATAGTGGATGCCATCCACTTTAACTTGTAGATACTGGAACGGAATGTTCCTAGTTCAGCCAAATTCCTTACGGTTTTGGTCAAATAGTCTTTGCAATGTTACGAAAGGCGGCAGAAATAACGCGTAGATTACTTCTGCCAAATAAAATTGGAACCTCAAAGAAAATCAATACTCGTGTGTAAAAATTTGGCGACACTTGACTTCCATTCAACTTCGGAAGAAGACCAAGCGAAGGGGACCGTAACAATGGCGACCCTTTCTTCCCCCACGCGTGTCCATGAACGCGCGCGGTTTGGGGGTGCCGATGAATGCAACCACATAACAGGTTCTTCCGTAACAGGTTAATATTAATAACATGGATTCCGCTCGCATACTTCGTTTGCATATAGGATACATCGTTCAATTTCTTCGCCTTTAAAGCGAACATGCGTTATAATATCTTCTACCTCCGATCGAACGCGTCGACACCGGTTGAATACGGGTAAATCCGGATCCTTAATTATACCAAATATGACTCACCACCGACGCCAAAATGGCCGAAAATGTCTTTTGTACATTAATGGAGAAACCATTAATTCCAAGTTCCCACGTGTGCATAAAGCACCCCTGACTCATATCCGGCAGAAACGCATATATAATATACAACAATAGTGTTAGGTTAGAGTAAAAACGAACTCCACAATAGTGTCTTTTGTACCTTAATGGAAAAACCATTAATTCCAAACTCCAACGTCTGTATAAATCATCTGTGACTCATATCCGGCAGAAACGCATATATAATATACAACAATAGTGTTAGCTTAGGTCGAAAACGGAATACATAATAGTGTCTTTTGTGCACTAATGGAAAACCATTAATTTCAAACTCACACGTGTGCATGAGTCATCGATGACTCATCTCCTCCTCCACCCCCGACACGTGTCGCCACGTGGCGCTAGATTAATTAACAATAGCGTCACCCCTCGAAAATGAATAAAAAAGCCATTAATGTCAATTAAAGGGTCTATTGTTAGGAGTTATCTCGTTCCAATTCTACTAAGGAGTATGTCAAAATCTAACATCATACAAAACTTGAATTACGAGGGCGATTCAATAATTATTGTCCCCGGCATACTTAAAGTATATGAATTGCAATGAATGATGGGGATATTGTAGCCTAATGTCTTAGATGCCTATATGCAAAATTTCAGAACCGTAGGTGCTATAGTAAATTTGTTTTTCTCGTTTTACGTGTGAGAGGTGGCACTTAGTTTGAAAAATGGAGAAAACCGAACAACGAGCTGTCATCAAGTACCTCCAGAAAAAGGGGCTAAGCCCAAAGGAGATTCATGAGGACATGGTCAGTGTGTTGGGTGATGGGGCTCCTACCTACCAGGTGGTAAAAAACTGGTGCCGCGATTTCCGTTGCAGCAGGGAAAGCTGTCAACAGGCCCCTGGTGCTGGTCCTCCAACAACAGCATCCACCCCAGAAAACATTGATGCTGTGCATGACATGATTATGGCTGATAGAAGAATCACAGTGCAACAGTTAGCTGACATCATGCACATCTCTGTAGGCTCAGCGGAAACCATTGTGCATGAACACTTGGGATTCAGAAAGGTGTCAGCGCGATGGGTCCCCAAAATGTTATCCCGTGAACAACAGAAAGACAGAGTTCAATGTTCAAGGGCTGCTTTGGAGCTGATGGGGGCAGACCTGAAGCAGTTCTGTGATAGATTTGTGACAGTGGATGAGACATGGCTCCACCACTATGATCCCGAGTCCAAACGACAGAGTATGGAGTGGCGGCACAGCAATTCACCTCCCCCCCCCCCCCGCAAATTCAGGGTGCAAGCATCAGCACGCAAGGTTATGGCCACAAGTTTTTGGGATGCGAAGGGTGTGCTCCTTATTGACTACCTGGTGGGACACACTGTTACTGGGGACTATTATGCAGCTCTAATCCCTAAGTTACGGAAAGCAATCAAGGAGAAACGGCGTGGGATGTTGCGGCGAAAAGTGCTGTTTCACCACGATAATGCTCCAGCACACAGAAGCCATGTTACTGGTGCCGCAATCCATGCTGCTGGTTTCCATGTGTTGGAACACCCTCCCTACTCACCCGACCTCGCCCCTAGTGACTTTCATTTGTTCCCGAAGTTGAAGGAGCACCTCAAGGGGACGCATTTTCCCTCAAATGCTGCTGTTATGGACGCTGCGGAAGAATGGCTCACGGCTCAGCCACAGACATTCTTTGAAGCTGGCATAGTGGCTTTACAGCATAGGCGGAAGAGGTGCATTACTGTGAAGGGGGACTTTGTGGAAAAATAATACTGCTTATATGTCAGGGACAATAATTATTGAACCAGCCTCGTATATCTTCAACGTAATACCTTCAATATAATAGGTAATAGATATGAAGTACAGCAAGACTTCAAGCCAAGTCTTGTAATCAAGGGGTCTCGTGTTCGATACCTGGCGGAAGCAAATAGTGGTTCGGATCCCAGTGTCAACTGTAGGCCCAGTCCCGATTGGCCTTTCTGTGCATAAAGTGTACTTCAAACTGAAACAAAAACTGAGAGTTTAACCTTATTCTTCCCACAGGACACTGTTGATTTTAGTATGTTAAAAAAAATGCATTGGCAACTGTGGGTCTGTGCTGCGTGGTTGCACACCTGCAGGATAAAAAAAATATTGTTTCTCGTGGGCTTGTATCGCAGTGAGAGTTGAACGCTGTTGTCATGGTGATCAGAGGCGGAGAGAGAATCAGTCCAGCACGATTTTTCCACGGTTCAACTCCGATTTGCATATCGCTTGAAATCCTTCATTTCTTCTCTCCAAGGAGAATACGGTTCCCCGCCTGTTAACAAAGGGAAGAAAAGCAAGAACGGAAGATCACCCTTTTCAAGAAATTTCTAAGAATAAGCCGTATTGTTGGCAAGATCATGGCAGCGGAAGGTAAAGGTGATTGCGTGGGGGGATGCCCCTTTTTCGTTCTCTCGACGTCGATGCGAACCGAATTCCTAGCGTAAATAATATTGGTAAGCGAGAATTTAGGGTTTCGATCAATGCCGTTTTCTTCCGGTTCGGAGCGTTTCCGGTTGAGACCTTACGGATTCAGTTGCCCTTCAGTAATTCTCGTGGAGGTTGCAGCGACGGAACGAATCCCTATGCTAAGCACGGTTTGCATTTGGCAAGGCGTATACCTGCCCCTCTCCTTGTAGGAAAATTACGACACAGTGAGGAAATAATGTGAAAACTGTTGCACATTCAGCAAGGGCCACTGAAATGTTTGATTTCTGAAAACAGGGACGTAGCTAGGATTATGTGTTTCGGGGAGGGAGGCAATTTGCAGATATATAAAATAAGTCTCTATCAGCATTGATCCGGAAATGCAGCAGTAGGAATAAGCAGTAAGCAACAATACAAGATGCTTATTATTTGAGATTTCTACTCAGAGCCCTGTGGAGCCCGTTAAAAACATCGGATTGCGGTGAAACTTGGTAGAAAGGCTATGGAGATCACGTGGAAGCGAATCTTGATAGAAAAAGGAATAGTTCAAATTTTCACCACCAGATGGAAATGTTGCGCTTAATATTAAATTTCCCCACCTCAGAGACCTCTTCAACCCGTTCGAAGCATCGGATTGCGGTGAAACTTGGTATAGAGGCTACGGAGACCACGTGGAAGCGAAACTTACTGAAAAAAGGAATAGTTCAAATTTTCACCACCAGATGGAAATGTGGCGCTTTATATTAAATTTCCCCACCTCACAGCCCTCTTCAACCCGTTCGAAGCATCGGATTGCTGCGAAACTTGATGTATAGGTTCAAATTTTCACCACGAGGTGGAAAAGTGGCGCTCAAATAACAGCCCGGAATCGGACGTGCAAAACCTTATTTTTAGTTTATGCAGCAGTGTTCAATACGCGCAGCTTCAACGTTACTGACCCTTTGGAAGCGTAAAAGTGGGATCCGTTATTAAACAACAGGATGTTGTTCAATATGCATCATGAACTTTCCATGAAATTAATGCAAAATTGCAAAGACAAGTTACTTCAGAAATTACATTTCATTTCGTATTTTTGCGTTTTCAACACTAACAATTAATTTTTACCGAGATACTACGAAACGATACATATGAACACAAATGATTTTATACCCATACATGTCTTAAAAATTACATTTGTTATAGAGAAGCTTACAATCATTCTTCAAATATCTCTCTGAAGTGAAATTTATCTCATGTATGTGACATTTGATTTTTTTTTTATTTGATTTAGTTTATTTTACTTCGCGTTTTGTGCCTCTTGGCTAATTTGCGAAGATGGGCATGAGTGATGAAATGATGAAATTGATGAATGGACATTCACAAACAACCAAGCCCGACCGGGATTCGAACCCAGGACCCTTGGCGTCGCAGCGCGATGTGCTAACCACTTTTTTTTATTTGAAACTATTACATATTATTGTACATGTTATACATTTTTGTCATTATAAAGTTAACATTACATTTAGGAAATTTGCATATAACATATCTCTTTTACAACGAGGGATCATTTGGTATTCCTGGTGCAGGTGATTGATAAATTGGATGTGAAAATCTTGTTGCCTATATATGGATACAAAAAGGGCATATTGGCCTAAGAGCCATTGTACACTGTGGCGTTTTGTTCTTGGATAATATGCAAAGGAAGGATACAAAAGAATATCTATTGAAATGTTACGTTCTGATGTACGACACATTGTACTCACCACAAGTTTTTTGATATATAACCATGATTTTTGGATTATTTGACATTCACTAAGCTTATGCACTAAATTATCTTGTACATTACATGTAGCACATATTGGAGTATTTACTAATTTTATATCATAAAGTTTAACTCCAGTAATGAATATTTGGTGTACAATTCTATACCACGCTGATCTGACTCTTAACGTAAGGTGGCGGGCCTGTATATTATTCCATACTTCCCGCCAATTGACTCTTGGATTCCGATCTACAATTTTACACTGTTTTTGTGATAGTGAACACAGTCTTCTATATATTTTTGACGTCTCTTGCGTTGGAAGGATTGGAGATTATATTAAAGCGTAACTGATATCCACTATTGTATTCTTAAAATACCATAATCTGTCTGGAAGTCTTGTAACATCAATGGGGGCCTCCAATTGAATGTTGTCCAAGGCGTGTCTCAGAACTTTACTAGTGAGGCTGTTTGGGTGTTGAATCAGTGTCGTTACATCAGCTTGAATACGTAGAGCCTGGCTTTTATATTCCACGTTTACAAGGTTCATTCCCCCTTCTGCATAGGGTAAACAAAGCGTTGCGTGATTTACACGCAAGATTTGACCGTACCAGACAAACCAGTTCACAGCACTCTTGAGCTTAAAAATATCCAGTTGCCGCAACGGGAGGATTTTTGCTACATACCACACCTTGGAGAGAGCGTACACCTGTACAAACGTCACTCTTGACTGTATACTAAGTATTCAAAATTTATTCATTTGTAGAACTGCTTTAACACCATTTATCACTCTGTCATAGTTTAACTGGATCATTCGTTGAAGGGAGCGCGCGAAAATTATTCCAAGTATTTTTATCGATGGAACAACATGAAATTCTCCGCTCTGAGGGTAAGTTATATCCGGGTTTAAATGCATAAGAGTTGATTTTTTCTGATTTACTGTGAGCCCTGAAAGGGGACCAAATTCCTGTAATACTTTAGACGTCGCAGCAATATCAGACTGCGTATTTATTAATATATTGACATCATCAGCATAGGCCAACACCTTTGTGTTTATAGATTGTATGGTGATGCCTTGTACTTGCTTTTCTAATGCAGAAAGGAGGGGTCTCAATGAGATACAGAAAGCTATCATCGATAATGGGTCACCTTGTCGTACTCCCTTGTGAATAGGAAGTTCTCTTGTCATAAATCCATTTATTTGTATTTTGGATGTTGCGTTACTATAAAGGCTTTTAAATGCTGACAAAAAATGTCCACGTATACCGTACTTTTGAAGCACATTAAATATGTAATCATGGTGTACCGAGTCAAATGCTCGTTGAAAATCTATTGCTAATATAGCATTATCATGGTTATTGCTAATGACTCTATAACAAGTAAGCGCTTCACGAAGCGTTTGTAAGACATTTGTAATTTTCTTGTTCATACCAAAAACATATTGTGTATCTCCAACTAGTTTTTCTACATAAGGCATAAGTCTGCCTAGCATACAGCGAGAGAATATTTTATAATCAGTACATAAGAGGGTAATGGGTGTATATTGACCAACTTCAGTGGGTTTCACACATTTTGGTATTAAAACTATAATCCCAGTATTTGAGGATTTTCCCATTTTATACCTTCGGAACACTGCATTTATCCATTCAGTTAGTGTTTTTCCCATCAACGTCCAAAATGTTTGGTAGAGTTTGTTTGGTATCCCATCCAGACCAGGTGCAGAAAACGGCTTCCCTGACTTAACCTCACGGAATACTTCTTCGCTTGTGTAGTCGTTATTTAATTGCTCACGTTCCTCATCGTCAAGGACCTCGGACAAGGATTCCAATTTATTCGTCAAATCTACATTATGTGTTATTGGTTGGGAAAATTGATTCTCAAAATAGTTGTAAAATCTGTTATGTATTTCCGGGGCTGTTGTTATTTTAATTTCAGAATTGTCGTTTATTTCGCTAATAAATTGTCTTTTCGCATTGTGTCTTTCTTGCAGCACATGGCTTATAGATGCAACCTCTTCTTTATCAAAGTGGGGGAGTCTGCTGCGAATTTTTACACCTTGTCGTCTTTCAGCTGTCATCCTCAGCAGTACAGCTTGTACACGTTTTACCTCTGTTTGCACTTGTTTCCCTTCAGTGGCTTCATGAATAAGTTCACGCAGCACACGGTAATAAAAATTATATTTATTATTCCAGTCACTAGAACGTTCCTTACAATAACTAAGACAAAACCGTTTTATGCCCGGTTTAAGAATTTCATTCCACCAGCGAATTATATCACTTTGTCTGGTACGGTGTGCTTCCCATACATTCCATTGGTCCTGAAAAGCTTGTTGGAAATTTGCATCTGTAAGGATAGAAGCATTTAATTTCCAGTAGCCATACCCTCTCGGTACTATTGGTATATCCACATTTATCGCCATGATTACGGCACTATGGTCTGAAAAACAGGTGGGTGTTATACTAAGTGACTTGATTTGTTGGCGTAAATGTGGTGTTACATAAAATCGATCTAAACGGGAAGCACAATTATTACGAATGTACGTGTACCCTTTCTGTCCAAAATATTTGTCATTCCATACATCTGTAAAATTAAACCCATTTACTAATTTTTGCAAAGAATTGGAGGTATTAAAGCCAGGTCTTTGGTCCTGCGGATGCAGGACACAATTGAAATCGCCCGCGCAAATTATATGTTCTCTTGTACCCTGCATTTCAGTAGCGACATCCGTCGCAAAAAACGCATCCCTCTGTTTCCTAAATTGTGTCCCTGAAGGTGCATATAAATTATATACCCAAACATTAGCTATTTTTGCTGAGATAATTCTACCATTGGGATGGCACATCACATTTGTAATCGGTACGGTGTTACGTACTAACAGGGCTGTTCCTGTCGCTTGGAAGGTCGCATTATTATAGACTAATATGTTTGGGGGGAGGTTAAATGCTGTTATTCCACATTCTTGAAGAAGTGCTATGTCTAAAGATGATTGTAGGAAAAAATCTCCTAGCGCCTCCTGTTTAGTGAAAGATCGCATTTTGTTAATATTGATCGTAGCTAAACGGAGAGTAGTCATCATATATACAATTAACAGAAATTTAAGAACTAGGATTACCCAACACTGTGAATTATACATTTTGCCCAGAGGACACTAACATTCGTACACTGTTTTTCCACTCACTTCCATGCACACGAAACGTAAACCTTGCATATGTGCACGGTACCTCGTGTAAACACGTGACCAAGCATCATATACCTTTACTCATTTTACACATGCTATTTCTGACTTTCATTTTTACTTGCACCCACACATTCACTAGACACACTAGGGGAAACACTGAATTTGGATCCGATCACAGGTTGTAAATCAACACTCGGGGCCAAATTTGTCACACTTTGGGATCTGGTTATACGCACTGGGGAGGGGGCTATTGGCTGCTGCTTCACGTTCTTCTTGTGGTGGGGGTCAGGTGCCACATTTTGTTGTACTTTTTTCTTCTTCAACTGCTTCTGTTCCTGGAGTCTCTTCACATTTGATTTTCTTTTGGCATTGTCCTTAGTTCCTGTTGTGGTTTCACCAAGCTGAACCTTGTTTTGTTGATCTTCCAGTGTATGGGATCCTCCTGCTTCGTACATGTCAGTCTCCATTTGAAGATTACTCGTAGTGTCAGACTCGCGCATCGCTTGATCAGTTGTTTCCAGACTGTCAGTCACCAACACGTTATCCCGTACGTCACTGTGGAGGTTGTCTAAAGATGCCACCTCTTCCGCCCACGATGTGCTGTGGATAGACGCAGGTAGAGGTGTTTCCTTCGTAGGGTCCATTTTGTGTTCTAAAACATCAGCTTTTTTCGGCTCTATTTGCAGATTTTTATCGCGTTCATTGTTCACACTTTTTTCGTGCAACTGCATTGGAATTGGCAACACTGTAAATTGTGTGTCAGCCTTTATATCCGTCTCGTGCGCTGAACGTTGGCTAGGTGGTCTATGTACCTTTGCTGCATATGACTGCTTAGGCTGGATATCTACAGGAGTAGCACATGCTCCAGTATTATCTTGCATCACTCGCTCACCCATAGCACCACGTCGGTGTGGACAAAACCGTGCTGTGTGTTGAGTGTCTTCACATATTTTACAGGTAGGTTTCTGTCCATAATATGTTACCCAATATTGCATGCCCTGTATTGATACATAGGACGGGATTGGCTTATTCAGAACCATTCTCACCACCTTAATGCCTGTACGAGTTTTATAAATATGCTCATCCGAATATCGCTCGTCCACCGGAGGGGTCTTAATTTCACCATACTGCGCAAGCACTGTACGGATATGACTATCGGTTATTTCCATTGGTATAACATGTAGTCGCACTAGTGTAGTTGTCCTATCAGCCCAATCTAATCTAATTTCATGTTCATCATCCTCATCACAATACACTAACTTCCCTTCAAATTTATTCATTAACTGTTCGCCTAATAGACGCGTCACTAGCTTAATATATACGCACTTACGGTATTGGTCCAGTTCAATACTTAATACCTGGTCTTCAGTCAAGGCAAGAGTATCCCGTATCCAACGATGAAGCATCAGCGATGATGAGCACTTCTTCACACTTGAAAACCATAACTTTAGCGTATTTACACGACGGATTTCCATTTTCCTTCAATTTAACAACTTTACGTCACTTGAAAATTTACGCGTTTCGCGTCGTCTAGCACGCCAGAGTCCCGATGACTCACCGGTTCACGAGCAGAGGCACGGCGATGTTGCTCGCACGGGCACTTCCGCGGAACTGTTCAACCACTCGGCCACAGGGTCGGGCTCATGTATGTGACACCATTAATAGTTATTCACAATATGAATTGAAATAATCGTACATACGAAGGACAACGTTCAACGTTGTTGAAAACTTGAACTGTTTTTTTCATCAGCATTTCTTCCCTG
This sequence comes from Lepisma saccharinum, assembly GCF_977018435.1. NCBI lineage: Eukaryota > Metazoa > Arthropoda > Insecta > Zygentoma > Lepismatidae > Lepisma > Lepisma saccharinum. Next base: position 12,620,021 of record NC_139229.1, read on the forward strand.
TGGTCTCCATAGTCAGTATTTTCATTCCCAAGGTTTCCATAGCCTCTCTACCAAGTTTCAGCGCAATCTGTTGCATTAAACGGGCTCCAGAGGTATCTGAGTAGGGGAAATGTAACTGTATGCGCTATATTTACACCTGGTGGCGAAAATTTCTATGTCGTCAGCATTCCCATTCTCAAGGTTTCCATAGCCTCTCTACCAAGTTTCAGCGCAATCCGTTGGTTTGAACGGGCTCCAGAAGGCTCTGAGTAGGGAAATTGTAATTGTATGCGCTATATTTACACCTGGTGGCGAAAATTTCTATCTCGTCAGCATTCCCATTCTCAAGGTCTCCATAGCCTCTCTACCAAGTTTCAGCGCAATCCGTTGCTTTGAACAGGCTCCAGAGTGCAACTTTAATTTTGGCCAACCGGTAAGATTTAGCACATTGGTGGTTTTGACATTGTTTCAATTATATGCGTATATAGGTGGTGATAAATGCATTTCCTGCAGGAAAAGGGGCTTCACCCTCCACAGCGCCTCTGCTGGCATGATATTATTTTCATAGAATATCATCGGTGTTACCATCTTATCCGACAGAAAAAAAGTAAATGCCAGTGGCAACGAAAAAGCTATCCATAGTAGAGTGCTGCAGGTAGAGGATTTCGTTCGAGCGCCAAATAGTTCGCACAGACGAGGCTAGATAGCGTACGGAATTGAGAGCTTCTTCGCTCGAGCGAATGACGATCGAACAGACAAGACGAGCAGTGTACACTCGAAGCCCAGTAGTATGCGTATAACCGTAATTTGTCTGTGGTAATGGGTCCTCAAATATGGATCGTGAGGTGAAAGACGCAGTTAAATTGGGACTAAAGTGAACATAGTCATCATCATCATCACCACGTTAAAATGAAGTTTAGTCTATCTTACCAATAAGGGAAAGGACCCGATTATCGTCCCCTCTCCCAATACCGTCCCCCAAGGTATTGGCGTTGTAACGTGCTGCCAACTACGGAAAACAGGCAGAACTATTTGAACGTGGCCTGTTTAGTATGCAGTGAGAGAACAAAGGTTGCTGTGTGCACGCTAGCGATTGTGTTGTGGGAAATAAGTGTTTTGCTGTTTCCAAAAGTTTAGAAGTGCTGTATTCATTATCACCGCACCACAGAAATGTAGGTGTTTCACTTTCCTTTAATCTAGTACATCAAAATAGAGGGTGTAGAGTATAGTTAAATGCATTTCATTGGTCATTTCTCGTACCACTTCAGGCTCAATCAAGACGCCATAATGCTTGTAGGATAGATCCGAATATCGTCCCCCTATGTGTGCTACATACCGGGACGATATTAGGCTCCCAGTTACATTGCGCTTTCATCGTTTCAGATGCCTCCTGGTCCTACAAAACGAAGAAAACAGTGGGATAAAGAAGCTATGGTTCGAGCCGTGGAAGCATTTCGCAAGAAATAAATGGGCCTGAAGAAAGAACAGAAAGAAGAACATCAAATATCCAAGTTCGTCATCGGAAGATGAGGAAGAACCTGAACTTATAAGCACAGATGATGACGACAGCGATGACGATTATCCAGACGGAGACAAGGATTATGAAGACAGTGAGGAAGATGCCGTGTGCTTGTATTGTGATGGTTTATTTTCTGCCGACAGAAATGGTGGAACGTGGGTGCAATGCTCAACTTGTAAAAAGTGGTGCCACGAGGACTGTGCTGGAGGACAGAAGCCACCTATTCACTTCACCTGTTCAGTTTGCTTAAGTGCCTAGATAAACGTTTGCGTTTTTTTTTTCAGGCGAACGTTCATCACCGTACGTTTTTCTCATTATGGTTGCAGGGGACGATATTAGGCAACCCATTCCTTACTTTCGTGCATTTGAGCACTTAAGAAACTTTTTTCGCAGGTATTTTATATATTATTTATATACAGCCCACATATATAAGAAATATATATAATATTCTACTGAATCGTGTTGTTTTCCATTTTTGCACTTAGCTTTTCCAACTGAAATGTTTGTGTTTTTTAAAAAAGGGGCGATATTCGGGTCTTTTCCCTTACAGTGATAATTGTAAATGAAACAGATGATTGTGGGCTGAAACTGCCAGGATGGATACTTTACATTTGTGTGTCTACTATTATTGTCACTTTAAAATGATATTCCATTGTAAACGCTCGATCGTGGGAGACTCGAACCGGTACGAACGAGCGAAAGTGGTCCCAAGCAGTACTCTAATCCATGGGGTTACATACATTCAGGATAGAAAATGCTTCGACGAGCAAACAACTTTGAAAAAGAGTTGTTCACCTGGATGGCATGAGACTCTACACACTGCGAAAGTTGTTGGTATTGGGGGGCATGTGCCCTCCCCCCGCCGCTATAAACGCCAATGATGCTCGGTAACCAGGTGCATCAGGTAATAATTGAAAATGCATCGTTAACCTCTTACTAACGAGACAATATCGATAAGGTCAGAGGAGTTGCATTTGGTGCCGAAGCAACGGGTTGGTTGGATAATGGCGCTACGCACCTGGCCTAGTAATTTCCGCAACAATGGAGCGAACAATTGCATGCTGTCCCATTGTTGCTAGATTTTGACACACGGCTCTGTCATTGATGTTTACATCAATCAGGGCACACGTGTACATAGAAGCTCAGAGACACCTCTGCAGAGTAAAGGTTGCCAACTTGTCTATTCTACTCTCTAGAACTTCCATTCGTACATTTTTCTTTCCATGTCGCTCAATTATATTTCTGTTCCATTCTATTTCTTTCCTGACCTCTCCCTCTCTCAAGGTTCTTTCAATTCTCTCTTCCTTCTTCTTTCATCACGTTTATTGCTGCTCCATTCTTTCTTTTGTTTCTTTCCTTGCCACTCAAGCTTCATTCTTTCTTTCCTTCTCTCCCACTCACTATAATTTCCGTTTCTTTGCTTTCTTTACATCTTTCCTTTCTCTGTCTCTCGATTCTACTCATTCTTTCTTTCCCTCTCAATCAGTTTCATTTCTGTCACTCTATTTTCCTTTTCTTTACATTCATTCTTTCTTACTCTCTTACACGCTTTCCCTTTGTCTTAATTACTCTTTTCCTTCTCTCGCGAGATTATTTTCATTCCTCTTCGGTTTCTGTCTCACTTCTATTTCTGTTCCTTAGTGTTCCTTATATCTTCCTTCTTTCTAGAATTTCTTTACATTCTTTCTATGTCTCTAACTCCCTTTCATTCCTGTTCCATATTCTTTATTGCTTCCGTTCTTCTTTACATTCCTTTGGTCTTTCTTTTTCTTCGCCGTTTCTCACTCTTTTTCGTACTCGGCTTCTATATCTTTCCTTTTTCCGTTTCTCTTTCTATCACTCTCTCTACTATTCCTATTTGTCTCCCTGTTTCTCTATCACTTTCTCTTTATTTTCATCTCTCATTCATTCTTTTCAAGAGCCTTTGTAAAATGACGGAATATTTTATGTCAAATATATTTATACGTATAAAACAGTAAACATTTCTTCAACTAATATAAGAAAATAATTTACACGGTCGAAACTTATTGATTCCAAAAAGACCAAAAACTCGCATAAGAGTAATCCGTTAAGTAGAACATATGATTTGTATAATAGGCTTACAATTAATAACCACACTTAAGATTTCCCATTGCCATTCAGAAATACAATTGCAAATACATTGTACTCATTCTAATACCAATATTTGTATCTGTTATAACTACAATTCTACAGGCAAATATTATACAAATCTCAGGCTGGGATACTTTGAAAGATCCAAACTAGCGACCCACGCCTGGGAAAACAACCACAGAAGACAATGGGATAAAACACAGATAATTAACAGGAAAGAAAATGGCTACAGCAGACAATTTAAGGAAGCATCGCATATGACAACAGCAGAACCGATCAGCCAATCCAGCCTAGAGATCAGACCAATATGGACTCCATTAGTCAGAAACTTTTTCAAATGACAATAGATGGCAGAACTACATCAACGCATTCACATGTCATACATTTACTCACAGAACACAAAATAAACACTAAAAAATAGTGAACAAATTGTACAAAAATACAAACTATAAAAATCATAAACAACAACGGAACCAGGGTACACAATTCGTACACTATTCCTCCACAAACATAAGCCATCCTCATCATTACCAGCGCGTAGTTAGAGATCGGTTAGTTCATTGAACTCGCCAGCCTAATTATTGCCTATTTTTGTGGGAGCAGTAAAAGGTTTATTATCCGTTATGCCTTGACTCATCTCACTCAACAGGTCGCTAGGTGCCGTGGCTTGCCGCGAGTTGATAGCTTCCTGGAGATGAGGCTCGAAGAAAAGGTTTTTATATACGTCAACATGCAATCCGGGGCGGTCCAGTCCCTGGGGATCAAGGTAGAAACCTGACGGTGCCACACGAAGCCTTGATCGTGACCTTGACGTGGTCATCTGACGAAGTGGAGCCTGGGCCACTGATAATCCTACCTAGCAACTTTATGTATATAGAGGTCCTTGTGACCGACAGACGCGGTGGAGCCTAGGCCACCAAGAATAATCCTCCAAGGAAACCATTTATATGATCTAACAGACTACACGCTACCCTGAAACGTAGGTAAAAAAAATAACAGTGGTTAAATGTCCAAAAACTAGAATAAATTCGATATATATTTATTTTTTGCTCGGGTTTCTCTGTTCATGTATGATGAATGACCAGTGAAAGATCCTCATTGGTTAATTTGATTATTATTAGACTAACTAACTAACTCTCTAGTCTTCTAAACCCGAAGGTTCATGGCTGCAGCAACACAGGCCTTCCATCTGTCCCTATTCTGAGCAAGATCTATATACTCTTTTCCATCCCTACCGATTTCCTTTAGGTCCATCTCAACATTATCCCTCCATCTTCGTCTTGGCCTTCCTACATGTCTCTTACCATCAGGTTTCCCAACAAGAATCGTGTAAACTCTTCTTTCCTCTCCCATTCGTGCCACATGGCCTGCGAACATAAGTATTCTTGATTTAATCATTCTAATACACTGGTCGACAATTGCTAAGGAACAAACACGTTTTGACCAATAACTTTTGACTACCTGATCAGGGTGAAACAAGTGAACAATATATAAGTACAGATATCAGTTAATGTATATTGAGAAAAGATGACGGGAATTCCCCATGAACCAAAGAAACAGGGCGTCATAAAGCAAAACCAGCATAAGCAAAACAAAGTGAGGAAAGCGCATGAATCATAATTTGGCATGTATAGAGTGGGTCCAGAGGAAATCAGTATGGCGTGTGGCCACCGCGGACTGCACAGCAAGCTGCACACCTGTTCGGCATGCTATCGATGAGAGTGTTTGTGAGGTGAGGGGGGGTATATTGTCCCATTCTTCCTGAAGTGCAGTTTTCAGCTCTTGGGGCCCGGGGTGGGGGATTCCTTTGTGCAACCCGCCTTCCTAGAACATCTCACGCATGTTCGATGGAATTGAGGTCATGTGAATATGCAGGCCAGTCCATGCGGGTGATGTTTTCTCTTTCCAGTGTCTCTGTCACTTGGATAGTTCTGTGTGGACGCGCATTATCATCCATGTAAAGAAGTCAGTGCCACTGAACCCCGACAAAAACTAACATAACCTTCCAGGATCTCGGTAGAATACCCTGCTCCAGTAACGGATCCTGGGGCGAAGATGTGCAGTGGTGTTTTCCCATTTTTCATTATGCCCGCCATACCATGACTCTGAGTCCCCCATACCTGTCACGTTCACAGATGTGCTGTGCATGATATCGTGTTCCACGTTCTCTCCACACCATTTGATGTCCAGAATCACTTGTCACACAGTATCGCGATTCATCGGAGAACATCATATTTGCGGGTCAATATGTGTTTGTTCCTTAGCAATTGTCGACCAGTGTAATATCTGGACATGAATACAAAATATGTAGTTCTAAATTATGTAACCTTCTCCACTCACCTGTCTCCTCATCCCTTCTAGGTCCAAAGATTTTCCTAAGGATCTTATTTTCAAATAATCTCCATTTATGTTCCTCTTTCAATGTAAGGGACCAAGTTTCGCATCCATATAATAATACAGGCAAAATTACTGTTTTGTATATTTTAACTTTTAGTTTCTTAGATATTAAACGAGAAGACAAAAGTTTATGAAGAGAGAAGTAACATGCATTTCCTGAATTAAGCCTGATTTTTATTTTCTCTTTAATATCATTTTCATTTGTTAGTATTACTCCTAAGTACTTGAATTTAGGAACTGGTTCAAACGAGTTGTTATCAATAATTAGATTTTGATTATTACCTAACACTTGGTTTCGGCCTGTAAGCATATATTTAGTTTTCTCCTTGATAAATTCCAAACCTATCTCTTTAGCTCCTTTGAAAAATATTTTAGCATTATTCTTAATTGTATTTACATCATCCCACAATAAGTCTACATCTTCTGAATATGCTAACAACTGACTCACACCGTTTAATTAAAGAGCAATGGAGATAATGCATCTCCTTGTTTTAACCCATCATGAATTGTAAATTTGTCAGACACATTAATGCCAACACGAATTTTACTTTCTGTTTCACTGGTGCATACTTTTACTATACTAACAAGCTTCTTAGGTATTCCAAACTCTACTAATATATTATATAATTGGTCTCTTTTGACTAAATCATATGTTTTTTTTAAATCAATGAATAGCTGATGGACATTTTGATTATATTCCCACTTTTTCTCAAGTGTCTGTCTGATGTGAAAAATTTGATCTGTACTTGATCTGTTACGTTTAAATCCACATTGATAATCACCTATAATTTCATTAGCATATGCGGTTAGTCTTGTTAAAATAATGTTAGATAATATTTTATATGTTGTTGAGAGTAGAGAAATTCCACGGTAATTATTGCAGTTCATTTTATCACCTTTCTTAAACACAGGAACAATTATAGATTCTTTCCACTGTTGAGGGATTTCTTCTTTATTCCATATTAAACAAATTAATTTATGAATTTCACATATTAACGAATTCCCACCATATTTAATTAACTCAGCTGGTATTAAATCAATGCCAGGTGCTTTGTTATTCTTTAGCCTTTTAATAGCATCTTTAACTTTAGTCAAGTTAGGTTATGGAACTAAAGGTTCTGCTGTGTGTACTTCATTTACTTCTGATTTATCTCCTACACGAACATTTAAAAGGTCATTAAAGTAGTTCTTCCATCTATTTAAATTATCGCTTGGGTCAGCTAAAAAATCACCATCTTCATCTTTTATCAAGTTCACTTTAGGTTGCCACCCTTTTCTAAATTCATTTACACTTTTATATAAATCTCTGATATTTTTGTTTTTGCTGTTTGTTTCAATTTCGTTAATTTTACTTTTCGTGTAATCTCTTCTTTTACTTCTAAACGTGCGGTTAACTTCTCGCTTTATTCTATTATAATTGCTTAGATTTGTATCATCAGAGTTATTTAACCACCTAAGTCTAGCCTGATTTCTTATTTCTATTAGATTATGATATTCGTTATGAAACCATGGCTTACTTTTTCTTGATTTATGGTATCCTATACTTTCTTTAACTGCTCATTCTATTGCATTACGTATATGCTCCCAATTCTTATTTACGTCTGTTTCATTTATATTTTCATCATCATTTAAATCCTGCAAAACGTCGAATCTATTTGACAGTTTAATTTGGTAATCTTTCTTAATTCTTTCATTAACAATTTTTTTCTGTATTAAACTTTAGAACTTCTAGATTTTGTTGCTTATGATTTATCACTGCGAGTCTTTCTCTTAATTTAGCAATTACTAAATAATGCTCACTGGCACAGTTAGCACCTTTATGTGAATGAACGTCAATTATCTATGGCTGTTTCTTGATATGTCTTTTTACAGTGCAGAGTTGTCAGCTCTACGCATAACCCCCAATATGAATGGAGAACCGTATCTGTCGTTGGTCAGCGGATCCCTCGGATCTAGCTGGGAGGATCACATAGTAGTCCACCAACCGTACCCCACTTCTGCCAATTGTGGGACCTCATAGAGCCATGAGAGGACAGTTCTGTATATTTCCAACAGAGCAAAATGTTGACCATTTCACTCTGTTGGTTGACTATACCGCGTTTGTTACAACCTGTCCCGGTTCCCGCGCTAGCTGATCGCTGGCTTTTCTCCGTGCTGGGGAAAGTCAAAGCCAGGCAGCCAATTAAAATACGCAACGTGGCAACAGCGTCTACGTAAGCGCCTCTCTGCTGGCTTCCATTCGCTCCTCGCTGCCCAGCAGACGATTTTTTCCTCGTTTCTCATTGGCACCGAAACTGTCGAGCCATCCCTAGCGCGGGAAACGGGACAGGTTCTAACAAACGTGGAACTGCAGTGAACAAGCCACTGGGCGATGAGGTCGTCTAATTGATTACTTTAATTTTTGGTCCATGTATGTTTGCATGCTAATTGCATTAGTTCTATTTGCGTTATTTGTGTATAAACCATATATGTGTGTGTGGGGGGAGGTGCATCGCCTTCTGTGATTGGAGGTTTTTACCTGTATAGAAGGCAGTAGTTAATTAAATTAATCTATTTGTGGCTGGGATGAAGCTCAGCAAAGCGTAATTAACAGCGAATCGTGCTTTGATTTCACGAATGTGGGTGAGGGTGGAATAGAAATGTGGTATTTAGATGAAATAATTATTATTTCTTTCTCCAAAGGTCTTCCTCTGGTGCACAGCGCGCTACTACGTCGCTTCTCAGGAAAAAAAGACAGATTCTGGCTCGAAACCAGATACGCGTCCGGTTAACTTCCTATGGAGCTATATCAAAGGTACAGAACTCGCATTCGCTCTTGAGATTAGCATCTCAACACTTTTACCGCGATCTTCACGACACGTAGCTGGTCTGAACGCCCCCAACTTCCATCACGAATCTCAATTCTCCACCTTTTCCGGCACTTTCTTTAGAAAATTTCACCGTTCAGCAAGTTTTTGATTAATGGCACGGGAAGGAATGATCTGAACACTCTGAACACCTGTTCCACCTTCCAGCAGTCACGTGTCAATTATAACCTGCCCTCCCTTAAGGGTTGCCAACCATATCGATCTCTTACTTTCCCAAGCAAGAGAAACTGGAAGGAGACAAACTAGCAAAGTTGGGTCTAACCTATACTCTGTCCCGGGTATCTCTAGAGCAAGCGAACGAAACAAGTCTCTGCGCAAGCAGTGCCTCCAGAGGGCTCGGCCAATGAAGACGTGCGAGGGAACGAGATTGCACACCACCTAGCAGCTTTCTCCTCCTCCTCTACCGTTATGCGCGAGTCAAAAGCAAGGAACTATAGGATAGCAAGCAATGTTAATTAAAGAATTTCCATTGTCTAGTGGATTTTACTATACTCTATCCCAATAATCTGTGAAGCCAGGCCGAGCATAGCGGAGAAGGAGGGAGGATAGTGGACAGAGCGAAGCAGTACTCGCTGCTGCGAAAGCTGCTAACTGCAGTCAATTCCCTCCTCCACGCAATCCCATTCCCTCGCACATTATATTTGGTCGTGCCGTCTCACGTAACTGCTTGCGCACATACTTGTTTTCGTACACTTGCTCTAGAGATAGCCGGGACAGAGTATAAGGACACATCAGGTTAGAACCATTCGCTGCTCAATCTACATAATTAATTAGTTTTATATGAATTTTAGGTCAAAACCAACAAGTGTAATATGTCAAATTGAAGACTAACGTCTACACTACAATTTTCATTCGAAACATTTTCTTCTCAGATGTGTAGGTTTTTAGCAAATTCACGATAAATTTAGTAGTAAAAATTAAGATTTTCTTTTAGGAATCCGTGATTTACTGATTAACAGTTGCTCATATCGAAAATCTAAGAGAACTTAAAATATAAGATATATTTTAAGCTTTCACTTAAAAAAAATATCGTTAAAATCGGACCATTACTTTCAGAGATATAGCTATTTTTACAAAAGTCAACATCGCCATCTTGGATTGGTTGCTATTTCTATTAGCTACAACTTTCAGATGACAATCTTGGTTTATGCTATCCTTATCCTAGCTGACCTACCTATTTCGTCCTAGTATCTGTGTTGCTTTGTTTGGTGTCTGCTAGTATTCTCCTTAGTTTCTTCATCATGCTGAAAGATGTCAGAATTTTAGTTAGATTCTTGAACAAATTCTGCTTATTTTTTTCTGTTCTCTATAATTATAAGCATACAATGTTAATTGGATAATATCTAATTACTACATGCTAATAAATAATCATTGTCACTAACATTCAGAGATTTAACTTTAAGTTGTCTAGTGGTTATAGTGATAGAAAATCAATGGAAGAGTTTACATTTCACAGTAACACCACTTATTAAACTTTTCATGGTATGAATATACAGGCTTTTTAGTAAGAAATTGTTGTGTAGGAGGCTGTTGACAAACTCAGTAGGAAAAATAATAATTATTATTATTATAAACAAACAACAAATTATCTTATTACTATTTTCTATTATTATTATATAACTATCCTTGAGAGATTCTTCTAAGTCCACCAGATGGGGGAATATCCAGCATAACTATTTTCTTTATTTTTTTGCATTTCATTACCGTTAATACACAGAAATGTGTAGTTCTTATATTTTATTAATCATTTCTACACATCTTACTCAAGAAAAATCTTGAAAAATAGGAGGAAGTTTTAGTCATAAAGTTTACATTATGTGATCTCTCATCTCAAAGTCTCTTCTGAATTTAAAAAAAATGTGAAGTTGTTTATTGTATGCAATATGAAAACATATCGCATACAACTTGCTCATGTTCGTCGAGATCATTTTTCCCATTGGAAATTCTGTTTGAATGCCAATAAACTGATCTTTGTTTCTAATGTCGACTACAAAAATAGTAGGTTTGTAATATTTTTCTAATTTGAAACGAACGATGCCATTTTCTAGGTCGAAAACCGGTGAACCGGTTGGATTCCTCCTTTTCTGACACTCACTTATACCATTTGTTCATTACAATAATTGTTTTACATTTAATTTAATCAAATATTTCAGAGTATCATTGCCAATTTATTTAAGTAAGTATTGTGAGGAACGACACACAAATACACACACACACACACACACACACACCATCACACACACACACACACACACACACACCCCCACACACACACACACACACACACACATATATATACATATATATATATATATATATATATATAGAGAGAGAGAGAGAGAGAGAGAGAGAAGCATATCTACGAGAAAGAGTTTCTCTACATTGAAATAGTGCTTCATTCCAATAAATTTAACATAATATCGTGTACTTATTTATTACTTTTATGACGTTAAATATAATTGTTCACTACAGGAACTCTTTATGGCTTCTGCAATTATTTAACTTGAAAAAAAAAATACAATAATACAACCAGAAAAACAGAAACGGACCAGTGGCGACCCTTCAGGTGGTGCACAGGACATGTGCTACGCCTTCGATACACTCATTTTGCTCGTTAATATCTCGTTAAGGCGCTGCAAGCCCCTGAAAAACGGCATTTTCTATCCTGAAGGTATGCAGCCACGCACTACAGCTTCAAGGTTGCCGTCGGAAATCGATTGTTTGTTATCACTCTTTTTTGTGCCTTGTGATGGCTGTTATAACTCCTAACAATACCTCTCGAAGCGCAACAGAGGCAATGGTCGCGTCACTCTTGCAGCCATCACCTTATTCTATTTGTGGATTCGTTAAGACAGTGCATGCGCACCAACAGTCGCGACGGACTGTAACTACATATTTTATCAGCATTCAGTTGTTAAATGAATCGAGTAAATTTTATTCACTATGTGCAGAAACCGTACACAGATGGGGTAGTATTAAATATGTAAAGGATTCAACATGCTAAAGTAAGCACAACTCAGTTATTATCTTGCATGTCTTTCAAGAAACTACTAAATAGAGGTTTTACAAAAATTATCATTACTGACATGTTTGTCAATATAAGTGAAAGAATACAATGATGAAAAGTGTTGAAAATGCAAGGATATAAATGTTGTTAATGCAATGCCAAATAGTTTGGTAATCAATGTTCAGTAATTTTGTATAATTTCAGCTCCCTTCTTGTCTTATGTTAGGTTCATTTCAGCCATTTTGGCTAATTCAGCCATTCAGGATAATTGTAGGAAATTCATGAAGACACACAAATTAACACTCCTATCCAGACTTGCATAGAGAATGATATGGCAAATTGTAGACCTCTCACTGCATTTTAATTTGAAACCTGATTTGTTATGGTATAAAAGTATCAAATCTGGCATTCCTGTTTCAAAGCTAGCGAGTTCTGTAAAATTCTGGTAGTTTGCTCGCATTTATCCCTCCTTGTGTTTCAATCACACCATTAATGTATATTTTCTCAATTAATCTCTTGTGATTCGTATAAATGCCAGTTAATTAAAAAACAGCAAAAAACATGATTGCCATACTTTTCAGAGAGATTATTTCAGAGATCATGTACTACCCAATTCTTCACTCACATTCAACCTATATTTCTCTCCCTCTGTTGCTGTATTTCTTTTGTTGTCTTTCTCTCTCTCTCCCCCTCTCTCTCTCTCTTTCTCTCTGTTACATCTCAATATTTTCCTTTCTTCCATTTTCCTTATGCCTCTTTTTCTCTCATTTTCTTCTATACCTCTCTTTCTCCCTGCTTTCTCTCAATCTCTCTTGTACTTATCTTCAAGTGACTTAAAATACATAATTCAATCAATCGTCCTTATCTTCTCTCCTTTTTCTTCTTTCTCTCTCTGTCACTTTCTCCTTCTTTCCTGGACTCTCTCTTTATCTCTCCTTTCCGATCTCTTTCACTCTATCAATCCCATTTCTTCTTCTCTTTTAGCTATTGTCTCTCAATCCTTTGTACTTTTTCTCTCCTACTCTTTCTCTCTCTCTCCCTCTGTCCCTTTCATCCTCTATCTTTGCCTCTCTCCTTTCTGTTCTTTTATCACTCTACCAATATCTTTTCTTAATCTCTTTCATCTATTGACTCTCAAGTATTTTCCTTATATTTCTCCACTACTCTCTCCCTCTATCTGACCCTTTCTTCTTCTTTCTCTGCCTCTCTCTTTCCCTGTTCTTCACGTTACTTTTTAATCTACCAACTCCTTTTCGTCCTTTGTTTTATCTGTGTTTCTCAACCGTTTTCTCTTTTATTTCTTCCCTACTCTCTCTTTGTCAGTTTCTCTTCATTTTTTTATCTCTCTCCTATGTTCTTTCCTTTCATTAAAATTTACTCATTTTCTTGTCTTCCTCTCTTCTAGCTATTTCCTCTCAATCCTTTCTTCCTTACCTCCTCTACTCTTTCTCTTTGGTTCGTTCTCTTCCTTTCTTTACCTATCCCTCTCTCTCTCCATTCCTCTTTTAACTCTCTCAATTTCTTGTCTTTCTCTGTTTTATCTGTTGTTTCTCATTCCCTTTTAATGTCTTACCCTCCTTCCATATCATTACTTCCTCTCTCTTTCTCTCTCTCTCTCTCTCTCTGTCTCTTGTGGTGAGGCTGAACGTCAGGAAACTTGTAACAAGAAATTTCCCGGATTGGCGCTCGAAGCTTCAGAATTCCCACCCCCTTCCCATTCACTTCCCAACCCTTACCAGTTACCCTACGAGAATCAGAACTCCTTCCCAAGTCGTGCTAACAATCTAACACGTTGACATCCGCTGCTTGCAGGGAGTTTGATTCACGGGGAGTATTTATGACACAAATTACTAGATTCCACTTCACATCTCGGAGGAACCAGACGCGAATCTCACAAATCCTCTGCACAGCAAGTGCATCTCATTAAGTTCTCGGTTTTGATTGAAAGCTAATTATTTCTGCTTCAAGTTTGTTGTAGCTGTAGAACGTATTTTAATCCGCGGTGCCATCTTCCGTAGAGAAACTTTAATGTTCTCAGTTTACTCACAGACAATTGTATTCGTACCCTTTATCCTAGTAGGGACTAGATGAAGGTTTCTCAAGACCGTCTTGTAATTTGATACCCCAAGAAGGGAACAATTTACACAGATTTAACATGCATGTCACTTTGAAGATCTGAGAGGTTCATTAACTCTCTAGCTTTCTTAAACCCATGGCTGCAGCAACACAGGCCTTCCTCTGTCCCTATCTTGAGCAAGATCTATATACTTTTTTCCAAGTATTTTCTTTGTTAAGGGGAAGTGTTTGGTCCAGACTTAATTATCCTTTCTTCCTTTTTCCTTGTGTCTCTCTGTTTTTCTCTCAAATTTTTCTACACCTCTCTTTCTCTCTGTTTTGTCTCAATCTTTCTAGTTATCTTCAAACTACATTAAATACCCCTCTCTCCGTGTCACTATCTTTTTATTTCCTTAAATCTCTCCTCTCTGTTCTTTTTCACTCTACTAATTCATTTTCTTCCTATCTTTCAGCTATTATCACTCAATCCTTTGCACTTTTTCCTCCCGTACTCTCTCTCTCTCTCTCTCTCTCTCTCTCTCTCTCTCTCTGTCCCTTTCACCTTCTTTCTATGACTAAGTCTCTCTGTCAATAGATATTCTCCACTATTCAGGCGTTTAATATCTACATATTGCAACACTACTGTTTTACTTTCCGTTGATAGATTCACAAAGTCCACTTCTCTCTGTCTTTTCTTCAGTCCCTCCAGGCAAATACTGAAGTTTTCTCCCACCCCTTTCTACCTCTTTTCCCTCCCCTCTCACCCTTAAATCCCGATTAAAGAGATGGCACATTAAACCAGTACTTACATTCTTATTGGTCGCTCAATCGCTATTGAAGCGCTTGAAAACAAGCTATTTATATGTTTTCAAACTTTGACAACCGTCCTCTTCAAAAAGGAGGACAACTTTGAAAAATTATGGTTTCAAAAATGCAGGAAACTTTTGCATTTTATGGCAGTTCTCAAACTTGCAAGTACTTCTAAATCTCAAAAGCAGTGTTGTCTCTGGTATGAATGTATACAGAGGCCGCGTCATACAGCGTAAACATCGAAGATCCATAAGAATAGAAAGTTGGAAACTCAAGTCACTGCAACTTCATTCAGCTCCCAAACGAACTTTTAGCTTTCGTGTTGCCAGACAGCGCATCCAAGGTAGACAGTGAGTATTTCTTTTTCAGTCGCACGCGCACAAAAAAAAAAGATAGGAAAAAAATCCTTCAATCTGCTTGCATAAATTGGGTTACAGGGTGGGAAATCCAAGCGCAGAATCTTGTAGCTGGATAAATCTTATGAAGGCACTAATGGAAGATCCACAGACTGAATAGATGAATGGAAGAATTCCGAAGAAACCTTGAAGAGAGGAAGTGCTTGGAAGATTTATTTTCTTTATGTTGCTGGCAACATTGGAAAGCTTTTGGTCGTAGGAGATATGTTGTACTTTGTGCAGAAATACTGAAGAAAAAAATGTAACAAAATCAGACGTGTATATACGGTTTAATCCTACTGCAATATTTCAAATACGAGGGCCGGTCAAATTTGTTTTATATCTAGTAGATTTCTGTATGTAAAGTTGTACAGGTTTACTGCATTTTAGCTGATCCACATTTTGAAGTCTGAGTTAGTGCCTCAAGAAGAAGAATATTTGGAATCTATATGCAGTCACTTGTGAGCCACCGTGAAGGTATTTCTAACCATGGCGGACTGAGGCCATTGTCGAACTTCGTGTTGTGGTAAGAATGCATACACACATTGGATTTTCATTTGCCGTAGAATGTCTATAAGTTTTAGGCTTCCAGAGAACAAGACACCAGTGCTCTACGTTGGTGTATGTGTATGCAGGAGGCGCCATGGTGACAAAAATGGTGTTGTGAAGCTCATTTGATGAGTGTGCCAGCCTCGAGGTCGTTTTGGAAATAACAGTTGATTTTTGTCGAGCTTTGAAGGTTTGAATTTGACTGCCCCTCTCGTAGATTATGTTTTTGAAACGTAATTTTCACTTAGTGACTAGTGGCATGGTGGCGTTCTCGTCAAGAGGGTGAAGCTAGTCAGTCTAAAGCAAAACATTCACCGCGCATGCACGAACAACAGACCGAGGAAACAAGATGCACAGTATTGAGAAATTGGCCAGTCTGAGCGACACGCACCTTGTGTCACTTGAGATCAGTTGCATTTATTGCTGAAGGTTGGTTTCGACGAAACACGCGCGGCTTGTATCTTGTCGCCTGTTGAATGTCGCTTGCCACTTCGGTATGACAGTTACCTTAGAGGCTGGGCCTAACCTAGAGTCGCTACATGCAGAGACAGACATTGCTGGAAAAAATTCCCCCCTGAAATCACTCATCCTAGGTCTCCCACGTGGCAGCCAGGCGCTCTACCGACTAAAGCTCTCTTTCTCTGTGTGTTCATATACAATATTCATTTTATCTTCCAAAATATCATTAACCCAACACTTTCATGTTATTCAATATTATTTTCAGCAAAGGGTTTTCAAATGTAATATTATCGTGCGATTCTGCACCTAAAACTCTACCAGTATGCCGACGACATTACTCATGTACATCACCGCCACCTCGTCACAACATCCCTCGGTAAAACACGTCAGAACATGATAGAGTAAAAGATCTGTACCCACAGGGTAAGATAATTCTAATGAGAGTGTCTATCACAGGGGTTTCCAACTGGCGGCCCGCGGGCCGCATGTGGCCCGCGATGCCTTTTTTGCGGCCCGCGAAGCCAGTTTGCAAAATACATTCATTTTGTGTATTCTTATTAAAATACGTTCTGTGTTTACTGAAGGAACGGAAGCTCTGTGAAGATAGACAATATCACAGGTAGAATTGATTCTGCAGTCAATAATGATCATCAGAAAAATCTAAAGTGACATAACTTACTCTTCACACCATGCATTCTACCCCTTCGCTATGCGGAATGAACTCACCCGCTTGAGAGAAGACTTCACTCTTTGTGTTCAGAAACAAACTGCTGCGCTGTAGAGATCGGTTTTACTACGCACGAAGTACGAAGAGTTTTCCAGTGTTCTAACTGATTGTTCAAATTTGTTCAAATATCGAAATGAGCAATATCTCCAAAAAAAAAACGTAAGATTCAAAATGAAAATAGAACCTATCGAGAACGTTGGAAAAAGACTACCTCGTTACAAACAACAATGGCAAGAAAAGGGGCCAGAGTTTTTCAAATACCTTTCAAAGGAACGCTTTCCAAACCTTCGTAGTTTTGGGCAAAGAATGACATCGATGTTCGGCAGCACATACACGTGTGAAAGTGTTTTTTCTTCCATGAAGTTCATCAAGAACCACTACAGAAGCCGACTTGCAGAGGCTTCACTGCTTCACCTTCTGAGACTTTCAAAAACAGAAATTGAAGTGGATATTCCAACTTTAATAAAAGAAGTAGATCGGCCTCAATTTTCACATTGAACACTCACTATGAAGGATTCTTATTTGTATTGTGTGTTTTTCATTTCTTTCAATTCATCCATAAGTATTGGGTTTTTGTGGAATAAATTGTAATAATACAATTTTGATCTGTGATTCCATTGTTTCTATTACCTCATTTTAGAAATTTAGGTCATGCGAAAGTACTACATTTTCAGTTCAGTTATTACACACAAAAAAAAAAAAATGCGGCCCACCAATCAACTGCTGGATACAATTTTGGCCCTCGGACCTTTAGAAGTTGGAAACCACTGGTCTATCAGTCTGGAGAGCCTGGATTTCAGCGAATTTACTTTTTCTGGAAAAGTCATGGAAATTTACGTAGAGCTCAAAATATATGAATTTCAACAAAGAAAAAAAGACAAGGAAGCAATTTTAAATGTGTTGTGGATAACTATACTTCAGTTTGATGTACTGAGTATTACTGGTAGAAATTGCATGTTAAATACTCTAGGAAAAGGGGGTCATGGTTTGAACAATTTCCATGTAGAAGTGGCTATTGGCATCTACCACTTTCTTGTTTCCAATTTTTGGTAGGGTTTGGTTGATATTAGGTTTATTACGTATATTACTCAATTTTACTACATTTATGCATTGATTGTTATGATTTTAATATAAATACAGATCTTTCTTACTGTTAGTCAATACGTGGCAAGTAATACATAAAAGTTCGTTCACCCCTGATACAACTATCCAACAGTAAATTACTGTTCAGTTTCCCTTCTTGTTATTACATCTAACATATGAAGTGAATATTCTAATATCTTGATTAAGTGCGATTCTAAGTATGTTTTTTAGGTAAACTATAGTAAACTTCTTAGACACATGTTTCAAGACATTGATTGTCCTAATGACTAGGCCTGAATAACCTGAAAAAGTCAGGAAAATTTGTTTTCAGAAAATTGTAGACACCCTGTCTAATGCGCTACACGCGATAACAGGCCTTTAATCAAATCTATTCCAAATTTATCCCATTGTAGTTTTTGAAAACCTACAGGTATGATTTACTCCGTATTTCTCCATTATGTTTGCAAACTTGGAGCAGGCAATTAGTGACACTACAAAATACAGGATAGGCGATTCAGAACCCGAAGGATACATCTTTGTACACGCGGAAACTTTAATTTGTTGTCGTCTGATTGAAATGTTAACATGCAACTAAATCTGACAGTAGTTCTTGTAGCCTTCAATTACTTCGCACTGTCAGTTATTCTAAGGGGTTTTCTGGGTATAATCTTCACTTTGGTGCTAGCTCCTGCTGGTAGATTTATGGCGCTGAAGAACTCCGAGTTCTCATGCTCCCCAAGTTCTGCGATAGGACACGATATGTGTACAGCTATGTCCAGCTTCCTGGAACTGCCCGTCGTGGTGGGTGTCTCGTGGCAGTAAAGAAACTTGATCCCTCCGACCGTCACCTGGCTGTGATAGCTGTAGGAGTAGACGTCCTCCCTATTCCTCAACCTCGCCAGCGACCTGTCCATGTTGAACTGGAGGTAGTCGCGGTTGCTGAAGAGGACGAGCCACGCCAGCAACTTCAGCATCCCCTCGAGGAAGTCCTCGTCCTGCTTACGATCCTCTGGCAACCACTTCAGATCGACGCACCTTACGCTGAACTTGGAGTGGAAATCTCTGCGAGTCTTGGTGACTCTCGTGTGCCCGATCCTCTCGTGATTCAGGGAGCAGTCCAGGATCTTCACTACGTCCCAGGCTAGGTTCCTGTCCCGGACGGAGGGATCGAACTTGAACAGGAACCGTCTCGTGAACGCAGACAACTGCTTCAGGATTTGCTTCCAGGATCTGAACTCCTGCGGCTGGTAATCCTTCCTGGAGATTCTGATCAGGATGCAGATGTGGTCCAGGATTTCTCCAGCGAAGAAGTAGCAGACGCCCTCCTGTATGTATCTCCAGCAGCGAGCTCTGACCACACTGTACTCGGCACGAACATTCCTGATGAGGTACTTCAACCTGATGTAGCCCTCGCTGTACCTCCCTTCCCCTCTTTCATACTTCTCCTCAAGACGCTCCTCCTCCAGGTTTATCCGTCTGTCCAGCATATGGAAACTCAAGGAAAGCAGGCCGTTTGCAACATCAAGGAACCTGCGACAAACCACTCGGATCCTGGCAACCTCTTGGAAGCTCAAATGGGTGAAGACTTCCTCAAGAACCTCCAGGGGCAATGAAAGTATATGGAGTTCCTCCGACATGTCTACGTGTACTGTTCGGCCAGAATTTGGACAGACACTCACTTGGTGAAGTGTTCACATATGAAAACTGAAGATGCGTTATTTCAATCCACGCTTGGAAGCTCCAATTCTGACATCATAACATTTCAAGGGAAATAATACCTTGTATCCATGGTTTGATTCCCATTGTTGGTGGATGCAGCTTACGAAAGTTTGTTACTTCCTTAGTAGACAGGTGCAAGCCGCTCTAGTCTGTTCCCTCACACTAAAGGAACCTGTACACTGAGACGCGGGGAAACACGAGAAAACCGACTACAGAATTTCTATCGCCTGCTTTCATGCAAATCAAATGGTGTAACTCTTACTACAGAGGAACGTGAGGAACCGAGGCACGGAATTTCCAGCTAGAAGCCTGCAGGTTTTCTTGCGGGTTATGGCCCAGTGAGACGCCGGAAGCGAAATTGTTCCGTTCTGTTCCCGCGCTTCCGCCGTCTCAGTGAGCGTCAACCGCAAGTCTCTTTCCTCCACTGGTTGTTTCCCGGGGTTTTAATCCCGGCATGGGTGTTTGCGAGTGTTCCTTCATCAATTTCATCATATCATCGCCCATCCTCATCTTCGCGATTAGCCACAAGAATGAGTAAAATAAACCAAATCAATCAATCAATTCATTCGGTGTTCGCTTTCATTCATGTTAGTCCGTGTAAAGAAAATCCCAGCAACTAGACGTAAGATTTTCCGGAAAAGTTAGACACACCATGATAATGATTGATATTATGTATTTGACTTCACATATCTTCCACTTATTGCTAATCGCGAAGGTAAGGATGAGTAACATGATGAGACGGATAAAGGAAGAAGCACATATGGACAACACAAATTGTACAGAGGATTATTCTGGCTGCAGATCCAGGCGCCAGAGCCTCGTTAGTCTGCAGCAATGCAGTCCAGGGTACAACGGGATAATTTATTAATTTATTGGATTTCATTATTGTTGAATTATCAACTTCAGAGTAAGAATTCACACTACATAAAGTACATAAGGAATTAATTCTGACGTGAAGTGTTTGGAACAGCCAAACGTGGTTCGTCTTACAAGAAACACATATGGCCGAGTGCACCAACGCCGATTATTTCGAAGTTCAGATGAGCGGGATCAATTTTGATCCACTCTAAATGAACTTGGTTTAAAGATTTGCATTGCACCAACGAAAAACGACGTTCAAGAGATTCCGTTCAAATGATCCGAGATTAATTTGTAAGGCTATACCTGATTGGTTGGCTAAAACAAATGACAATCAAGAACCCCACCGAATAGTGTGATGTGTTAAAGTATCAACGTGTAGGAGAAGAAAGTAATTCGAGCCGCAAACGTATCTGAATTTGAGAAATGTACTGATCAACCTTGTCGACGAGTACAAGGATGTAGTAGGGTGTAAAGAAATAATAATCTTAAAAAAGAACTGACGGCATAAGACAAAAGAATAAGGAGAAAGCATGGAACCTTCTTCTACAGGACTTCAATGCCTTACGAAATGCATTCACGAGAGAACAGCGTACGCTGAAACTCGCCCGCTCAATAAATATATTTTATTATTATTATTACTGTATTGTGGTAAGTATTTGAATTTTTCATTTCTTAATTCTTATATATTTATATTGTCATGTCGTGTAGCAACACCATGTAGCAATATCGTAACATTGCTCTCTTCTAATTTACCTTGCACTTGCACATGTTTTGTGTTCTGGGATAGAAAGTACAGTATTTAGAAACATTTCGACTTTGCACCACAGAACCACAAATTATTATTATTATTTTGGCAGTTTTTAGTTTACTTTACACAACTCTCGAATTATCAGCATTGTACATCCAACATCTCTAGCGTTTGCACGCCCTCGATATCACTTTCCGCTCTTTTTGTATTCAAAAACAACTGCCTGCAGTCGAAGCGTCAGTATCGTGAACCAGGATCGGCCACAAAAACGGTGGCGAATGGCCGATCAGAAGATAAACTCGTTTTGATGTTCCTAGATCGCGATCAAGTGTTAAACCGTCTTCGTGCAATGGAATTTTCCAGTGATCCTTTCCCGATCCGAGTTTAAAATTTGATCTTCGTTCGTGCACACGGCCAATAGTGTACTAAAACAGTCCGCTCAAATAAAGTTCCCTCGTCAAGGAGTTGTAGCCCCTTTTCTCACAAAGGCGAAATTTCATTGATTGGAGGCGACACATTGCTGAGTGCCTTGAGAGTTGAATTGACATGTTCAGACACATCACAGCAAGTTTTCACTTGTCATTGACGTCAAGAAATGTTTCCCCCACTTTGGGGCAGGGAGATTGACAAATATTACACACACACATACACACACACACGCCTGTCTTTGGAAGTTACTGGTTACTTATAACGGAGTTACGAGTTACTTACTTTTGGGGGAGAATCTAACTGTAATAGTATGTATCTGCAACTGCAACAGGATTACTTTTTTCCAACAGAAGTAACGTCATCAATAGTTACTTTACGATACTAGCTAAATCTGGCAACCGTTTCAAAATGTGTCTTATCTGTATGCTATGGTGAAGGGATTCTCGTGGAATTACCTAAGGCAAGGAAACTCCACCTAGTTGCATGCTAAATTTAGAACATCCCCACTTTATTGCAATTCGTCATTTCTAATTGCACTTAAACACTTCAGTGTTTCGTTCCATCTTATTTTTTGTTGTAATAACATTAATATGTGAAGGCATATTATGTATCAGACATAAATAAACGCATTAAAGTGTTCATATATTTATTTCATTGCAATTAATGATCACTTATTGTGTGTAAATTAACAACGAGAAAGTTTAACTGTAAAAATAACCTACTTTACTTTACACGTTCCACTGACTTTAAGAACACTGACACACAGAAGGACGCGTGCAATTTTATTTTCCAAATTATGAAAAATTAAACGCGTTTAGAAATTCTACTAGAACAATCAAGTGAAGCTTCGTGCGGTTTTGCTCTTGCTGTTGTCTAATATATTCGTAGTATCGTTAGCATATTTCCTATGACAAATATTTGGACAACAGCACCACCAAATCCCACGAGAATTCACCAGAAGGGTCTAGAAGTAATAAAAAAACACATGTAATTTTTAAGAATTTGGAATCTGTTTAAAGTTTCTTCTAAAGTATATACCTGAATCTTCCTGTGGTTTTCTTTCGCTGTTGTCTACATATCTGTAATATTTTCATGGCGCCGTAAGCCTTTTTTCCATTACATATATCTAGACAACGTAAACAATTGACACAGAGATTCATTTTAATGCTCTAGAAGGAATTCTAAACATATGTAACTTTTCAAAATTTGGAATATCATGGCGGATTTTTTAATGGAGAGGAATTTTCGAACACGTCTTTGCTGCCATGTTAATATGACAACAAATATTGGATACGCCTCTTGCAATAAATGCCATTTTAAAATGCATTCTCTAACCATATCGTAACAAATCCATAAATAATAGGAAAACATCAGTATGAAAAAAACCCTCCAAAACGCAGACACCAGCCGTCCAGACAGGAAACACCCGTGTAATTTGCACATGTTGCGTAACGAACTTCCCACTTGCGTAATAGGTTAACACTTCGTGCGCGTAGGTGCGCGATTTACAACAGCGTATAGTTTTATTGTAAGTGCACCCTGTTCAGGGGGGAGTTGTTTGATGTATGGCTGCAGTCTTCTCCCCAAAACAGAAGTGAAGAACTGTACAGATTTGTTGTGGATAGATTGGGGAAACAAGATTGTCCTCCAGAAGTCGAAGAACGCATTGTCAGTAAACTGTATTGTGTGAAAATTGGGACCCGATGGTTGAAGATTAACAGGCATAAAGACAGATTTTTGTGAGGTAACGCACAGTGGCTCAACGATCAAATCAGTTTTCCACCAGAGGTATACGAATATGTTCCTGGTACGTCCAGTGGATATGGTCCAGGTCGTCCTACGAAGTTGCTCCAGGAGAGAGGCCCAAGGACAAAGAACAAGGCAGTTGCAGATGCAGTGCGGAGCCGAAGTCAGGGAGAATTGTCACAGTTCACAAGATTTTAGTACATGGTGCAGACATTATTCGGTCTTGCATCCTGCCTATCGGGCAGCTGTCAGAGGACGTACAGGAGGTAAGACATAAGGACATTAGGAAGTTCAGGGAAGGTCATAGCAACAATGAAGATTTGCTGCAAATTCTGCTTGCGTCCTCGGATCCGGTAATATCATGGCGCCGAAAACTCCCAATCAAGAAGTCCGGAGCACTGTCACCAGCAGTTCTAGGTCTGCTTTCATCCGGTCTGCAAAGAAGGGGCAGTTCCACCATACCAGCATCTGACAGTTCTGGCAGCAGCAGCGTGAGCGGAATGGATGAGGTCACTGATTAAGATATGTACATACAATTCTATCATTGCAATCTAAATGTTTTGACTCAACATTGACCTGATGTGTAATCATCTTTTGTAATTCAAATAATATTAGTAATAATAATTCATTTGAAGTTCAATTTTTTTCATTACTCATTTATTCTCTGTGCGATTAATATCATCTTACTAGTTTCAACAATTAAAATATTATTTTCATATTTGTCAGTATCAATTAAGTGACAGCTTTCCAGCTCATTACAAACATACACATATTTTTTTTAATTCTAAAGTACTTCAGTTACTATAAGTATAACTTTCTACGTGACTCTCGGTGGCAAAATTAGTGCGCAGGAGTAACATCAATAGCAAGCATGGCTAAATATTATGAAACGAGGTTAATAAGATCAATGGAGGACAAGACAACTAGTCTTAGGAATTTTTTCCAGCTAGATTGTGAGAATTGAACACTGTGCAACGGTGTAAACATGTAAACAGGGACCCGTCAAGTATCTGAGCGACGCTCGCTGAGCAAGATTTTCGCTCGTTGAGCAGACAAATTATTTACTTGACGCTGTTTGCTCATTGATCAAAATATCAGTGCCTTTGAATAATCTGTGATCAATATGGCTGCACAAGATTTCGGTGTTTGAAAAGCAGTTAATTATGGAAATAAAATACCAGTTGATGTGAACAAAACTGTCGAAACTTTTATTTTCACACCCTTACACAACTTTCCAAAACTACGGTGTATATTTAATATTTATTGTTTGGAATCAGCAACACTTTCATTTAATACAATTACAAAAACTGGAATATTACATCACCTTCTGTTACTTGAACTTCCTCTCTAATTACGCTATATCGCAAGCCGTTCATCATAAATATTTCCTCATTGGTCACCATTCGTGGCGCCATCCTCATACAGTTTTCCTCTTCTTCCCTTTGCCTCACGAGATCGAAACACAAAAACGCTATATTCTGTGGCCTGTGGCGAGCAAGATGAGCAGCGCCCGCGGAACAACGCCTGTTTGGTCGTCAAGTAGCTGAGCGATCACGTTGCTCGCTGAGCGCTCAGATACTTGACGCGCCCCTGGTGTAATGAAGGAAGAAGCTACAGGTTACTGATTGATTGATTGATTGATTAATTTAGTTTATTTTACTTCGCGTTTTGTGCGTCTTGGCTAATTTTTCGAAGATGGGGATGGGTGATGAATGGACATTCACAAACAACCAAGCCCGACCGGGATTCGAACCCGGGACCCTTCTACAGGTTACTGACTCGGCATTGCTTAGAATTCGATGGCAATAAATAAGTGGAACAAAGGGGGGGGTGAGGGGTCAGTGAACTTTGGGCAATACGAGCGAGTCAGACGAGTGGGTGAGTCGCAAGTCTACGCATTGTACAGTCTTAAGTACAACTTCTCACCGTAGAACTTCTCATTTAGCATACAGAAACAGGCATACCTTCTCATCATGCTGGTCCAGTTCTTGAGGGCTTAAAACTCAAGTGTTGTGTTTTTCCATTCGCATGTGTGTTTATCACCTCTCGCACGTTACTCTTAAGCTTTCTGTGAATACCCACACAGCACACAAATGTCCAAAAAATGTACACTGGATTTCTTTTGGATATTTGTGTCGGAAGTTCTTGATATATAATAGATATCCGGGAATGTCCAAAAGACATCCACTTGATATCCATTTGTCCGCACACGTGATATCCAAAAGATATCTTTTGGATATTTGTGTCGGAAGTTTTGAATATCCAATACATATCCAGGAATGTCCATATAACATCCACTGGATATCCATTTAAATATCGCATTTCTCTCTCTCTTAAGTCGTACATCATCCCTATATTGTTTCAACCTGTCTTTCAGCCACCTGTGTACACACTCTGACATTCTTTACACGAGAGAAACAGGACATGACATAGAGTGGAATGAGGCAAAGCAGATAGGAAGGAAGAAAAGAATGCAAGTGAGAAAATGGAAATTGGCCAAGGAAATAGAGAAGAAAGGTGAAGAAGACACAATGAACTGGAATGGGGGACTGATGATAAACAAAGAATGGAAGAAGGTGTTAGAAAGAGTGGAATGGACAAGAGAGAAAAAGGAGAGAAGAAGGAAGAAGAATGAAGGAAATAGAGCGTGAGATAAAGAATCCAACCACATTCTAGATGGAAGAAAATATGTTTAGCCTTTTAGGTGAAAGTACAGTTGTGTCACGTGCCAGTTTCGACGACACAATGAATGTTGCAAGGAGATATGGTTTCTCGGAATCGACAAGAGATGGCAGCACGCTATATAAAGAGGTGCAAAGGAAATTATAAAAACTTAGAGCGGAGAAGAGGGATTATATATATTATAGTAAATTGAGAAATATATAAAAGAAGAGTTCAAATACTATAAAAGAAGTAAATAGAATGATGTTTATAGTAAATTAAAAGAATTAAGAATATGGCCGCATATGGAACGTTTAGGAAAGTTATTAAGTGAGTAAATGAAATTCAGAAATGCATCTCATCTCAACCTCTTTTTATTTTCCTGACGAGGAGAATATCGTCAGTGTTTTGGTTGTTTGTCTCCGGTGGCGCTGTTGTCAAATTAGACGCCCCGAAGCACTTTTCGGTTGCGCTTTTTCTTAGTCGCACTGGGCCATTGGCAGCGCTTGCTATTAGCGATCCTGGTTATTCCCCTAAGAATCCTCTATAGCTTTGGTTCAATTCTCTACAAGGAATGCAGCATAATGATTTGTCTATATTATTGAGAAGAGATACGGTAAAGAGAAATATTTGCGATAAATGAAAGAAATAAGATTCCTTTCCAGTGGCAAAGAAGAATAGAAGAAATAAGAATTTGCTGCGGAAAGAATAAATAGAAGAATTTATCGAGAATATAAGAATATCTCGGCGGAATATAGAAGATAATAAGAATTGCTGCTGAAAGAAGAAATAAGAATTGATATGAATAGAGGAAATAAGAACAGCGATGAATAAAAAAGGGAATGACTATTTTTTGTAAATAGAAGAAAGAAGAAGACATGCATATATTTTGTTCATAGAAGAAATTGATAATAAAAGAAGAAGAAGCCTTTTGATAATAAAAGAAGAAGAAGCCTTGTTGATAATAAAAGAAGAAGAAGCCTTTCCATATTAAAAGAAGAAGAAGCTTTTTGATAATAAAAGAAGAATAAGCCATTTAAAAGAAGAAGCCATTTAAAAGAAGAAGAAGCCTTTTCCATATTAAAAGAAGAAGAAGCCTTTTGATGATAAAAGAAGAAAAGAAGAAGAAGCCTTGTCGATTATACATATATATATATATTTTGTCTGTATTTTGTATAGTTCTCAGAATATAGATCCGCATTTAACTATATCCTCTTGGCTATAAAACGCTTTCTTATTTGGAATTCTCAAATAAAAGAACCTATCCCCTGAGATTAAGATATCTGCAGCCGTGGTAAATAACATGTAAGTACGTACCCACAAGGGGCGTAGCATTAGTGGCGCTCCTAACGTGGGGCATTACATAAGTTGGTAGCATTAGTGGCGACCAACGTTGCGGCTAGCAGAATTGTGACTAAGAAAGCGAAAAAGGAAGAAAGCCAAAATGGAGGAAGAAAATAAATTCGAGGACGAAAACGGAGAAACTATAGTGAAGGAAAAACAAGAGAAAATAGAAGAGATGACTGTGATGAAAATGCTCCAGAAGTTATTGATGCAAGTGGAAGAGTATAATAGAAAATTAGAAGAGAATGTAAGAAAGTTAGAAGAAAGTAATAAAAAGATGGAAGAAAGGCCCGAGGAAAACAGCAGGAAATTTGAAGCTTCGAGGTCCGAAACCCATGAGATGTTCTTGAGACTGAATGACACGTGTGAAGGAAATAGAAAGTCGCTGGAAAACAAGATAGAAGAAACAACGTTGTCAATCGAGAGTACAAATTTAGATACAAATAGAAGAAGTGAAGAAGAGGTTTCAGAGATTAGTGAAGAAAATGAACGAAGAAATGAAAGTCCTGAAAGGAAAATTGGGGAAAGCGTTTCTCAGATAGAAGTAGCTGCTTCAAGAACAGAAGAAAATGATAGCAAGACAGAAGTAGATGTTTCCAGAATAACAGAAAACGAAGACAAGATAGAAGAAGCGAAGGTCTATATAGAAGATAGAAGTTGGAAGACGAAAGAGGAAAATTCCAATGACAAGCATGACAGCAAGATAGAAGAAGAAGCTATAAAGTTAGGCAAAGTAAACAAAGAAGAGACAGATAAGAAAATAGAAGAAGAAAAAGAGGAAAGTTCCAATGACGATCATGACGGCAAGATAGCAGAAGTAGCTATAAAGTTAAGAGAAGAAAACACTCAGGAACTTAAAGAGGTCAAAGAAGAGGAAGATGAGAAAATAGAAGAAGATGAAAGAGGAATAGAAAGAGATGAAAAATTTAGTTGTCAATGTAATGATGAAGAAATCCATGTTGAAATGAAGATGAAAGAAGAAAGTTCCTGTGACGTGTCTCTGACAGAGGAAGAAAATAAGCATAAGCCGAGCAGAAGATGTAAACAAAGAAGAAAGAAAAGTAAAATGAAATTTAGATATATTCACGTAAAGACATGGAAGAAGAGGAAGAGAAAGAAACTAAAAATAGAAAGGAACCTGAAGGAAGTTAAGAATATGCTAAAAAGGGTCAACATAGATCAAATGGATTTTGATGCTACTTCGCCAAAGAGAAGGAAGAAGAAGACGAGACGGAAAAGACAAGGAAAGCATGCATTTGATGAAGATGTAGAACATAAGAAGAAGTCTTGGCAGAAACCAGATTGGAAGAAGAAAGAAATGAAAGTAATTTCTTTACTGGAAGAAAGTTGGAAGAGGAGGAAGAAGGATCTTGAGAAGAATAGAAAAGAAAATAGAAGAAAGAAAAGAAAAAGAGGAAGAGAAAAAGAAAATAAGATAGTGACAAGCAACGAGTATTTGAAAGAATTGAAAGAAACAAATAAGACTGACTAGTGCAAAGGAAGGAAATGTTATGATTTATAGACTGACAAGCGAATGTTTCTAGAATTAATAAAGTGTCTGAAAAGTTCCAGTTCACCAGAAGAAAAATTCGTGGAATTATTAGTTTGGGCAAATATTAATGATCTATTTGAAAGAAGAAAATTTTAGTTCTTTAATGTTAGTTCCTGTAAGAAGATATATAGATATGATAGTCATTGTTGGACGAAAATCTATTCTTCAAGTTATATCTAAAGAAAGAATAATGAATGGTAATTTATGTCACCACTCCATTGAACAATGAGACTGATAGTGAAAGATCAAACCTGTAAAAGAAGAGATGCCAAAGAAAGTAATATGGAAAATTGATGTAAACTTTTCAATTGTAAGAACAGAAGAGAAAGAAGAGAACAGTTAGGCACAGAAGGAAGTTTATCATGAAGAAAACTCTCAGGAAAAAGGAGAAGATAATATAGAAGATCGAACAGTATCAGTAAAATGAATTCTTTCTAAGCTTAGACGATTAAAAGTCATCGTGTATTTAGAAAAGTGCAAATGAAATAGTTTGTAATCCCAGAAGCTAAAGAAGAATCGGTTGTATTCCGAGAATGGGTTGTAATCCCAGAAAATAAATATATCTAGATACATGCTGAAATGAAATTAAGGCTGATGTGAAGAATTATTGTAGCTGATAAAAACAAGTAGATGGTCAACTTAGAGAAGAGAGAGAGAGTTCTTTGAAACGGAGAAATCTGAGCTAACTGATAATCTGCAGAGAGACTGCTAAAAGAAGAAAAGTGAAACGAAAATTACTTTTTTGGCAGGACATAGACAGGTAAAGACTATCTTCGAGAAATTAGACGAGTAGACTTGCAGGAGATGAACTATTGAAGAATTATATTTTGTATTTAAAAATAACTTGAGAGGTCACGAATATTTCCGGAACGTGGTGATAAGATATCTAGAAACGAAAATAGAAAGAAGAGAGTAATAGAGAGATGAGGAAAAATGCTGCATGGTAGGACATATAATTGCACAGTGAAAGTGAAAAGGAATATAAGCAGTAGAAATGAGAGCCAATGAGAAGAGTCAAACGAGATGCAGAGAAAGTGGAAAAATTTATCTATTTCCAAAAGATTTTTTCCAATAGAGAAATTTTTAATCCTCAAGGAGGGGGATTTGTGTCACGTGCCAGTTTCGACGACACAATGAATGTTGCAAGGAGATATGGTTTCTCGGAATCGACAAGAGATGGCAGCACGCTATATAAAGAGGAGCAAAGGAAATTATAAAAACTTAGAGCGGAGAAGAGGGATTATATATATTATAGTAAATTGAGAAATATATAAAAGAAGAGTTCAAATACTATAAAAGAAGTAAATAGAATGATGTATATAGTAAATTAAAAGAATTAAGAATATGGCCGCATATGCAACGTTTAGGAAAGTTATTAAGTGAGTAAATGAAATTCAGAAATGCATCTCATCTCAATCTCTTTTTATTTTCCTGACGAGGAGAACATCGTCAGTGTTTTGGTTGTTTGTCCCCGGTGGCGCTGTTGTCAAATTAGACGCCCCGAAGCACTTTTCGGTTGCGCTTTTTCTTAGTCGCACTGGGCCATTGGCAGCGCTTGCTATTAGCGGTCCTGGTTATTCCCCTTTGGTCGTTAAATAGGAGGTGGCGCTGTTGTCAGATTAGACGCCCCTAAGAATCCTCTATAGCTTTGGTTCAATTCTCTACAAGGAATGCCACGTAGTACACCCTGGACTGCAGACTAACGAGGCTCTGGCGACTGGCCCCATGGCCAGTATAATTTTGTTTGTGTTGTCCTGTGTTTTGTCCTTATTTGTGCTGAGTGTTCTTTGCAGCCTCGGCTTTTAACGAAAGTCAGAACATTTTAATATTTTAACATTTTATGATTTTAATTAAGCAACGTTAGAGTTGTTATGTGAAACGGTAAGGGGCTGGACCCCGTATAGTGTGATGGGTGCAAAATAGCCTTAGTGCTGACGCACCCAAAATTTTAACATCAATATCAAATCTACAAGGAATGCAGCATAATGATTTGTCTATATTATTGAGAAGAGATACGGTAAAGAGAAATATTTGCGATAAATGAAAGAAATAAGATTCTTTTCCAGTGGCAAAGAAGAATAGAAGAAATAAGAATTTACTGCGGAAAGAATAAATAGAAGAATTTATCGAGAATATAAGAATATCTCGGCGGAATATAGAAGATAATAAGAATTGCTGCTGAAAGAAGAAATAAGAATTGATATGAATAGAAGAAATAAGAACAGCGATGAATAAAAAAGGGAATGACTATTTTTTGTAAATAGATTAAAGAAGAAGACATGCATATATTTTGTTCATAGAAGAAATTGATAATAAAAGAAGAAGAAGCCTTGTTGATAATAAAAGAAGAAGAAGCCTTTCCATATTAAAAGAAGAAGAAGCCCTTTAAAGAAGAAGAAGCTTTTTGATAATAAAAGAAGAAGAAGCCATTTAAAAGAAGAAGCCATTTAAAAGAAGAAGCCATTTAAAAGAAGAAGCCATTTAAAAGAAGAAGAAGCCTTTTCCATATTAAAAGAAGAAGAAGCCTTTTGATGATAAAAGAAGAAGAAGCCTTGTCGATTATACATATATATATATATATATTCTCTGTATTTTGTATAGTTCTCAGAATATAGATCCGCATTTAACTATATCCTCTTGGCTATAAAACGCTTTCTTATTTGGAATTCTCAAATAAAAGAACCTATCCCCTGAGATTAAGATATCTGCAGCCGTGGTAAATAACATGTAAGTACGTACCCACAAGGGGCGTAGCAGTTGACAAGGGAAAACCACCTGCTAGAATGTTCCAGAACAACTTTCTAATAGTCTGGAGAGGAGTATTTTTGTGTATATATCGTCCTTTTCTTGTACCTTGTTACATTTGTGCTTGGTACATAGTCTGAAGAAGACCTTGCTAGAAGGTTGAAACGTTAAGTTTAGTTTATGTTCTATAATAAAATAAATTTCTGCCTTGGTCAGCATATTGAGTTTTTCATATCATGGAAACAAGGCTTAATGGTGTTATGTATTAGATATCCAGAATTGGATGTATTTTGGATATCCAGTTTTGGACAAGATCTAGATATGTTTTGGATATCCTGAATTGGATGTGTTTTAGATATCCAGTTTTGGAGACAAGATCGGGATATGTTTTGGATATCCAGAATCGGATGTGTCTTGGATATTCCGTTTTGGACAAGATCGGGATATGTTTTGGATATCCAGAATCGGATGTGTTTTAGATATCCCGTTTTGGACAAGATCGGGATAAGTTTTGGATATCCAGAATTGGATGTGTTTTGGATATCTAGTTTTGGAAGAGATCGGGCGACGTATTGAATATTCGGAATTGGACAATGTTTCTGACAGCCAGTTCTACACACGTTTAGGCTGTGTATTAGATATCAAGAATTGGTCGAGTTTCAGATATCCAGTTCTGGATATCCAATAGACGTCCCAAGGTTATCCAGAAATGGATATCTAATGGATATCCACAATATCCATGAATCTGATCTGGACATTGTGGATATCTAATGGATATCCCTGGGAGATTGGTGCTGTATGGGTAGCGAATACGCCATTGTTGAGAATGAGTGATGAATGATATAGCTAATAATCAGGTCTCAGAAGTTATTGACCTAAAATTCCCAAGAGTGACCAATAGAAGGAAAAATGACCTGAAAATAATTTTCGCTCTTAAAACGAAAGCTTGATTCTTTCCATAAATTACAAAAGAGTAATTGAATAATTCAACTAAAGACGTTTTTTGGTGGTTAAAACTACTGATGCAAAAAGGAAAAGAACAGATCTTAATGTAGCTTTCTTGATTTTTCTCCAATGTTACATATGATACGCCGAAAGGTTTCTCTGTGAGTCATTCATCTGCTTTCAACGTGCGGCTTCATGTTATAGTAGTAGGTCAAAAAATATAGTTGCGCTTTGCGTGCATCAGATTTTTAAATACTCCCTCTGTCCCATAATTATTGTCCGGTACACCTTTGTTTGTTGTCTCATAATAATTGCCCGATATTCAAACTGTGACATTGGTGTATACAGAAGAAGAACATGAAACAAGGGAATGAGTCATACAACTTTACTACTCAAGGATTAGTACAAGTTGTGCTTTCCATCTGCCTCTTCGTCTGTCATTCCTGTACCACCATTTTGGCATACCGGACTATAATTATGGGACAGAGGTAGTATGTAAATCATGCTAGCAAATGCATTTAAAATTCACGAAACAACAGGGGAGGAGAAAAAGAAACCTGAAAAATTAAGAAAAATGCAACAAAACGGCAAGAAGGCCGAATAATTAAAAAAAAACCAAAAAAAAATGCAAAATAAAATCTGGTTCTATCTTAAGGGAAACGGACTGATATGAGGTTCAGCAATATTTTGATGGTTCAGAAAAAAATATGATTTTTCAGGAAGTTCCGAGCCCTACCAATGAGTTTCCACCTGGTGGCGAAAGCTGATGTTATATAGGATCACAAAACATTGGATAACGCACAACCCCACAGAGGATTATCGTAACTTCCGAACTTTCCACAGTGTACTACGTGGAAGGGAAGCTGATTTTGTAAAATTGGCCTCCCCAAAAAGGTCACCCCTTTCACCACAACCGTTACTTGTAACAGAATTACATGTAAACTTCTAGAAACCGCTCACTTCTATCTTTCCTTGCTAGTGAGAGTGCTTTATGTCTCTCCCAACTCGCAGAATTGATTTTTCTTCTTGCAAGACACATCTGTCCGGTCCTGTGCCGTGTTTGGCTACGTGCTCGGCATAGATGCATCGTCAAGGGTCGAGGTTCGATTCAGTCTTGTTTGTTCAGTTATGAATCCCGATGGGGAATGTGCTTGTCCTTGTAACCCACACGGGGTGCACAAAAACCTAAAATTTATGTTTTAAAGTAAAAGGCATTTGCTGATATATATGTAACTGGAAGTCTTGATAGATGATATACGACCTATTTTGTGTTCTTTGGAGAGAGAGTCTGAATCCCTGTATATGCCCCTATTTCTGTTCATGGAAAGGGCACAATGGCGTACGAAAGAGAGTGGTTGATGGGGCTGTGGACCTTCTCAAATAACGTATTAGGAATTAGAAATTGGAAAATAATGGATTTCGTTGAAATTTATTTAGAGAACTAAGATGAAAGATAATAGTTGAAATTTATCAAACAAAAGAGATATATAATTTAGTTTTACAATGAATTTCAACTCTTTTATCTTTCATCTGGGCATTGATTGAACAACAGCCAGATGTCGGGTACTCCTGGTACTGCCCTCTGACACGACCAATGTTGCCAGCACACCTCGTAATTTCGAAAAACATACTTTTCTTTATGAATATGCCTTAATTAACCTCGTCTGTAATTTAAAAAATGCATAAATATTTATAGTTCTTTTATAGATTCGTTAAATACCCACAGAGACATTCCTACTACGGAATACAGCCAGGAGAGGGGTCCTGTATTTGAATCCCGTCAAAAGCATGTGCTTGTTCCTCATCTACTTAATCTCAATTCACCAATCATATTCATCATTGTGCCTAACCTAGAAATCTAGAAGAGCGATGTAAAATGACAAAAACCAATAACAATGCAATTTTACCCAAGATGAGCACAAAGTATGCCAATTCACTCATAATATTTCTTACATTGGGCTCGAGGAAACGTATTCAAATTGGATCTTTATATCTGAACTCAATACCTTAGCTTTCTTCACATGCTTTTACTATAAATTTTGGCATTGTTTTGCGTTCTGATAATAATTAACATTAACTGATTAAACTAGATATTGTCACGTATTAGAAAGTTCAAGTATGGAGCCACGGGCTGAATTGGCCAGTCTTATTTTTATTATTGTCATTTTGCTGATTCGATGATTGTGAGGTTTACATGTAAAATTCATGAATCTGCGTCTGTATTTATATTTACATGTATAAATTGTATTTACAACACAATTTCATTTCTATGTTGTTGTCTTTTCACAATTGTTGTATCATTTTATTCATACATTTATTACAATTACTTTATCAATATATTTTGTAACTAAATCATACAGTTTAATGTACACTGTATTAATACTTTAATAACATACGTATAAGAAATGTAAATTTAAATGTAATCGATAACACGGGTTAGGTGGCAGAACAGCCTCAGACTGAACCTCGCCCACGCAAATAAACAATTTGAATTTGAATTTGAAACAAGAAAGATCCGGCAAGTGACGATCAGAATGAGGTCCTAGAGAGTTAATTTAACATGCAATGTTCCATGTGCTTGATTTCCAATCACCGACAACAACAAATTAACTTTTTAATTTTCCTTGTGCTTTGAGAAATTAATCAAATCCTTGTACTTAGGTACATAAACTTTATTATTAGTTCATACCTCATGTAACTAGAAGAACTGTATCTTACTAATTTTACAAATTTGCAATCTTTTATACAATTAAATAATATCTTACTAATTCCTAAACTTACAAAATGTATCATATCCAACGTAGCCACTTGTATTTTCCTTGCTAGTGTGTTGGAAGCACGATTTGTATAAGAATAAATCAAATACGTGGATTCATACATTACTGCTACCTGGACAGAAATTGACAAATATTGGATTTAAGAAATAAACGTACAGTGGGATCCATGAGTATTACCCTGCAAATTGTCCATCACCATGTTCGTGCACTTTATTCGACCTAATAAGAACGTCAAGAATGAAAAGAAAACTCAAAAGAAGCTGTTGACAATTTCTGCACCAGCATACATAAAAATCCATGACTTAAAATCAGACAGGATGTAAGAGAAAAATTAATTTAAATAGTCATGGACAATTTGCACGGTAATACTCATGGATCCCACTGTACATTACAGAAATAAGGTAACAAACGAAAATGTTAAAAAAATTTCAAATCTACCAGAAGTTAAATTGAGGGCTTAAGGAAGTTACAATAGCATTCCCATTACCCTCTATGCTATATTTTACTTATGATACTGTCCGAATAAAGTAATGATCAAAATTCCTCTATTACAGAAATATCGAAGCCTGATTTTGTTGTGAAATTTGAAAGTTCATTATGCGACCCAAATTGAACTCATTGGATCTTATACAGGTTGTTACCATGTTTAGAATATGTAATCCACTTTTATTAGTATCCAACTACAGTAAAATCTCGTTAATCCGGACTAATTGGGGGGATAAGTTGACCGGTTTAACGAAAGTCCGGATATAACCTAAATGAACAGTAGAAAGCGCATTAAAAACTCCGTTTATAGCAACAAAACACGTTTATTGTGGTGTATTTACAGGGTATATGCCTAAATACACTATACAGTACAGTAAAATGTAAAGCAATACGACAATGCAGTGCTTCTAGCCACATTTAAAACCTTGCATTCTGTTGTTTTTTTTCCTGTCCGGATTAAGTAAAGTCCGGCTTATCGGGGTCCGGATTAAGGAGGTTGTACTGTATGTCACTAGATGGATGTGATTCACAAAATGTAATTCTAGAAGCCAAAAGTAGCAGTGAAAATATTAGTGAAGCTGAAATTCTTACAAACTTTGGTGATTGTCCTATATGAATTATGTTGACTATCACTAAATACCTTAGTGTTTATGTTGAATTTTCTTTAACAAGTTTTTTAGGGAGTATAATTACAAGTACGAGTATATATTTAACATGCTTGAAATGCATGTCTTGGTCCTGCTTAGCCCCTCTAACACATACATTTTGAAAAAGTTTTGAGAAGTGCAATTCTTTAACACGATGCACTACAAGCTGGAAAAACAACTTTTTACTTAACGAGTCCGCAGTTGGAAATTTACCAATTTACCGGAAGAGTTAGAGAGTCATTTGAGCGGATGCATTCTCAGATAACAAACACATTTGGAAAAGAGCCAATCAGCGAGTCTTGTGCCAACTTGTAATTTTTGTAGTCTCGCCTTCTTGTACAAATGAAGAGAACATTTAGAACATGTACTTTATTATCATGGAGTTCCTCATTTACATGGATGTATACAGTTGTTTAAAATGTCCACCGAAAATATGAAACGTCTTGTATTATTCCTTGCACGCTGATAAACCGATGAGGGTTGGAATCTCTTATCGCCAAGAGTCTGAGGCATATAGTTTTAACTTGTATTGTATTTAAAATTACTTCTTCGTACATTTTGATTTCAAAATGTTTCACCTAGAAAGCAGCTCCCAGAAGGTTGAATCTTGCTCCAATACTATTACTATTATCGTAGTTGCGTCGCCTTTCCACCTCTTGTGCTAATCGCGACGATAAAGATGACGGATCAAGGAATTCGTATCGTTCGCCATATTGAATTATAACTTGCACCCCTCCCACAAATGCCTTTTTGATACAAAATTATATTGAACAACTGATATAGTACCAAATGATGTTCAATACGAAGTCCATATTAACGTTTTTATTCCCATCTATGCATAATGTTATGACGTAAGTACTTCCTGATCTCAGTGTTAGAGTAGTCAGCATAAGCGCGCTACGGCGCCAGAGGTCCCGGGTTCGAGTCCAGGTCTGGGCATGGGTGTTCTATGTGATTGGTCCTCCATGAATTTCATCTTATCACTCATCCTCATCGTGGCGATTAGCCAAAAGAGGCAGAAAAGCGAAGTAAAAAAAACGGAATCAATAAATCAAAACCGTCTGAAAAATGATAATGATATCAAATTACGTTAAATACGAGGTCTATATTTAAGTTGTTATTCCGTAACGTTATGACGTAAGCACTTCTTTGAAAAAGTGCGATCCATTTGTATTTTACGTTGCTTGTCTGTCTCTTTGGCTAATCGCGACGATGAATATAAGTGATTGAGGGACAGCCCCCGCAGAGAACAAGAGTCGAACACGGATCCTTAAGTTGTTGGATAACGAGCCGACCAATCAGTGGCCACCGAAGCAGCAGGATGAATGACGAAATAGATGATGGAGCAAACACAGCCACATATCCATGCTTTAAACCTTGTCCTTTCTAAGCTGGGAACCTTTGTTCTCCATGTAAGGTGGGTGTGCGCAATTTCGCCATGTTTTCAATTCTGCCAGATACCTGTATTTCCCAACACGTCGGCCTAAATCGGCAGATGGTGCTAGTGTATAGGTAGGTAGCGCACGCTGATCGTGTTTTGTCTCATTTTGATGGGGAGGAGCTAGACGGAAAAGACAGGCAGCCATCGTGTGTGCGAGACGTAGCGTTGTTATAAGATCGAGAGCAACAAAGTGCGGTCCTTTTGTCCAGGAAGGAGGGTTCGAAGCTATGTAGCAAGTATTGCATTGTGAAGACGAACGCTTTCTGCCTACAATGATATGTGTAGTGTTGTGTCGTATACATTGAGAGTCATATTTTCACCCCATTTGTGTAGTCATTGGAAGTGCTTGCAATTTCGCCATGTATCGCATGCCTACCTTCCTATTTACAAAACTGGACTTGTATCCAAGATGGCGGCTTTCAAGATGGCCGCCGTCAAGGGCACCCCCCTTTATGACTTCCCCCTAGGCCTAATGTGGTCACACATGGTTGTTATTCATCAATTTCCACTAAAACGATTTTTACAAGGGGTGGTAAGGGACTTTTGGCCCACCCTCTATATTATGTATGTCATTACTATCTATACTTTTTTCATTATATTCATGGGGTGAAAATATGTTTGTTTTGTAGCGCGGTTTGTCCTGCCCCTCTGTTTACAGTGGGTGGCAAAATTGTGTACAGGGTGTATGCAATTTCGCCAGTTGCAAGGTTTTTTTCTTTTGTCTTTTGAAGTACCTGAATAATAGCGCAGGAACGTGTTTTTTTTTCCCCACACATACCGTAACATATATACTATCCATTTCCAGTACAGACGTTATCATCATACTTATCAGGAATTTGTAACGGTCGTTCAAAGCTTAACGTGGCGAAATTGCGCACACCTACCTTATTTTACGCCAGGACTAACTGCTCGTGTAGCGAGCGAGCCTAGAGCGTAAGCAAGGAAGTTGGCCATTGGTACAAGGTTGAGATAACGTCATCGGTGCGCTTGTTGATTGGACGCTTCGGGAGTTGAGACTCACCTCGAAGCTTCAAATGCAGATCAAGGAGAAAAGACCCGGAAATATTTCCTTTACACCTAGCTACGAGCCTAAAAACAGCGTAGAACGTGAGCAAGAGGATTAGCGATTGGTGCAGGGTTGAGATGATGTCATCGGCTCGCATGTTGATTGGAGGATTCTGGAGTTATGACTAGCTCTCAAGGTAGCTGTAATGCTAGCACCTTTCCTTGTTCATTTTATATATGTAGATATTTACTTATAGATATATGGTTCAATTTAAAGGGAACTACCACCCATTATGTTATCTGGACTAGGGATGGCCAGATCCGGATACTCACGGATCCGTCTTGCCATCCCACATGCGCTTCTTTGGAAAGTAAGAATGTGTTTATAATATACTGTTACCTGCTAATATACATATATATACGTATAATATACATATATACATATACATACATATATATATATATATATATATATATATATATATATATATATATATATATATATATATATATATAGTGTGTGTGTGTGTGCGATTTGTAATTAATTAATACACTTACAAGGGAGGTCTAAGTCTCCCCCTCCGATTTCCATGAAGTTGGCAGGTGTATAGAGGGTCCTAAAGGAAGAAATACGTGTTTTTGTGTTTCAGCTAAAATAAACTGTTTTAGGGGGCAAACCCCCCTCAAATGTCAAGATGAAGACAAATTGACGCGGGGATCTGACCCCTGTGTGCCACTCCGATTTCCATGAAATTTGGCATTTGTATGGAGGGGCCCAAAGGAAGAAGTACGTGTTTTTGTGTTTCACTTTTCAGATCCCCACTTCAATTTCTTCTCATCTTGACATTTGATGGGGAGGGTTGCCCCCTAAAACAGTTTTTTATCCGAAACAAAAAAACACGTATTTCTTCTTTTGTGCCCCTCTATACATCTGCCAAGTTTCATGGAAATCGGAGGGGGACACAGAGGTCAAATGCCCACTTAAATTTGTCCTCATATTGACATTTGAAGGGGGTTGCCCCCTAAAACAGTTTTTTAGCTGAAACAAAAGAACACGTATTTCTTCCTTTGGGCCCGTTTATACACACACCTGCCAAGTATCATGGAAATCGGAGGGAGACACAGTGGTCAGATCCTTTATTCAATTTGTCATCTTGACATTTGAGGGGGTTTGCCCCCTAAAACAGTTTTTTAGCCGAAACCAAAAAAAAAAACAAAAAACACGTATTTCTTCCATTGGGCCCCACTATACACCTGCCAAGTTTCATGGAAATCGGAGGGAGACACTTAGATAACCTCCTTTGTTAGTCTTACACTTTGTAATTATATAACTCTGCATATATTATAATGTTTTATTTTAATTTGTAAAACTGTAACTGTAGAACAATTGTACAATTTTTGTATAACATTTCTATCTTATTAAATGTGTTAAAGGTTTCATCCTGGAATGGAATGTCTCACATTTATGTGTGTTTCCATCTCCAATACATTCGAATGAATACATATTCGTTTCAATGGCATTTACAAAATCACCTCTGACATGTTATGTTAAACAAGTAAGATTATTTTTGTGCAAGAGTGTGTTAGCCGATGCGTAGCAAAGTATTTTAGGAACAACACTGGAATAAAAATCTTGAAGGACTAACTAATGAAAAATATCTTTGTAATCGAAGATCATAATATCTTTTCAGGTGTGGTATTATAATGGGATTGAGATACGAAACTCTCGGATCCGGATTTTCGGATCGGGAACTTTCGGATCCAGATTCAGAACCGGAACTTTCGGATCCGGATCCGTTTGGCCATCCCTAATCTGAACATACGGTACAATATAACAAAACACTATTAGCCTGTCAAGTGCCAGACAGTTATATCAAAGTTATTCAGAAGGATATTTGATAGTTTGAGCAACAATACTCCCATCAAAGGAAAAAAGGATTCATGTTCCATGAACTAAACCCACTGTTAGTATTGTTAAAGCTATAAGTTAGTACTGCTAACACACCATGAACTATAATGTAGATAATTAACATATTAGCGGGGTCAAAGCCTTGGTTACCAATGAACAGAAAGCATGGCTGTGTGCAAAGTGATCTAGCTAATTAAAGGTTTTATTTAATTATCCTCCATATCGCGTTTAAACTTAATGTAGACGTTGCTAAAATTTAACCTGGGAGGTAAATTCTCCAAGTGAGTTACTTATAAGTATAATTAATACAGGATTTGTTTCAATTAACTTCACTTTTCTTTGGTGTGATACATGTGAAAGGACAATGCGCAGGATACAACACAAGAGCCACAGATGATTATACTGGCTTGAGGCTAGACGCCATAGCCTCGTTAGTTCCGAAATTTCATGTACATTATGTTTCTAAATACAAAATTTACGAAGGTTATATTTCACGCCTTATAACACGAAGGCTGATGAATAAATAAGTCATGGCAACTATATATTTCCTTAAAGTTCAACGGTGGTACCACAATATGATCGTATGTCCCGGGTAACATGGAGCTCGTAGTATGTGGACACGACACTAGATGGCAGTGTCATGAACGGTTATCGTACAGAGGGCAGTGGTAATTCATTGTTGAGTCAAACGTCGTGCCACGGCGTAAACAGTGTTCCTGTATCAAAATAGCTGTTTTTCGGGAGAGAAATGCCAGAGAATGCTACAGGGAGTTGTTGGAAACTGTGGTGAATAGTGTCCTACCGCAGTATGTGTCTCGTTTCTTCCTGTAAAGTTAATGTATGCTTTCTGACGATACTATCTTCAAGGATGTTTAACTCATGGTTTTGCACCTGGTACACATGTTCATACATTCCCCCTTCCATTTGTATATTTCAGATTTTCGTGCCGGTCCCGCATTCTCGTAAAAACAAAATAGTTGCCATGACTTATGCTCCACCCCTCGTATATGTGTCAGTTATTCAATGAAAAAGAGATTTTTAGTTGAGAATAGGTTAGAGTAGAATCAGATGAGACCAACAGCTTTAGTTCTCAATTTTAAGCCAAGTTTCCTCGAACTTAAATTCCCCGGAGCATCTTCTGAGATTGGATAGGAAGTTGGAGAATAATCTCAGAGATGAATAAACCTATTTCTACGTAATTAGGACTTTCTGGATGTCCCAAGAGGACAGTAATATTTCAAGTTATGCGTAGATGTTATATTTTACTCTGGAGCAGAGATATAAAGAAAAAGGAAGGAATTGGCTGAGATAGCAATTCTCAGTTTAAATAAGCTGCAGATTGTAAAAAATATTTTCTTGGTTAAGCCCAAAGACATTTGGTTTCTTGAATAAATACCCAGCCACGAGAAATGTAGCGTTCCGCTAAAATTCTTGCTGCATACATCTTACTGGTAGACAACCCACTTTCAATCAAAACCATTGGAGAATACAATATTGATTTAAATAACTGGTTTTGAGTGATTGATTTTTACTTCGATTATCTACCACTTTTGGCTAATCGCGAAGATGAGACTGAATGGACATGGGTGATGTTTGTGAGTGTCAATTTCATCATATCATGACTCATCTTCATTTTCGCAATTAGTCAAAAGTGGCAGAAAAGCAAAGTAAATAACTAAATCAAACAATCAATAAAATCTCTTGATTAGTATCTACTTCCTTTGGCTTACTCTTTCTCTTCCGCATTATTTCTTAAACTACTTCTTCTTCCGTTTTGTAACTTAGCTGCAAAAAGTCCCATATTTCAGACTTAAACGTTCAAGCTGTACTGCTTAAAAGCGGATCTACCATGTAAAGAGTGGCAGTATAAGCAAGCTGTTATGCGAGCCCATTATTCCAGGAAATTATTAGCTAATTCAAAATCAGAAATTTTAATCTTTTAAGTTTATTGTAACAGTGAAATTTTCCTTTCACGGAATCAACAATTAACAGTATATATTTTTCATAACTCCATTTCATGTAATCAAATTATTTATAATTCAATTACAATGAAAACCCCGACATACTAAATTAGTTGACTATTATGAGCCAGGGGTGAGAGACCAAGAGACCGAGAATTTATACGAAAGTGTTCCTTAATACGTAAACTATAATAATGTTATAAATTTTGAATAAACTAATGATCAGAGATAGGAATTTTAGGTGCTGCACCTTAAATTTTTTGTGTGAAAATGGGTAAAAAGGTGACTCATCCCCAAAATAAGCACATATTGAACTCTACTCATGGTGTTTCGGTTGCACCTTTTTGCACCTTTTTCACAATCTCAGAACCTTTTTGCACCTTTTTCACAATCTCAGAACCTTTTCCACCTTTTTCACAATCTCA
This sequence comes from Lepisma saccharinum, assembly GCF_977018435.1. Lineage (NCBI taxonomy): Eukaryota > Metazoa > Arthropoda > Insecta > Zygentoma > Lepismatidae > Lepisma > Lepisma saccharinum. The sequence continues at coordinate 12,663,381 of NC_139229.1, forward strand.
GAACCATTTGCACCTTTTCGCCCTTTTTGCATCTTTATCATTTTTTTTAATACAACTCGCGCGCTGTTTAACCCCACCCACCCACATTTGAGGCACGGCTTCTTGGCACGCGATTCTTGTTTACCGTACAACAATGAATCGGCTTTCTTCAGTTCTTGGACGTTAATGTAGAAGCGCGCGGACTTTAAACAGTGCCAACAATGACGCGTTACAATTGCTAGAAGTTGTGCTCTTTTTGTCCTATGCTGTATTGTTTACGAATTGTTGCAGGAAAGCTGTTTTGTTTTCGTTTCCTTCTCCCGTCTCAGCGAGCAAGGTAACTGCAGTCTGTGATCGACTGATCGATGCATCGGATCTGCTTGTTAACCATGCCAAAACATAAAGTAAATGTTGGGAAACTGCAGGACATTGTTAAACAGTTAAGCGGTGATGACATTCAGAGTGATGGATCTGTTCTGAGGTGTGATGTGTGTGATATTTCTATTGCTGTTGATGACAAACACCAACGCACTCGGGTTGTGCAGCATCTACAAAGTGGGAAGCACGTCATGAATAAAGAACTACGAGATGGTAAAGGTAGGAAGCGACATCAATTCATTGGTGAGGCGCTTGCATCTTCGAGTTCCAAAAATACAAATGAATTTTTCAGTGAGACAGCAAGGACATTTATAGCGTGTGGAATACCTCTTTCGAAACTTAACAATCCTGTCATGAAATCATATTTGCAAAAGTATACTGGAAAGTCAGTTCCAGATGAGAGCACCTTAAGGAAATCTTACCTTCAACCTCTTTATGAAGCTAAAATCTCGCATATGAGGCAAGTAGTAGCTGACCATCCAGTCTATTTCATACTAGATGAAACCACAGATAGGCAAAACAGGTACGTTTTGAACATTTTAGTAGCACCTCTCAATGGACATCAAGTGAAACCCATGCTTTTAAAAACTTATTTTCTCGGCAAAACAGATAATGAAAGTGTAATGCAAAGTTTCAATGATGCATGTTTTGTATTGTGGCCGGAGGGCGTAAAATATGATAGTGTGTGGTTAGTTCTTACAGACCAAGCATCTTACATGTTAGCTGCATTTTCTAATCTGAAGAATATGTATCCTAACTTAAAACATGTGACCTGCTTTGTTCATGCTTTGCATCGAGTTTGTGAAGCTCTTAAAGATGAATATACATATGTGAACGAATTTGTTTCTAGCATTAAGAAAATACTGAAAAAGGCTCCTAGAATACAGAAGTACGTAGAAATTACGAAACTTCCACTAGCACCCTCTCCCATCCTCACTAGATGGGGTACATGGTTAAAAGCTGCAATGTTTATTTGCAATCATTTCCATACAATATCGACATTTTTAGATGCTTTGCCTAGTGATTCCTCAGCTGTAGAAAAAGTAAAAAAACTTGCACTTAAACAGGAATTGCAAGATGAACTCTATATTGTACAGTGCTATCCTTTTGTATTTCCGGACGTAGGAGAGGGAAACTCTCCTTCCAGACAGGTAGGACGTTGTTCGCTGGGTACGAGCCAAGTAACTTCTGTGTCGAAAGGTTTCATCCACCTGACGCTCGTGAAATAGCAGGCGAACTACATTTGCAGAACCGGTTTCTCGTGCTGAATGGGGGTAGGGGGAGAGATAGATGGAGGTATACAGCGAAATAAACACCTGCGTGTTTGTTACTTTTAATGGCAGCACTGAAAAATGCACATGTATATTTGAAGAGCAGGAAGGCTTTAGATCGTGAGTTTGAATCCTCTGAAAAACACATTTTGATGCCATGTCAGCTTATATGCCTTGATAGTTCATTGGTATAGCACAAAGGAAAATCAAAATATTTCGTGTTGAGAAAGGAATCTTTAATGACTGCTCAATCCAGTTATTATTACAAGTATTTGCTAAGAGAAGAGGAAGGAAGCTGTAACAGGAATTTGACCCTCCAGTAGACTTGCCAACTTCAAAAAAATAAAATTCCGGGAGATTTCTTTGCAGCTTTTGAACGCTTTAGATTAAAATGTTATGGAAGATTAATGCCCTGAATGTTAGCTGTGGACTTTCTATTGCAGGGTGCGAAATCATATAAGACTGTTTGGGGTGGGGGAGAAAGATCTTAATCTACAAACGCCCCTCCCCACAAACATACATATAATTTATACGATATACATATTCATAATGTTATTAAAAGTAAAAATAAATTACTAACTTAAAAATGTATTATTAATTATCCATAAATAAATAAATTTGTTATTGTTAAATATCAGATATTATAAAGTAGCAAACTACGTCCTTTACTAATTGGTTAAAGATGTTAATAAATTATGAAATAGTTGAAGTGGTTTTATTATGTGTAAGTTTTTATTAAGTTTTTGCTTTATGTTCATATAAATCAATTAGATTTCATAGTTATTATTGTTTTGCATTCTTGTTTTACTTTTATTGTGTGTATTGAAGTAGAATTGTTAATGATCTCTTGAGAGAGAAAAAACATTGAACACTCACAACTACATTAATTTGTGTATGTATTCGATATTATTCTTAGCACAGTATAGTTCAAATTAAAAGTAATTGCTTATCTCTTGTTTGTTGTAACAAAAACTCTCCCCGCCCCCGAAAATGTTTGGTGGGGGAAATACCCCGTCCCCCAGGATTTTGAAACCTGTTTTATTGGGAATACAAAATTTTATCAAAGCAACAGAGCAACCACAATTTGTAACTAAACAGATCAAAATTAATATACTCTACAGTCTTACACGTATAGGGCCTCTACATTCCTTTTCAAACTGACTCTTTTAACCAATCGAAATAACTATTCCACGCATTATTGAATTGCATTGTAGTAATACTTTCTTTTCTTTTCTCACGATCTGAAACTGGTAATGACAAGAACTGATAACCACACTGTGCAATAACGAACTAAATCTGAATAAAGAACCAAAATTGGGTGCAGGGAAATAAGGAAGTCTCGAGACAATGCCTTTCTCTTCGTTTCCTGCCCGACCCTGTGGCCGAGTGGTGAAAAGTGTAAAAGTGAGAAAAAGAGTGAATGGTGGGGGATACCTCCGTGTAGGGGGTATTTCCTTTTTTTTTTTTAAAAAAAAAAAAAGTGGTTAGCACATCGCGCTGCGACGCCAAGGGTCCCGGTTCGAATTCCGGTCGGGTTTGGTTGTTTGTGAATGTCCATTCATCAATTTCATCATTTCTTCATTTCATCACTCATCCCCATCTTCGCAAATTAGCCAAGAGGCACAAAACGCGAAGTAAAACAAACTAAATCAAATCAAATCTTCGTTTTCTGCACCTGTGGTGTAAACGCTTTGGGGCAACAATATGTTTAAATTTTCTATCTCTCCTTCATCTCACTCAGATAAATATGGACTAATTTTTCATGAACCTTCGAAATAATATTTTGAAGTTTAATTGTTTCTTTTGCAATAACAAGTCTCTTAACTCTGTTAGTGAATACCAATTGAAAAAAGAAAAATGATAATAATGAAAATGTAATAATACTCAATCTTGTCATGCCGGGAGAAAACAAAATTTGTCCTGGAGACCGGGAGAGTGAGTTCGGTCCCAGGAGACTCTCGGTCATTCCGAGAGGGTTGACAAGCCTAGTTTCAAGTCAACTTTGTGCACAAATAGGCTAATCGAGGCTAGACGTCGGAGCCCCTTCGTTTTGTTACACTGGGGAGGACCTAGCTGCAACATGTGAACTGCATGTCAACTTCCATTATTTACCGCGTATATTTTATTATAAATAGTTAAAACAGTTGGGAAAATATACATTAAACGTGTGTATAATCAAAACCCATCTACGCCAAGGGTTCCGGGTTCGAATCCCGGTCGGGCTTGGTTGTTTGTGAATGTCCATTCATCAATTTCATCATTTCATCACTCATCCCCATCTTAGCAAATTAGCCAAGAGGCACAAAACGCGAAGTAAAATAAACTAAATCAAATCAAATCAAAACCCATCTACAATAAGATAATCCAACAGCCACAGCAACTTTGTTGGAGGCGAAATACAAAAAATAGTTTATTACATTGCGAGTAGAGGAAGTCAGGGCATTCACAAACCTCAATTGAGGCTCGGTGAGGCTCGCCTTAATGGATTTCTCTCGTAAGGCATGAGCCTCACTTGATGGCAGTGTTGCCAGCTGCTTACTCGAAAAAATCACCAAGGTTTTTTTTTTGGGTCTAACCTAGCCTAAAGCAAGGAGCTGGCAATCTTGCTTGAGGCTCGCCTTAATGGTTTGCTCTCGTAAGGCATAAGTCCTATTTTCTCGCAGTGTTACCAACATCTTACTCGAAAAAATCACCAAGGTTTTTTTTTGGGTCTAACCTAGCCTAAAGCAAGGAGCTGGCAACTTTGCTTGAGGCTTGCCTTACAGTGCATAAAGCAAGAAGCTGGCAACCTTGCTTGAGGCTTGGTTTACAGTGCATAAAGCAAAGTTGGCAACCTACTGGTATTTTTTGCCATAGCCTTTTACAAAAAAGAGAGAGAGGGAAGAGTTAAACAACCGACAGCCCCACCTACAGTTTTTTTTTTGGTCTAACCTAACCTAAAGCAAGAAGCTGGCAATTTTACTTAAGACTTGCCTTACAGTGCATAAAGCAATTTTTGCCAACCTACTGGTATTTTTGCCATAACTTTTTACAAAAAAAAAAAGACAGAGAAGAGAGAGAGGGAAGAGTTAAACAACCGACAGCTGCCAACACTCACCTACAGCTTTTTTTTTTCTTGGTCTAACCTAGCCTAAAGCAAGGAGCTGGCAACTTTGCTTGAGGCTTGCGTTACAGTGCATAAAGCAATTTTTGCCAACCTACACACACTAAACAAGGAGAGCCGGCAACAAACACGCACTGCCGTAAAAGAGAGAGAGAGAGAGATGGGTGGATGGCAATATAGTATGTGTGTGCGTGTGTGCGTATAATATGTAGCATTATTAACTAGAGTGTGTTGGCAATTTACTTACAACTAAAAAAAAAAATAGAGATGCCAATGTTGCTGTAAGATGAAAAGAGAGAGAGATTTATGGCCGGCAACAGTGGTGAGCGATGTCCTCTCTCTTCTGTGCAATATGACACACGCTATTGTAAGAGAGATGGATGACTGGGAGGGGCAGCATTTCTGGCTATGTCTATTGCCCTCTGTTTACATCTGGCAACACTACCGTAGATTTTTTGACAGTGTTGTTAACCTACTGGGTTTTTTTTCACTGTAAATTTTCATCAAAGGGTCTGGGGGGTCCATGTATTTTTTATGTCTGGCAATACTGTTGGGGGCCTAGTGTTGGCGACACTGTGGGTTTTTATGAGGGGGGTCTATTGCCCTCTGTTTACATCTGGCAACACTACCGTAGATTTTTTGACAGTGTTGTTAACCTACTGGGTTTTTTTTCACTGAGGCTCGAATCATCATTTGAGGCTCGTCGTAGCTTTTTATGATGTATATTTTGAGGGGCAGAGTTGGCAACACTGTGGGCTGTTTACATCTGGTAATACTGCCGTAGATTTTTTGACAGTGTTGTTAACCTACTGGTTTTTTTTTTACTGTAAATTTTCATCAAAGAGCCTGAGGGGGGTCCATGTATTTTTTATGTCTGGCAATACTGTTGGGGGCCTAGTGTTGGCGACACTGTGGGTTTTTACTGTAGTTTTTTATGAGGGGGGGTCTATTGTTTTTTTTTATATCTGGCAATTTTATTGGATGTTTTTTTGAGGCTTGGGTTTTACCAACCCATCCGAAGAAAATTCCACTATATGATCTTTTACTGGCTAAGCTAACCTACAAATAGAAATTGGCAACACCGACGATGCTTGAATCATTATTTGATGCTCGTCGGTGTTACCAACCCACTCTACAAAAATTCCACTATATGATCTTTTACTGGCTAAGCTAACCTACAAATAGGAGTTGGCAGCACTGACTTATAAACCCACTGGGTCCTCTTGGCATGTTTTTTCATGATGTGTTGCTAGGCTATTGAGCATCTTGGCGTATACAATGTATATATTTTGAGAGGGGGGTTATAGCTTTTTATGCTGTACGAATACTGGAAGCTTGACAGTGACAACCAACAGAGTAGGTAAACCTACATCCAGGAACTGGCAACACTAGTTTCTGACAGTGAATTTGAAATAAAATATTAAACAAAATACATGAGTAAGCACTGTGATTACAAATAGTACCAGTGTTATGCCCCCAACTCCAACTGGACAACTGGGGAAAATAATTGTACAACAATTTGTACCTAATTGTACAATACTTGTACCTAATTGTACAACATATACACAGACATAAAAGAGAGAGCCTTCCCGTAACTTACTTCATGTACAATTTATATGATTTTACAACTGTGAAAAGAAAGCATATGTGTTCTGTATGCACATATTTATTCTTATTTTTCGAAGTTGAATGAAAGCACATGTTTTTACGCTCTCGTAATACTAACCTTGCTCCACTGATTTTAAATTGCTTCCATCCGCTTTTTTTTCTGTGTTATTTCCGTATGCACGCAACATTCGCTTTCAATAGACAGAAGAAATGTTAGTATAGCAGGCTCCGAGTTTACAATTTATTAAATTAAACAATAATTTATGTAAGAATATACTTGTACTTACCGAACACAAAATAATAAAAAGCACATGTGAATATTTGCGTGTGTTCATGTTATATGACGACTGAGTAAAAAAATAATGTTGACTCCCCAAAAGATAAAAGTTCCTAGTTCGACATCAGATGCATGCAAATTTTATGTTTTGCTCTCCAAAATCTTGATTTTATGTTTGTGCTATTTGTCATACAGCAGAGGAGAAGAGGGGAGAGGGAGGGGAGGGGGATGACTTTCGTTTTCTGTGGAAGCTTCTGTAGAGAAGAGTAATGTTTTTTTTGCAACTGCACGCGATTATACAACTGTTTTGTGTGTGTTAAATTGCTAGCAGCTTTTTGTAGGTAAGTTTTGTTTTTTTTTGTTATTTTTTTTGCATGTGTGTGTAATAATTGCGAGTTGCGTTAGTGAACAGGAAGTGGTGTTTTGATTAAACATCGAAATTTACGCTAAACAAAAAAAAAATATGAGCATACATAACGTGCGCTTGAAAAAAACTATTTTTTATTGCAAATAACATAAAAGCGAGGTAACAATCGGAGGGAGGGGGAAGGGGACGATGATCATGATCATGTTAGTTTACTCATGGTGGATGGTATTGACGCGTGTACTCTGGGGTTGGATTTGTTGTTTTAAGTCTATTTTATGCACAGTAATGTTAATCGAAACTGGACCTACAGTAAAATCCGCCGGGTATCGAACTTGGTGTTTTAAATTATACAAGTACACAGGGGGGAAATTTTATTTTTTTTAATTTGTTGATACTCTGGTTTGGATTTGTTTTTTTATGTTTATTTTATGCACAGTAAGGCTAATCGAAACTGGACCTACAGTCACCAAAAAAAATCGACAAGGGGGGAGATTTTTCGATAACTCTCTCACTGTTTCCAACGTACTTAGGTTTTTTGATAGACGACAACGACGGAGTCATCAATGAGTAAACATCTGTGAACTCGGTGAACAAGTCAACTTTTTTTTCAGTACGTCAATATTTTTTTCTTATTTCTTAGTGAATGGGTTATGGATGACTTGCAACGACGAAGGCCTTCTAGCAACACGTACTTAACTTATGCCTCTTCCACCGAATATTCAGCACAAGAGGGCTGTGTTAAATATACAGAACAGCGATAACAAGTGTTTTTTTTGGTGTATATTGGCTGCACTGCATCCTGTTTATTGCAAAAATAATCCACAGTGGGTTGGATATTACAAACAATACGAGTCCGAGTTTTGAAAGTGTAATGTCTGGCATCGAATACCCGGTGACTATTTCTGATACATCAAAATTCGAAACACGAGCACGAGATGCAGAAGGAAAACGCTTAATTATCAACGTGTATTCCTATACGTTGGATAAACATGTCGTGCATCCCCGTCAGGATAAGCGATGTCGACGATGATGATGCTCGTGTGATTAATCTTCTTCTAATTTCAAACGACAGTGTTCACTATTACTGTCTCAGGAATGTTATGCTTTTTTTTTTCTCTATAAAAAAGAGAGATTTGTGTTGATTGTTTGGTTAAAAAGAATTTCCTAATTATTTGTTTTTTGTCACAAGAATTGTTTGAATTTCAAACATTCCTAAGTGTTTGCTTAAAGATTGATGTATTAACCTGTTAAGAATGTCACATTAATAATACCGGCTCGGAAATGTTATGTCTTTTTCCTCTATAGAAGGTCATATAAATGTGCTAATTGGTTGGTTAAGGGGGATTTTTTGATTAGTAAATTGAGGTTATAAATACGTACGAGTAGTGGTATTGACTGTACAACCAGCGCCGGAAAGGAAGAGCTCCCCTCCAGCAGATTTGCTACACTTAAAACTTGCTCAACATGTTCATATGAGCTTTTTGCTCAAGTGTGGAACCCTTGCCTAATCCAAGATTTTTGTAAAAAATGCCCTCGGGCATTTTTCAGAAAGGAAGAGAATTTTTCAGAAAGGAAGAGAATTTTTCAGAAAAGAAGAGCCCCTCAGATTGATTTGCCTATACTTACAAAAGGCACTTCTGTGAGATTGTTGTCCATAAATTTGTTAAAAATATGCCCCTCTTGGCTACACTTAAAACTAGGCCACCCATACACACCCACCTATACACACCTACACCCACCCACACATATTTACTTCCGGTCTACTTCCGGTCTACTTCCGGTCCACTTCCGGTCTACTTCCGGTCCACTTCCGGTCTACTTCCGGTCCACTTCCGGTCCACTTGTGGCCAAGTTGTGGCGTATTTCTGATATTTTTATCCAGCATAGAGTTTTGATTTGAATCCCAAGAAATTGTATATAAATACCAAAGCCAAAAATATTAAGTGTATACACACATACACACATACACACACACACAAAGCACAGTGCTGAACCCAACTGATATTTTTTATTCAGTATAAAGTTTTGAATTGAAACCCAGGAAATTGTATATAATAAACAACAACAAAAATGCCGAATCAAAAATATTGTAATCAATGCAATAAAAATATATTTAGCTCTAATTGGGCCAGACACCAAAAAATTTGTAACCCAGACAAATACAGAACTCCCACAAAAATTTGCCCCAAATGCAATAGAAAATACAGCATGCAATACTTCACATATACACATAAAGATACTTGCTCTGCACAATCATCAACACAACCATCTACTTCTGGTCTGAAAAGAAAGCATGAAGCACCTCTTAATGCCAGAGCAGCAAAGCAGCCACGCTATGAACCTATCCGTAGCAGTTTTAACGGCCAATTAAGGGATCACCGGTTTGAATCAGAGCCAAGATGTGGAATTGAGAATTTTTTGAACAGTATAAATTCTAATCTCCAGGCAATTCTAAATGCACAAAATGGCTCTTATAAGCTGTCTCTCAAATTGTTTACACAATATAAGAAGCCAAATGGCACAAAATTTACACAGCCCCACATAACAGAAACTGTACCGGTATATTCAAATGCAAATTCGGACAGAATAATAAGCAGATTGATGGATCAACTGAACATTAAACACTCTGAATTTGCGGCAAAAGAGTCAGGATGGAGCCTATGTGGCTCTCCGCACAAGTTATATGTTAATATTTCTGAATTCAGCCCATTAAAAGGTTCTACATATCTGCCATTACCTGCTAATATCAAAAACAGAAGAGCCGTGGTCAATATAGAAAATACCGACCAGAAATGCTTTTTGTGGTGTATATTAGCTGCTTTGTATCCAGTTTCAAGGAATCCTCAGAGAATAAGTTATTACAAACAACATGAACATGATTTTGACGAGGCAATGGAGGGTTTGGAATATCCAATGTTAGTTCAGAATATTGATAAATTTGAAAAAAGGACCAGGCACATCAATGGCAAACAATTATCTATTAATGTATTTATTTGTTCCACTGGCAATTGCTCCATAGAACCTCTCAGAATCAGTGCACTTGATGATGAATCTGCTGTTCCGATTGATCTGCTCTTAATTGAAGAGGATGGTACATATCATTACACTTTGATACATAATCTTGAAGCTTTAGTCAGAACACAACTAGACAAAACTCATACAATATTCAAGTTGTGCAGAAGATGTTTATCTGTATTTTATGGTCAAAAAATGGTAAAAGGGGTTCGGGAAGAGAATGCAGAAATTGCCAAAAACAAGTTAATTGAGCATCTGAAATACTGTGGCAACCATAAACCTGTTCATATGCTTATGCCTAACCCAAATGAAAATGTCAAATTCAAAAAATTTGAAGCCTTGTTGGAACACCCAGCATATATTGTCTGTGATTTTGAATCAAACCTCAAACCTCTTGCATTCTGCAATCCAGATCCTGAAGAATCTGCAATTACACCATACCAGCTACATGAACCTTCCAGCTTTTGTTATGTGGTTGTACAGGATGGTGTTGTTATTAAAGAATATTCATACATGGGACCAAATGCCATCAAAATATTTGCACATAGAATAGAAAATGAGTGCCGTGACATAGCATCTAACAATATATTAAAATCAAAACCTATGTTGCCTTTAACAGAGAAACAGATTGAAGATTTCAACAATACAGAAAAATGCCCGGTATGTGATTCTGAATTTTCAGATACAAATATCAAGGTGAAACACCATTCTCATACAGATGGTCGATATAAACAGGCCCTGTGTAAAAGCTGTAATATTAAGATCAAGAGACCAAGATTTGTCCCCATATTTTGCCATGGAGCATCCAATTATGATTTCCATCATCTGATCAGATACGAGGGGTTTGACAAGCAGAATTTAAATATTTTAGCTGAAAATGATGAGAAATATATATCTATTAGCAAGATAATTAAAGTTAATGGTGTTCCTATTCACATAAGATTTCTTGATTCTTACAGAATTCTGCCTGCTAGCCTGGCTACACTGGTAAATCAATTATCTGATGATCAATTCAAAATCACACGTGCCATGTTTCCAAATCAGGACCTGAAATTAATTAGGCGGAAGGGTGTATATCCATATGACTATGTTACAGATTTTTCTAAATTTGATGAGTGTTCCCTGCCACCACAAGAAGAGTTTTACAGCAAAATCAGAGCATCTGGAATCACTGATGATGATTATCACCATGCCCAGTTGATGTGGAACAATTTAAAATGCAAGACATTTGGTGATTATCACATGGCATATTTAAAACTTGATGTCACTCTCTCAGCTGATATAATGCAGGCATTCAGAAAATCTTCTATGCAAAATTATGGACTGGACCCAATATATTTTTACAGTGCCCCGGGCCTAGCATGGTCTGCAATGTTTTTAAACACCAAAAAGCAATTGGATCTGATCCACGATCAAAATAAGTATCTGTTTATGGAGGAATGTATAAGAGGGGGGATGGTGCAATGTTCCCAGAGATATGCCAGAGCAAATAACAAATATATGCCTGATTATGATCCAGCACGGCCATCAAATTTTATACTGTATGTAGATGCAAACAGCCTCTATGGTCATGCCATGATGCAAAAACTGCCATATGCAGGGCTTGAATGGGTTGAAGATTTTAATATTGAGGATCTTAAGAATTTTGATGACAGTGAGTATGGCCTCATCTTAGAGGTTAATCTGATAATTCCTGATGATTTGCACAATAAATTTTCTGATCTGCCCCCAATTCCTGAGGTTCAGTGCTCACCTGGCTCTAAACAGAAGAAGCTCATGATGACTCTGGAGCCGAAACAGGGTTATGTCATATATTACAAAAACCTCCAGTTCCTGATGAAACATGGTATTCAAGTGACCAAAGTTGGAAAAGTTTTGAGGTTCAGGCACTCACGATGGTTGAAACCATACATTGATACAAACACGGAGCTTCGAACATCTGCAAAGAGCCAATTTGATAAGGGCTTGTTTAAATTGATGGTGAATTCTGTATATGGCAAAACTATTGAAAATGTCAGAAAACATACCGATGTTAAAATAATTACTGACCCCAGCCTGAGCAAAAAATTGGTTGCAAAGCCCAACTTCAATTATAGAAGAATTTATGATGAGCACATGGCACTTTTCAACATGAAGAAAACAAAAATTAAGTTTGATAAACCTATTTATGTAGGGGCTGTAATATTGGAATTGGCCAAATTACATATATTAACATTGTATTATGATGTCTTGAAACCTTTTTATGGTGATCGTGTAAAACTGATGTACATGGATACGGATAGTTTTGTTCTTGATATTCAAACAGAAGATGTTTATCAAGATATGTCACAGCCTGAATTGTTTCAATACTTTGATACCAGTGAACATACAATAATTCAACCTCACAACAAAAAGGTGCCTGGCAAGTTAAAAGATGAGACATGTGGTGATGCTATTGTGGAATTTGCTGGGTTAAGTGCCAAGGTGTATAGTTTTAAAACATGTAGTGCTGTTGTCAAAAAGGCCAAGGGCATTGGCAAAGTAACTGTTGAAAAAGATCTTGTATTTGAAGATTATAAAAATTGCATCAAATCCCAGAGTTTAATCAAAACATCAGAATCCAGAATTCAGAGTGTGGATCACTTATTGACTTCAAATATTGTAAGAAAAGTGGGCCTGGACCCACATGATGATAAGAGATGCATTTTGTCATGTGGCATACATACTTTACCATGGGGTCATTGTGATTTGAAAAATGGAAATCAATGCCCAATTACAGAGCATGATTTGAAATAAATAAACATGCCTATGAACTTATTTGGGTTCAAAAAACAGGCTATTATGGAGCTGCCAACACCACAAGCCTCTCCTGATATGCTGTCTAAACTAAGTGGCTTGTTAATTATTCATCTAAACAGCATACTTACAGATGTTGATGATGAAACAGGCAAAATATTGTACATATTTAACAATAATTTAAATCATTACCAATTACCTGTAGGTGGGCAATTGCAATTTATTACAACCCCTGAGGATGATGTCAAGATTTCAGTAGGGAGAAATATTTATAGAATTAAGTACTCAAACATGATTTCCGGCACTGTATATACTGTTTCTGCTGGTGACTGCTTATATATTGAGGTCCCTGGATCCTATGACAAGCTTATACCCTTTTTTATAGAATTAAGAATCAGATACTCTATAATAAATAACCATTAAAATAAAAATGCCTAATGATATATTTGGCCATACAAGGCATGAAGATCACAGTGATGAGATTCTGATGCTTGATGTCAGAGTCAAGAAATTAAGAAGTGATTTACAAGCTTTACAAACCACACTCAATGCCAGTCTTCAATTAGAAATTACAAATTTACAATCACAATGCATGGACCCTCTTCTTAAAATTGATTCTGAACTCAAATTGTTGCTTCAGAAATATACTGACCTGGCCACATTAGATAATTTTCAAAGTTTAGAAGAAGCTGTAGCAGCTCTTCAAGCCAAATTTAAGACCCAGGCTAACAACTCCGAGCAATTGAAACAGCAATTGGAAGAGCAGATAAATAATGTCCAGACACAGCTCCAAACAATTGTCAAAAGCATAAAATCACAAGAAGATTTTGATCTAGTGATTTCCACTCTAAAAGAACAGATTCAATCACTCCAAATACCTAATCTGGACCCTCTGAACAATGCCATATCCGAGGTTAAAGAAAAAATTGAGACACTTGAAAATTTTATGAACAATTTACCATCTTCTGATGCTTTGAATGCAATAACTCGGAGTGTAGCAAATATTAAGCTGCAACTTGAAACATATGAAGATTTTGGAAAAATTCAAAGTTCCATAACCCATCTTGAAGGTACAATAGCAGCAGTGCAAAGTGATTTGGCAAATGTACAAGAATCTCGCCTGCCCGGTATTGTAGATACTCTTGTTAGTGTCCAGCAACAGATCACAAAGCTTGAAAACCTCAACACTGAATCTGAACTATCTCATTTTCATCACTTGATAGATGATATCCAAACAAAGCTTGAAATTTTACAACAATCAACACCCTCTCAGGCAGATATAGCCCTGCTCCAAAATGCTATGCAAAATGTGGCTGATGCTTCTGAATTAAATAATGTGAAATTGGCACTTGAATCTTTGCAAAATACAGTATCAAATCTGCCTACATCGCAGGAACTTAAAAATATTAAGAGGGCAGTGAATCGCATATTGAAATCAGAAGATATCAAGAATATCCAGGCAGAGATCAAACAACTTACTCAGACAGTGGCCACTCTACCAACCAATCAACATATTAATGAACTGCATGCCCTGTTTGAGGATATCAGAAGACAGGTCCATGATCTTACTGCTCAAAATTCAAAATTGGCAGTTGTTGAAAATTTGCATCAAATTGTAGCTAATATCAAGCAACAACTAGGGACCATGGAATCCAATCAAGCAAATGCTCTGTCTGTTTTTGCCACCCAGCTTCAAGAAATTGTGCAACAATACAAAAAACTTGTTGTGGACATAAAAATCAAGCCAGGCCATGATGATGTTGTTAGGACCATCAATGAGCACCTTGAATCTGTAACAAGCAGATTGCTCACAGCAGAAAAAGAAATAACAGGCATAATTGAGAATCCAAAACATTCAGTAATTCTTGAATTGTACAGCATCCCCAACAAAGAATATGATTCTCCATTTACACCAGGTGGCAAAATATATATGCTGTCCCCTGCACAATTTTATTACCAGTTTTTTGTTGGGGGCACTTTGAGACCAATCAAGATCAAATATTGGCTTCAACCACAGGCACACCACTACCCCACATTATCAATAACAAATGCTGATAACAAAGTGAAAATCACCAGTGTAGAATTGGAGGATTTTACAGACCCCAATACATTAGAAACAGCCTATACTGAAGATGATGGATCTCTGGAATTTAAAATACAAATAGGGGACAAATTATATTTAGAAAATCCTGTAGTATCAGCTGCTGAACACCCTATAGTTGCAATATTCTTGTTTACATATTATGTCTAGACAAATTATTGTTGATGAATTACACAGACAAGCCAGACATAATTATAAGAGACTCCCAGTAGTCACAAAGGGCATAGATGATTTATGGCAGAGCGACTTGATTGAGTTGTCAAGTGGACAGTTGAAAAACTTAGACAAAATCAACAAGGGCTACAAGTATCTACTTACTGTAATAGACACATTTTCAAAATTTGCCTGGGCTGTGCCACTCAAATCCAAGACTGGAACATGTGTTACAGAAGCCATCAGGACAATCATCAATCAGAGTGGAAGATCACCGCGCTATTTGCAAACAGATAATGGCAAAGAATTTTATAATTCAGTGTTTCAACAATTTATTAAAAGCCGGGCAATAAAACATTATTCGAGTTACAGTGATCTCAAGGCCTCAATTGTAGAGAGATTCAACAGAACCCTAAAAAATCTTATGTATAAACAATTTACACTTCAAGGTAATTATAAATGGGTTAATATTCTTCCAGAACTTCTACATAAATATAACAACTCGGTCCATTCTACAATCAACATGAAACCCTCTGAAGTAACTTCATCTGATGAGCAAAAATTGATCAGGACTGTTTATTATCCTAAATACCAGCCAACAACAAGAAGGGCCAAATACAGGGTGGGGGATCAAGTAAGAATCAGCAAATATAAGCACTTATTCAAAAGAGGCTTTACAAGAAACTGGAGCACGGAATTATTTACAGTGGTTCAAGTTAAACCTGGGACCCTTAACACATATATAATAAAGGATCATCGAGGAGAAATTCTCAAAGGCAGGTTCTATGAACAAGAGCTCAGCAAAACTAAACAGCCTGACACATATCTCATAGAAAAAATCATCCGCAGAAAAGGCAACAAGTTACTTGTCAAATGGCTCGGTCATCCGGAAAACAGCTGGATCGATGCAGACAAAGTGATAATATGAGCACCTGGGATGTTATAAAAAGGCTGCCAGAACCTGAACAGCAGATTAAGAGAAATGGCAACTTGCTACCTGATAATATTAGATGTCTTATTGTTGGGCCATCAGCTTGTGGTAAAACTACACTAATGGTTGATAATTTTTTATTGGCACCCAACTGGTTAGACTGGAAAAACAGGCACTTGTATGTCTTCTCTAAGAGCTTGGAACAATTAAAATATCAACAGCTGATGAAGCTATATGATGGATTGGATATTGCCACTTTTGAACCAGATGTTAAGCCACTTCATGAATGTCTCGATAATTCTGTTGTTGTGTTTGATGACATTATACTGGATAATCAAAACAAGGTTAGAAATTTCTTTACACAGGGCCGACACAAAAACATTGATTGCTTCTACCTGGCACAGACTTTTTCTAAAATACCCAAGCAGCTGATCCGAGACAACAGCAATTTTATATGTGTGTTTCATCAAGATCATACCAACCTCAAACACATACATGATGAATATGTAGGTGGGGACTTGAGCTACAATGATTTTTCTAAATTTTGCAGCAGGTGCTGGAACCAGGACAGTTATGGGTTTGTCACTATTGATATGACAAGAACACCCAATAGTGGCAAATACAGAAATAAAATCAACGATTTTCTAGACGTTGAGACATATATAAATAAACATGAAAAGGCCAATCATCGATGATCTTAAATTAAGAGATTATCTTGTAAAAAGATTTAAGGGATGGAAATCAGAGAACCGTGGAATTTATGAAAAACACAAACAAACAGAACAGCCTGTAATTGATGCTATTAATAATTTAGGTAAGAATATCAAAACTGTTACAGAGCAGAATCAAAATTTGATCACAGAGCTTGTGCCTGTAGCTGCTAGGAACATATTAGATTATCCACTTACCCCACTTTCCAGTATTCATACACCTAGTCCTGTTGCTCCTAGAAGAATTGAAGCTACTCAGGATCCTATTGAATTGGGTCTTCTTGCTCAAAAATATTTAACCACACCTAAAGACAACAAAGATGAGGTCTTTGGCTTATATGCTGACACAGAGCTTGATGGGAGTATCATACATAGAATTGGCAATTTCAAAGTAACATTTATGGGAGATGATATAATTGTTTATTCAGAATCTCATCTTGGACAAAGAGGTGGTTTTGTTAAGTATCTCGGAACACCTGGATTGTGGGAACTGATGACTAGGAAAAGGCCTGGCAGCTATACAGATCAAGATTATGAGGATTACAAAGAAATATTAATAAAATCAGATGCTTTATGCCAGAACAATGATCCCACACAAAAAAGAGTCAAGTCTAGCAGTGGAGCAAAATACAATAATTTAATCAAGCCCATATGGTCACAAATTAAGACTGGCAGTGGAATCAAACAATACAACACCCTGCCTAAAGAATTTGTGTGGGTTGATGATGTCAGGAAACTTGTGGATAGGTTATTGGTGATATCTGGGGAGGAAAATGCTGGGAACAACAATTTTTACAATGAAAAGGTTGGAATTATGGACATGATAAGCACCAAATTGTCTAATTTTATAGTGAATGACCCTAAGGGGATTGGATATCTCATAAAAATTATTAATACTCTACCCCCCAAATTTTGGAATATTTCTGAGGGTCGGGGGTTGGTTAATGACATTATAAACAAGCTGCCATTTGAACTACACATTCCAGGCTATCAGTATTGTGGTCCAGGCACAAAATTGGACCATAGATTAAACAGAGGGGATCCTGGTGTTAATCCCCTAGATGCTGCTTGTAGAGACCATGACATAGCATACAACACACATTCTGATCTTGACAAGAGACATGTTGCAGACAAGAAATTAGAAGAGGCTGCATTTGGTAGATTTGTAAGCAAAGATGCTTCTTTGAGTGAGAGAATAGCAGCATTGGGGACCACCATAGCTATGAGCACCAAACAAAAACTGGGGTGGGGGTTGTGAATATGTATATAATAAACCTACAATGAAGGCCAAGGGTGTTATGTATCAAATACCTTATGCAGGTCTCAAATCTCTTAAAACTATTGACAGTCTCTTGACCAAAAAGCAGCGCAAGAAAAAAAATCTTGTATTGCCAAGGGACATGGTATGAAATTGTTGCTTAGTACCCCCCAATTAAAAAAATTACAGCAATCCAGGAAAAAATCACATGTGGGGGTTTCATATTTACTATCCCGGCCATCTTAGCAGCACTTGGGGCTGTGGGGAGCTTGGCCGGGGGATCAGCTGCCATAGCAAAAACAGTAATAGATGCCAAGAAAAATAGGGCAGAATTAGATGAATTGAAGCGCCATAACCTGGCCATGGAGAAAAAGGGCAAAGGTGTTAAGAGAGCCATGAATAAGTTTAAAAAAAACAAGAGCCGCTTACAAACCAAGATATTGAAGCTTTAATCAAGCCACTGGGCATCAAACATTTTAGGGGTGTGTACATGTCTGATTCTTTACCGGAACAACCACTCAACAAAGAGTGTGGCATTGTTAATTTGGATGAGTACAAAAATCAGGGCACTCACTGGATTTGTTATCTTAAATATTTAAAAGATGAGGCATTTGTGTTTGATTCATTTGGAGGTGTTCCACCTGAAAATTTAATAAAATATTTAAAATCAGCTAATCTTTATTACAATAATGCCCGTGTTCAAAACTTCAGAGATGTTAATTGCGGATATTTGTGTTTATCTGTTCTCAGATATATGTCTCAAATAAATAAACCATCAATTGAAAATTTTCAAAAAGCCTTGTGGTATCTGAAACATCATGGGGGTATTCCATCTCACCAGCCAAAATTCAATATTGAAACTCAAATTACATGATGACATAGTGTATCCCAAAACAATAGCTCTCAGAGCATTTTATGGCATGTACTTGATACCTAATATTACACACCACAACAACAAAATTGCAGTAGGGGATCAAAAAATTGTCATCACTCCAGGGCAGTATAATCTGTCCACTTTAAATGCTCAATTACCCAGAGGTATAGTGTTAAGTCAAAATTCTGTCACTCACAGAGTAGAGATCGTATCTGCTACAGAAACAGTGGATCTGGGTACTATAGGAGAGCTGTTAGGCTTTGAGAACAACACAAAACTTGAACCGGGCATCAAACACACTGCTATGAATATACCCAAATTCTTAGCCATAGAGACTCTGAATATTCACTGTAATGTGGCTGAGGGTATGATCACCAAATCAAATGGTATAGGCACTCACAAACAAACCGGCATCATTGCAACATTCAAACCTAATTCCGAATTTATGGAGCCAATCATCTACAATCCATCCCCAACATTATATTTTCCTGTGTGCCATAATAGAATAGATTACATTGAATTGATGGTCACTAATGAAAAAGAAGAATTAGTTGATTTTGCTGGAGCCACAACAACTGCAATCATAGAGATTAATATTTAAATAAAAATACATACAATGGAAAATATTGAGAGTTATGAGCTACAATCATTCCCCCCAAACAGGAGGACATTTGCAAATTTAAATCAACCCAACACAGAAATTGAGGTTGATCTTGATGTAGGGGATGGATTTATACACCCCCACAGAGCAGATTTATACATCAAATTTGATGTTGTAAAACTCGATGGAACAGATTATCCGGCAAATTCAAATATAAGATTGGTAGACAATTTTGTGCCGCATCTGTTCTCTGAAATTGAGATCAGAAAGCATGGTGTTGTTATAAACAGAATAGATTATCCCGGCATTACCTCCACAGCTTTGGCCACACTAAAATTATCCAAAACCGAAGCTTCTTACTACAAAATAGGTGGATTTGAAGCTGGTGAAAAAATATTATCTAAAAACCACACAGTGCTGTTCCCTATGCGCCTGTTGCCAGGATTCTTCTCAGATTACAAAGATATCATGTGGAAGGGTGGGTTAAGAATTACATTTAGAAGAGCTGCCAATGATAATAATACTTTGATGAGGTACAGTACAATAAACTCTACAGGGGAAGCTCTGCCTAATACCCTACCAGATGCAGGCAAATGCATTATTCAGACTATGGAGTTAAGAATCCCTGTTGTTGAATATGAGGCCAGCTATGCTCTTAAATACAAAGCTGATATAATAAAAAATCCACAGGTTCTTTTGCAATTTTATACATATCAATGCGTACAGAAGCCCGCATCTGGTTCTTATTATGAGTTTGATGCTACAAATTCATTCTCCAGTATTCAATACGACATGCCTGATTTTGTGGTGGTACTGTTTCAGACTGGAAGACACAACAATCAGGAAAAAAATTCAAGTAAATTTGATAACTGCAACATCAAGAACATATATCTTAAAAATAGCAGAAATGAGGTATTTCCTAGAGAAAATTACAATTTAGACATTTCCAAGGATGATTTCCTCAAATTATATGAGGCTTTTTCTTCCTTCAAACGTGTCACTACAGGCAATACTGACATGTATTACACACCAGATGAATTCAAAACACAGAGACCCATGTTTGTAATCAACACCTCAAAAAGGAAACAAGTTGTGGTAAATGACAGGACAAACATTAAAATTATCTGTGAATTCCATGAGGCTTTACCTGGTGACACCATATGTAGTGTTATTCTCATAGGTGAAAAATCATATGTTTATGATGTAAGAAATGAGAGAGTCACGGAGCAATTCTAGAAGGCCGATTCAAACACAGAAGCCCCTTGATTATAAAACAACACTTTGCTGTCAGAGAGACCCAGACACTCTACCAGCTTTGAAACCTCAAATGTATATCAGCTAGCAGTTAATATCTTATGTGTGGGCAGTTGTATATATTTCAATCTTATATCAGGACTCGAACCCAAAGCCCCTGATTACAATGCAACAATATTAACACTTCTCAATATGGAATATGCCTACATTTTACTGGGTTCTGAGACCTTAATACAGACAAAATTGGATTTTGAACTGCCATAATATTTTCTAAGTCTTTGCCTAGGCTCATATTATCAGAATAGAATTGCTTTCAACATGAAGGGGGGCAGTTCATTGCTACTGTGTGAAAATATGTATTTTTATCTCAATAATCTTTGTTACACTTTTACATGTTGCAGACATGTTACACTTTTTCCCCTGTCGCACAGAAAGATTAATGGCCCCTTCAGTGAATCGTACAGAAAAATCATTAATGCTCCCTTCTAGCGTGTAGATTTTATCTCTTGCGTGCCGGCAAGGCATGGAGGCAAAACATTAGTCTTTTGATAGATTCATGCATTTCCGAGCTATAATTGCTTACCCCAAGCAATGGAATTGATCAGAGATTGGAAAAAAGCAGGCAACAGCTCAAATTTGTATATTAAATTAGATTTGTAAGTTATAAAGCATAGAAATATTGCTAAAAACAATATCAAATTGACAAATTTATAAACAACAATCACACAGATATAGCTTTTACATACATGGCCGAATCTGTCTGAGCAGAGGAGGGAGGGGGGGGGGGTTTCAGATCTGGGAGCTATCAACTAGCAGTAATTATTCTCAAAATCTCACATATGGAATGCCACACATATTTCAATCTATCAGGACTCGAACCAGAACCCCTTGTTTATCAATTAAACTTAAACTAGAAGTGAATATGTGTGTGTATGTATGGGTTTTTGCTTAATTTCTGGTGTGGCCAAAAAATTGACAAGTTTATGGACAAAAATCTGGCTGATGCAACTTTTGTAAGTATGCACAAATCAATCTGATGGGCTCTTCCTTTCTGAAAAATTCCCGAGGGGTATTTTCCAAAAATCTTGGATTAGACGGGGTTCCACACTTGAGCAAAAAGCTCATATGGGCATGTTGAGCAAGTTTTAAGTGTAGCAAAGCTGCTGGAGGGGAGCTCTTCCTTTCCGGTCCTGGTTGTACAGTCAATACCACTACTCGTACGTATAAAGGTTTTGCTAATATGGAATGCTAAAGCTTAGTACTTGGCTCTCTCAGAGATTCGAATTCTATTAGGTTAAACAGCATAGAAATTTCACAGCAAGAATTCTCATATTTACTGACGATATTCTTAACAACCTGTGTTTTGATTCCACTACAAAAACTGTATACAAAATATGCAGTCCCTAGGATGAGATGGATGAGGCTTATGAACCTCGACCTATACAGTTGTACAATCTGGCAATGAATAGATGTTGTTGTTTTTTTATTAAGCATAGCAGAGTGTTTTCGCTTATTTTAATATCAGGCAACAATGTTAGAAAGTGGCCCCAAGAATAAAATTTAAAATCACTAATGTGATATGAATTTTTTTACTTGTGTGTATTTGAATATGAAAGTAAAATATTTTGAATAATTGAGGAGGACAATCACAAGTAAGCTTGCAATGGTATTGGGAGGTGTCACGAGTTCAAATTTTAGACGATTTCTGTTAATCTGCTAAGGCGATATCAGTACGAAAAAATTTGTAAAAAAGAAGAGGCTAATGGCAACGATGAGGATGAATAATGATAATTATGATGAAATTGATGTGTGGCACTTAGAAAACAAAAACTTCAAAGTGTATTGCACCAACAGCTACAATTGTCCCCCTCTCCCCAAAATACAAGGCAGTTAACAGAGGTGTGTATATTTGTTGGTTTACGAGTCTGAGGGCTTAAGTTAGTATATTCACTATAGCTATACATATTAAAAAAATGAAATGACCTGAGCAATAAAATATAACAATACCGATTCTGGTTTTTTTTTGTCGGATGACGTAGTGGTAACGTTTGTTGCAATCACACCTCTGATGGTGTATAAAACTTAAATGTTTTGCATAACATGAAATATTGTTAATGGGAATGTGTTGTTTCTAATGTTAAATCACATGAAAGCAGATAACAAGAAAAAAGAAGAAAAGAAATAATGTTGCAGGTAGATACGGAGCCTCAGCCCAAACACATATATGATCAGACAGGATGTCAACGATGCATTCATAACTAACATGTGATTATTCAAAAATTGAAATAGTACAGTGGGAAACAACTAACTAACTAACTCTCTATGTTTTTTTTTTTAAACCGGCACGAATGAGAAAGGAATAAAGGAGATTTTTACAGGAATCTTGTTGGGAAACCTGATGGTAAAAAACCAAAAAAACGAACATGGAGATGAATCTAAAAGAAATCTGTAAAGATTGGAATAGAATATAGCTATATAAATTTTGCTCAGGATAAGTACAAATTGAACTGTAACTACGAATTTTCAGAATCAAGAGTGCTAGAGAATTAATTAATTAATTAATATTTAATATAATGAAGGTAGTAATATAGTATTCTTATTGAGAAGAGAATTTCTAAAAAACTTATTTTTCCTCGTACGTTTACTAATAGCAGTTATATTTGACATGTTTGACTAATCGCGAATCAACGTACGGAAGCTGTTGGAAGCAGTTTGAAGACTGAAATGGCTATGGAGGGACACTTATTATAATGTTAATATCTTAGTATAATATTTTGAGAATTGCTTCTCGATAATGTTTGGTATATAATTTAATTTGTTGTTAGATAAAATACATAATTATCAGAATTTAAGAATGGAAAATATGAAGAGCGAATGAATGATACGTTTGACTAATCGTGAAGATAAGTATCACAGTACGTTTTATCGTTTCTTATATAAACGTTGAAACGTTTAAGAACGTATAAGAACGTTTACTGAAACGTTTCAACTATTGTTGAAACATTTATGAACATTTTGCCACATTGTGTTTGTGTGTAGCGACTAAGGACTGAACTTTTATTTAGTGAAGCAAA
The DNA here is from genome assembly GCF_977018435.1 of Lepisma saccharinum. Lineage (NCBI taxonomy): Eukaryota > Metazoa > Arthropoda > Insecta > Zygentoma > Lepismatidae > Lepisma > Lepisma saccharinum. Next base: position 12,687,110 of record NC_139229.1, read on the forward strand.
TTTCGCCCTGGTTACTATATTTTCAAGTATTTACACTGTTGGAAGTCATTGTAAAAATTTACAATACTCTATCGTTAAAATTTAAGTCTTTCTGTTAATTTACACAAACACTATGAATTAAAATTGATGTCAGCGCCGTGGCAAGAATGAGAAGTAAAGATGGCGTTGGTAATACTAAAGGCAGACACACGCACCCGTACACGTGCGCGCGCGCACACACACACATACACACATGTAAATTGTCGATTGCTAATTTCGCACTTGTTTCTTATTTTTTCTGTGATTCTATGGAATGAAATCATACTTCTCCTGGAGAAGATATTGTTATCTGCTTAAGTTTCTGTTTCAATTCTTGAACACTACGTTTGCGGGAAACAAAATGAACATGGTTGATGTACAATTTTTCGCTGGCTGAACAATATTGAGATATACGAAAATCTTTCAAATTTAAATATGAATATTTTATTTTGCACAAATATCTATAAACATTATCAATTACAATTGTGTGCACCATAAATATATTTCTGTAAACCGAAACGGTAAAATTACATTAAGCTTCCCCGATGGCGTAGTGGTAACGTCATCGGCTTGTAATCAAGGGTCCCGATTCGATAACACGGTGGAGGTAAATAAAGGTTCGGATCCCACTTTAAACTGTACGCAAGTGGATTTAAAATACACTTTATTTAAATTACATCAATTATAGTTAAGTTTGTTAATAGTCGATACTACTTTTAAAAAGTTATTGTTAATTTTTACGGTAAATGGATATCAGCCGAAATTGACGACTTGTAGCCACCTTGGTGGCCTAGGGAGTACAGAGGTTTATTCATAATTTCGTTACTGAACGTTTCCGGTTCGAGTCCTGGTTTTGGCATAGGAGTTGCTGTGTGCGAGTCCCTTGGTCACATTAATCTAATCGACGACATTACCACTATGTTCTCGAGGAGGGCCCTTACCCTGGGACAGTTCCTAGCACTGTGTAGTCCAGTGGTTCCCAACGTCCTCCTTCTCACGGCGCACTATAGTATTTTGTAGTAGATCCCGCGACACACTAACGTACGAGTTGGTCACAGTGCGAGTGGTGACTGACTTTAGAATAACATGACACAATATTTTCCCTCCATCACTGTCGACAATTATGATTGGGTGCGCAATCCATATGCTATGCCCCCAGCATCAACCACCGAACTTCCTCTGGAGAAAGAAGAGCAGCTCCCAGACCGAACACTTCAACTGAAACATGGTGTACTACCACTTACCAAGTCTTGGATGTTAGCAAAGAATGAGTACCCACCAATAGCAGCGGAACCAGTTAATACCCTGTCTAGCGTAAGACGCATTCTGAAGGGTGCACAGTGGAAAGTGTACATTCCAATACTGCTACACGCGATCAACGAGGACGATCCGGATAGTAGGGTCGAATACTGCGAATGGTTTGAGCACATGGTTCGCGAGGATAGAGAATTTGCAGGGACAGTTGTGTGGTCTGACGAGGCGCAATTCAAACTTAACAGTACTGTGAACCTCCACAATTGTGTCTACTGGTCGCCCGTCAATCCTCACGTTTATATGGAGAAGGCGGTGAATCTACCGGGGCTTAACGTGTGGTGTGGTCTGTCATCGCGTGGTTTGATTGGTCTCTTCTTCTTCGAGGGTACCATAACCGGTGAGGTGTATCTCGAAATGATTCAGTCAAGGATTCTGCCTGCCATCCGAACCCTATTTGGCGATGAAATGTTTTACCTACAGCAAGATGGAGCCCCGCCTCACTACCATCGCGATGTCAGGTCGTACCTGGATGACACACTCCCCGAACGGTGGATAGGTCGACGCGGTGCTATTAAGTACCCACCTCGGTCCCCTGATTTGACACCAGTGGACTTCTACCTGTGGGGGACCGTCAAGAATGATGTGTATCGACAAAACCAACTACACTCAACGAGCTACGTGAAAAAAAATAGCATCATGTGCTGCCATTATGCCAGATACACTGACGGTCGTAGTACGGTCTGCAGTTCGGCGCCATAGGAGTTGTTTACAAGTTGCTGGTGGTTATTTTGAACATCTAACATAACTCTCTCTCAGTGCCAAAAATTGTACCCACAAGTCAATTTTGTCAGAAGATATGGACTATCAAACAGTGAGTACATTTTTTTTGGACCTCCTGTATTTGTAAGCTACCAGAAAACGCTGAAGTATGTGCCATACAATAAGCTGTTCTCAATTCGTATGTGGAAAATTGTTATTAAAAAATTAGAAATTCGATTATCTCGAAAACTACTAATTTTCGGACGGGGTATCATATGGTCAAATTTATTGCAAATTGCCTCTACTTTAACCCCTTTCAGGGAATACATGTAATTACCGGTTACCCTGTATACGTACAACTTGTGTGGCTATCGTGTTGTGACGGGGCGCCTTGAATATCGCATCAGAATCCAGAATCGATTCTCGGCTAGTGTCGTGCATTGTTCGTGCGTTTGCTCAATCAAAAGCAACTCCACTTGTTGTAATAGACCTGGGAAAATTATGTAGTGAGGTAAAAGCTCTTTCTCGCTTGATAATTAGAATATGAGAAAATTAACCGGGAACCGGAGAGTGTGAAGGGGTGTGACGTTAAAAATGAACACACTCAAATGCCAACTTCTCTTCTTCGTAGGACGTTCAATAGCGTAGTGGTAATGTCGTCGCCTTGTAATCAAGTCATCCCGGGTTCGATACCCGATAGAGGCACAATTAATGCAGATCCCACTATAAACTGTAGGTCCAGTCCCGATTGACCTTTATGTGCATAAAGTGGACTTAAAACCAAAACTCATCTCAGCTCAACTCGTAGTACGTTCCGCGCAGCATTCTTGCAGGCTAGATAGGCTCTGACGCCTAGACCCACGGCCAACCCTCTTTGGAGGTTGTTTTATTCCCTTAATATATATTTGTCAGTGCCACTTCAGCTATTTCATCACCATTCATCTCCATCTTGTGCATTGCCGAAGGTTCCGGGTTCGAATCCCGACATGGCCGTCCTTTGTGAGTGTCCATGCATCAATTTTAATTTAATCATACCATCACTCATCTTCATATTTACGATTAGCCAAAAGTGGCCGAAAAGCGAAATAAAACAAACCAAATCAATCAATTATACCCCAGCGTTGCGACTGATCTAAAGTAGAAGTAATAACCTAATTGAAATGCAAACTCGGACGTCAACATCGGGGCTTCGAGCGATCAAGTTCCTTGCACTGTTTTGGGCTGAGGTCTCCTTTGTGGCTTTCTCTCATAGTTCTCCAGACGATCACCAAATCATACCGTGGCGCCACAGCCCTTCGAGAGCCGTCCGCCAGTCTGACTCCCACTTGTAGATGTAGATCCAACCAGTTATGGACTGACGTGCGGTCAGCACGACGAACCCCCCAGTCGTTATTGTAGGTTTCCATGACCGTGTTATGCTACTCATTCGTAACTCACAACTTCCTCACGATGGTGGGTGGCCACCGGTCCAATAAAAAAAGCCCAAGCCTCAGGTTATAACGCTTCCCCAAGGAGACTAGAATCTGCGCGCGTCCCGTAGCCGGTGACCAAGGCATGACGTCTTAAACCGCACGGCCACGGTGAGAAACTACCTTAAACTTGAATAGAAAAAAATATATATATTGCTTTTCTGACTCTTAAGTCAATAACAAAAATAAGGATGAATGCTGATTAGATTAATGTGACCAAGGGACTCGCACACAGCAACTCCTATGCCAAAACCAGGACTCGAACCGGAAACGTTCAGTAACGAAATTATGAATAAACCTCTGTACTCCCTAGGCCACCAAGGTGGCTACAAGTCGTCAATTTCGGCTGATATCCATTTACCGTAAAAATTAACAATAACTTTTTAAAAGTAGTATCGACTATTAACAAACTTAACTATAATTGATGTAATTTAAATAAAGTGTATTTTAAATCCACTTGCGTACAGTTTAAAGTGGGATCCGAACCTTTATTTACCTCCACCGTGTTATCGAATCGGGACCCTTGATTACAAGCCGATGACGTTACCACTACGCCATCGGGGAAGCTTAATGTAATTTTACCGTTTCGGTTTACAGAAATATATTTATGGTGCACACAATTGTAATTGATAATGTTTATAGATATTTGTGCAAAATAAAATATTCATATTTAAATTTGAAAGATTTTCGTATATCTCAATATTGTTCAGCCAGCGAAAAATTGTACATCACCATGTTCATTTTGTTTCCCGCAAACGTAGTGTTCAAGAATTGAAACAGAAACTTAAGCAGATAACAATATCTTCTCCAGGAGAAGTATGATTTCATTCCATAGAATCACAGAAAAAATAAGAAACAAGTGCGAAATTAGCAATCGACAATTTACATGTGTGTATGTGTGTGTGTGCGCGCGCGCACGTGTACGGGTGCGTGTGTCTGCCTTTAGTATTACCAACGCCATCTTTACTTCTCATTCTTGCCACGGCGCTGACATCAATTTTAATTCATAGTGTTTGTGTAAATTAACAGAAAGACTTAAATTTTAACGATAGAGTATTGTAAATTTTTACAATGACTCCCTACAGTGTAAATACTTGAAAATATAGTAACCAGGGCGAAATTTGCTTCACTAAATAAAAGTTCAGTCCTTAGTCGCTACACACAAACACAATGTGGCAAAATGTTCATAAATGTTTCAACAATTGTTGAAACGTTTCAGTAAACGTTCTTATACGTTCTTAAACGTTTCAACGTTTATATAAGAAACGATAAAACGTACTGTGATACTTATCTTCACGATTAGTCAAACGTATCATTCATTCGCTCTTCATATTTTCCATCCTTAAATTCTGATAATTATGTATTTTATCTAACAACAAATTAAATTATATACCAAACATTATCGAGAAGCAATTCTCAAAATATTATACTAAGATATTAACATTATAATAAGTGTCCCTCCATAGCCATTTCAGTCTTCAAACTGCTTCCAACAGCTTCCGTACGTTGATTCGCGATTAGTCAAACATGTCAAATATAACTGCTATTAGTAAACGTACGAGGAAAAATAAGTTTTTTAGAAATTCTCTTCTCAATAAGAATACTATATTACTACCTTCATTATATTAAATATTAATTAATTAATTAATTCTCTAGCACTCTTGATTCTGAAAATTCGTAGTTACAGTTCAATTTGTACTTATCCTGAGCAAAATTTATATAGCTATATTCTATTCCAATCTTTACAGATTTCTTTTAGATTCATCTCCATGTTCGTTTTTTTGGTTTTTTACCATCAGGTTTCCCAACAAGATTCCTGTAAAAATCTCCTTTATTCCTTTCTCATTCGTGCCGGTTTAAAAAAAAAAACATAGAGAGTTAGTTAGTTAGTTGTTTCCCACTGTACTATTTCAATTTTTGAATAATCACATGTTAGTTATGAATGCATCGTTGACATCCTGTCTGATCATATATGTGTTTGGGCTGAGGCTCCGTATCTACCTGCAACATTATTTCTTTTCTTCTTTTTTCTTGTTATCTGCTTTCATGTGATTTAACATTAGAAACAACACATTCCCATTAACAATATTTCATGTTATGCAAAACATTTAAGTTTTATACACCATCAGAGGTGTGATTGCAACAAACGTTACCACTACGTCATCCGACAAAAAAAAAACCAGAATCGGTATTGTTATATTTTATTGCTCAGGTCATTTCATTTTTTTAATATGTATAGCTATAGTGAATATACTAACTTAAGCCCTCAGACTCGTAAACCAACAAATATACACACCTCTGTTAACTGCCTTGTATTTTGGGGAGAGGGGGACAATTGTAGCTGTTGGTGCAATACACTTTGAAGTTTTTGTTTTCTAAGTGCCACACATCAATTTCATCATAATTATCATTATTCATCCTCATCGTTGCCATTAGCCTCTTCTTTTTTACAAATTTTTTCGTACTGATATCGCCTTAGCAGATTAACAGAAATCGTCTAAAATTTGAACTCGTGACACCTCCCAATACCATTGCAAGCTTACTTGTGATTGTCCTCCTCAATTATTCAAAATATTTTACTTTCATATTCAAATACACACAAGTAAAAAAATTCATATCACATTAGTGATTTTAAATTTTATTCTTGGGGCCACTTTCTAACATTGTTGCCTGATATTAAAATAAGCGAAAACACTCTGCTATGCTTAATAAAAAAACAACAACATCTATTCATTGCCAGATTGTACAACTGTATAGGTCGAGGTTCATAAGCCTCATCCATCTCATCCTAGGGACTGCATATTTTGTATACAGTTTTTGTAGTGGAATCAAAACACAGGTTGTTAACAATATCTTCAGTAAATATGAGAATTCTTGCTGTGAAATTTCTATGCTGTTTAACCTAATAGAATTCGAATCTCTGAGAGAGCCAAGTACTAAGCTTTAGCATTCCATATTAGCAAAACCTTTATACGTACGTATTTATAACCTCAATTTACTAATCAAAAAATCCCCCTTAACCAACCAATTAGCACATTTATATGACCTTCTATAGAGGAAAAAGACATAACATTTCCGAGCCGGTATTATTAATGTGACATTCTTAACAGGTTAATACATCAATCTTTAAGCAAACACTTAGGAATGTTTGAAATTCAAACAATTCTTGTGACAAAAAACAAATAATTAGGAAATTCTTTTTAACCAAACAATCAACACAAATCTCTCTTTTTTATAGAGAAAAAAAAAAGCACAACATTCCTGAGACAGTAATAGTGAACACTGTCGTTTGAAATTAGAAGAAGATTAATCACACGAGCATCATCATCGTCGACATCGCTTATCCTGACGGGATGCACGACATGTTTATCCAACGTATAGGAATACACGTTGATAATTAAGCGTTTTCCTTCTGCATCTCGTGCTCGTGTTTCGAATTTTGATGTATCAGAAATAGTCACCGGGTATTCGATGCCAGACATTACACTTTCAAAACTCGGACTCGTATTGTTTGTAATATCCAACCCACTGTGGATTATTTTTGCAATAAACAGGATGCAGTGCAGCCAATATACACCAAAAAAAACACTTGTTATCGCTGTTCTGTATATTTAACACAGCCCTCTTGTGCTGAATATTCGGTGGAAGAGGCATAAGTTAAGTACGTGTTGCTAGAAGGCCTTCGTCGTTGCAAGTCATCCATAACCCATTCACTAAGAAATAAGAAAAAAATATTGACGTACTGAAAAAAAAGTTGACTTGTTCACCGAGTTCACAGATGTTTACTCATTGATGACTCCGTCGTTGTCGTCTATCAAAAAACCTAAGTACGTTGGAAACAGTGAGAGAGTTATCGAAAAATCTCCCCCCTTGTCGATTTTTTTTGGTGACTGTAGGTCCAGTTTCGATTAGCCTTACTGTGCATAAAATAAACATAAAAAAACAAATCCAAACCAGAGTATCAACAAATTAAAAAAAATAAAATTTCCCCCCTGTGTACTTGTATAATTTAAAACACCAAGTTCGATACCCGGCGGATTTTACTGTAGGTCCAGTTTCGATTAACATTACTGTGCATAAAATAGACTTAAAACAACAAATCCAACCCCAGAGTACACGCGTCAATACCATCCACCATGAGTAAACTAACATGATCATGATCATCGTCCCCTTCCCCCTCCCTCCGATTGTTACCTCGCTTTTATGTTATTTGCAATAAAAAATAGTTTTTTTCAAGCGCACGTTATGTATGCTCATATTTTTTTTTTGTTTAGCGTAAATTTCGATGTTTAATCAAAACACCACTTCCTGTTCACTAACGCAACTCGCAATTATTACACACACATGCAAAAAAAATAACAAAAAAAAACAAAACTTACCTACAAAAAGCTGCTAGCAATTTAACACACACAAAACAGTTGTATAATCGCGTGCAGTTGCAAAAAAAACATTACTCTTCTCTACAGAAGCTTCCACAGAAAACGAAAGTCATCCCCCTCCCCTCCCTCTCCCCTCTTCTCCTCTGCTGTATGACAAATAGCACAAACATAAAATCAAGATTTTGGAGAGCAAAACATAAAATTTGCATGCATCTGATGTCGAACTAGGAACTTTTATCTTTTGGGGAGTCAACATTATTTTTTTACTCAGTCGTCATATAACATGAACACACGCAAATATTCACATGTGCTTTTTATTATTTTGTGTTCGGTAAGTACAAGTATATTCTTACATAAATTATTGTTTAATTTAATAAATTGTAAACTCGGAGCCTGCTATACTAACATTTCTTCTGTCTATTGAAAGCGAATGTTGCGTGCATACGGAAATAACACAGAAAAAAAAGCGGATGGAAGCAATTTAAAATCAGTGGAGCAAGGTTAGTATTACGAGAGCGTAAAAACATGTGCTTTCATTCAACTTCGAAAAATAAGAATAAATATGTGCATACAGAACACATATGCTTTCTTTTCACAGTTGTAAAATCATATAAATTGTACATGAAGTAAGTTACGGGAAGGCTCTCTCTTTTATGTCTGTGTATATGTTGTACAATTAGGTACAAGTATTGTACAATTAGGTACAAATTGTTGTACAATTATTTTCCCCAGTTGTCCAGTTGGAGTTGGGGGCATAACACTGGTACTATTTGTAATCACAGTGCTTACTCATGTATTTTGTTTAATATTTTATTTCAAATTCACTGTCAGAAACTAGTGTTGCCAGTTCCTGGATGTAGGTTTACCTACTCTGTTGGTTGTCACTGTCAAGCTTCCAGTATTCGTACAGCATAAAAAGCTATAACCCCCCTCTCAAAATATATACATTGTATACGCCAAGATGCTCAATAGCCTAGCAACACATCATGAAAAAACATGCCAAGAGGACCCAGTGGGTTTATAAGTCAGTGCTGCCAACTCCTATTTGTAGGTTAGCTTAGCCAGTAAAAGATCATATAGTGGAATTTTTGTAGAGTGGGTTGGTAACACCGACGAGCATCAAATAATGATTCAAGCATCGTCGGTGTTGCCAATTTCTATTTGTAGGTTAGCTTAGCCAGTAAAAGATCATATAGTGGAATTTTCTTCGGATGGGTTGGTAAAACCCAAGCCTCAAAAAAACATCCAATAAAATTGCCAGATATAAAAAAAAAAACAATAGACCCCCCCTCATAAAAAACTACAGTAAAAACCCACAGTGTCGCCAACACTAGGCCCCCAACAGTATTGCCAGACATAAAAAATACATGGACCCCCCTCAGGCTCTTTGATGAAAATTTACAGTAAAAAAAAAACCAGTAGGTTAACAACACTGTCAAAAAATCTACGGCAGTATTACCAGATGTAAACAGCCCACAGTGTTGCCAACTCTGCCCCTCAAAATATACATCATAAAAAGCTACGACGAGCCTCAAATGATGATTCGAGCCTCAGTGAAAAAAAACCCAGTAGGTTAACAACACTGTCAAAAAATCTACGGTATTGTTGCCAGATGTAAACAGAGGGCAATAGACCCCCCTCATAAAAACCCACAGTGTCGCCAACACTAGGCCCCCAACAGTATTGCCAGACATAAAAAATACATGGACCCCCCAGACCCTTTGATGAAAATTTACAGTGAAAAAAAACCCAGTAGGTTAACAACACTGTCAAAAAATCTACGGTAGTGTTGCCAGATGTAAACAGAGGGCAATAGACATAGCCAGAAATGCTGCCCCTCCCAGTCATCCATCTCTCTTACAATAGCGTGTGTCATATTGCACAGAAGAGAGAGGACATCGCTCACCACTGTTGCCGGCCATAAATCTCTCTCTCTTTTCATCTTACAGCAACATTGGCATCTCTATTTTTTTTTTAGTTGTAAGTAAATTGCCAACACACTCTAGTTAATAATGCTACATATTATACGCACACACGCACACACATACTATATTGCCATCCACCCATCTCTCTCTCTCTCTCTCTTTTACGGCAGTGCGTGTTTGTTGCCGGCTCTCCTTGTTTAGTGTGTGTAGGTTGGCAAAAATTGCTTTATGCACTGTAACGCAAGCCTCAAGCAAAGTTGCCAGCTCCTTGCTTTAGGCTAGGTTAGACCAAGAAAAAAAAAAGCTGTAGGTGAGTGTTGGCAGCTGTCGGTTGTTTAACTCTTCCCTCTCTCTCTTCTCTGTCTTTTTTTTTTTGTAAAAAGTTATGGCAAAAATACCAGTAGGTTGGCAAAAATTGCTTTATGCACTGTAAGGCAAGTCTTAAGTAAAATTGCCAGCTTCTTGCTTTAGGTTAGGTTAGACCAAAAAAAAAACTGTAGGTGGGGCTGTCGGTTGTTTAACTCTTCCCTCTCTCTCTTTTTTGTAAAAGGCTATGGCAAAAAATACCAGTAGGTTGCCAACTTTGCTTTATGCACTGTAAACCAAGCCTCAAGCAAGGTTGCCAGCTTCTTGCTTTATGCACTGTAAGGCAAGCCTCAAGCAAAGTTGCCAGCTCCTTGCTTTAGGCTAGGTTAGACCCAAAAAAAAACCTTGGTGATTTTTTCGAGTAAGATGTTGGTAACACTGCGAGAAAATAGGACTTATGCCTTACGAGAGCAAACCATTAAGGCGAGCCTCAAGCAAGATTGCCAGCTCCTTGCTTTAGGCTAGGTTAGACCAAAAAAAAAACCTTGGTGATTTTTTCGAGTAAGCAGCTGGCAACACTGCCATCAAGTGAGGCTCATGCCTTACGAGAGAAATCCATTAAGGCGAGCCTCACCGAGCCTCAATTGAGGTTTGTGAATGCCCTGACTTCCTCTACTATTGCGCAAGTCTACGTGGACAATATTTCCATTTTGAAATTGTAATGTAGGCAACTGTTTATCTACACTTGACAGTAAGTTTATTGCTGAGAACTAATATGGAAACAGCTTTCTCGAGCAACGTATCTTCGCCATCGTAGAGCTACATTAAAAAAAGTAATAATGTGTTGATTTTGTTTAATGCTCCAATTAAGAAATTTTGGCGAGGAACATTAATTTTGCGAACACGATAACACTAAGACTGAGCGGAAATTGTCATAGCTGCTAGATACTTCAAATGGTCGGTTGCGTATTGTGAATGAGAGAAATCAGTTGCAGTGTTTCACGACGCCAGAATTTAAACCTACTGCAACAAAATGTTAGCTCATACGTTTGGCGTGCATGGGAGTCGTCATGAATTTTATTAGAGGTGGTGAGTCCATGACATAAAATGTAATGATGTAATTTATAACAATAATAAATATCATTATAACTAATAAACTATCATTTTATTATATTTATTAATATTATTTAAAACTTTTAAAAAGTAAAATGCTCCCTTTGCTTTGCATCACGCCATGATTAAGGCGCACAGGGAGTGTGGAGTTAGGGCCCCACACTTTCTTGATCCCGACCTAAGGTGTGGGTGATGTGAACAGCACCACGCCGCTGGCCGCCTTTACCTCACAGAGTTTCCTTCAGGTGTCCACTTTATACGACGCTAGGTAAGTGCCGGAGCCGATTGAACAGGTGGAATAAATCCCGGTTCACCACCGCTGGGATCATACCCGGGTCTCTCGCATGGTAGTTAGACGCCCTAATGACTGAGCTATTATTATTATTGCCTTCGGACAAACTTCTATTCGAGCCACTACACGAATGAAAATCCGTTATATTTAATACACTGAAATGCGTAGTTATTTTATTTTGTAATTAACTTTTACGCAGCTAGTTTAACAAAAATCTTTGAAACTAAAAGCAAAATTTTAATCATATATTTGTGCTTTGTAACTTGTTACATCAAAATCTTCATAATTCAATTTTTTAAAACTCGTGGATCCATGTAGAACTTGCATTAAGTAGTAGAATATGAAAACATGGAGTTTTGATCTGGTTCATGAATTTTATACTTTCATTACTCTGGTGGCATATTTATTTCGTTTATCGGTTACAATATTAACTAGCTTTTATTTTGATTTAAAATGTCATTTTCCAAGGTAGTTGCAGAAACCGGTTTGCTCCCCACCCCCTCTCCAGATGCCCATGTGTTAGATGCACCCAAGATATCTTTTCCAATGGACCCTTTGCCATGTTTTACAAGAGACCGGGAGTGGAAGTGTTTATTATAAGACGATAATGTAGGTTTATATTTGTTAGTGTATTTAAATATAGAATGAACACTTTTCTGTAGTCTGTAATTTAGTCCATAAATTACAATCTTATTTGTTAGCACTATAACCTATTTATTCTATTCACAAATGCTTCTCACTCTGTCTTTCCTGTTTCACTCATGAGTAAAATTACGAACATAATATTATAAAGCAAATACAAAATCAACACAGTACAAATAGAGTGAAACATGTTTTTGTCATCAAGTTTCTTTTTTTTGTATTGTTCCTATTTTTTCCCGTATTCACCAAATAATTATTACAGATTATTCTACAAACTACTATTTCAGTTAAGTCACACCCTTTACATAGAAAATTACAATTGCAACAGGAACTTTTCTTTGCTTTCTACACTAATATTGTGTATTATTTAATAATGTGTCCACCATCCGTCACAATCTATAACCTCATTAAGTCTCTTAGGAACAGACTGAACTAGTCTCTGACAAATTCGTGGTCGGTTTTGAACGGTCTTCCACACGTCCTGAACATGGGCAACCAACTCTTCTCTTCTCTGTTCTTGCCGTGGTTCCCACTCCCTTACAACCATCGACCAGATGTGCTCGATAGGATTTAGGTCAGGTGATTTTGGTGGCCATTGTAAAGTTGAAATTTCCTGGTGACTTAAAAGCCAATGCTTGGTTACATGAGATGTGTGGACACTGCTATTGTCGTGTACAAAATTAATGATGGGCATCTCCTCAACTGGGTATACTGTACGGACAGTAGGAAGCATACATTCTTCTAGCACTGAAACGTACTCCTGTGAATTCATTCTGGGAGAAATTTCTATCAATTCACCCATAGTTGCACTGCTCATCCAGGCCCAAAATGCAGCACTCACCCTTCCACTTCTTTTCTGCGCCAAAACATGTTGTTGAACGTAACGAGTATTTTTTGGTCGCCACACCGTAAGTTGACCAAGTTGATCTGAACTGAACACCTTTTCGTCACTCCATATAACTGTGTCCCAGAATTCTGCAGGTTTACTCATATATTCCAGAGCAAATCCAATTCTTTCATTTCTGTGATAGGTTGTCAACATTTCTTTCCTTGCTGGCTTTCGGCTGTGAATACCTGCCGAATGAAGACGCCTCCGGACAGTTGATGCTGCGCATGGCAGGTTCAGATCTTGACAAATTTTTGATGCTGGTAGAAATGGGTTCATTCTATTCATATTTAATATTTCCGCATCTTGTTCCATGGTGGTTTTGCGTTTCGGGCCTGATTTTCTGCGAGTTTTTAAACCATCTTCACCCTCCTCTTCATATCTTTTAATCCAATATTTAACACAAGATGGGTCTCTGCCAACAGCCATAGCGATATCTTCTACTGACCGGCCATATTCCGACATTCCGATCATTCGACCCCTTGTCACCTCACTTGTATACGGCATCACTTAGAAGTAACAAAGGTCTCTTCAATATTGGTGTATTATTATTATTAATATTAATGTAATTTTTCATTCATACAATCCGTCCTAATAGATAGGGGTAAAGTACAGTATTTTGTATGAGTCACCGACTTACGTAAGGCTACAATTTTATATTAATAACAAGTTCACGTCAAAAGAGAGGTTGGTTCCAATAGGTTGAGGATATTCTGACCCTTCATACTTTCCCCTGGGATTGTCTAGTTTTACTTTTCTCCGATAGCGGCGCCACTGTATGTCGACTGCTACATTTGAACCAACGATTTATATAAACATAGCTAAAGAGCACGAATACATTAGCTAAATATATAGAAGTTAACGCAATTTACAATATATAAATACTTGCGAAGTATAGAAGTGTTTAAAACATTCATATTCATTATTTTTCACCCACCACTGTAAACTAATTTATGACTCGGCATGTTAGTTTAGGGCACATTTACTCTGTGACACGGTGTCTTACGTAATGTAAGAGCACAGAAAAGTTGCCTACTACAGTGGTTCCCTCCCCAGGAGATCAATTTCTGATAAGGGGGTGGAAATATAGTCTGATGATATTGAGATGTTTATATTCTTCCCCGGGAGAATAGCATTGTTAATAATATCGAAAATATTAACAAAACTGTAGCTTAGATCTTCATGAATAAAAATTCACTACCATTATCTTAGCTACGTTTTCAGTTCATTGTTTTGACTTATGAAATAATGCAAATCAACAAATTCATATCCAATCACCTAACACAGACTTGTTTCATTATTTTAGTAAATCGATCGTATCCCCTTTTCGTTTGTGTGTGTGTGTTTTGCAGCAATCACTACTTTTGTAGTCCTTTTAGAAACACGATTACTTAAGAGTGAAGTTATAATTTCAAATTGTTTTACCAGTTTGAATAATTTCTCGATCCTTCTCCTCAAAACACTGCTCAAATCGAAATAAATCTTTCGAATAAAGAAATATTTTCAGGTGGGCATATATCAAGAATACTAGGTAAATATTCTGTGTTAGTGTAATTCTAATTTCTCAAAAATTAATAGATTGGTTGGGAGTGGGGGGGGGCGAAGATTTGAAATTGAGAAACTCACTATTGTCTAATTCGTATGTGGACGAAAATTAAGGGGAAAACTAAAATACAAGTAAATGTATCATTTTCATGTTTTTTTTACACGCCAGCCAGTTTTATAAATATACACATATATGCCATACGGATAGGTGATCTAGTGTGTTCATTGGTTGACGCAGTCACACCCCGAAGTTCCCTGTTTCGAATCCTGGCATGGGTGTTCTCTGTGAGTGTATTTTCAAATAATTACTCACCCTAATCGCCGTGATTGATTAAAAATGACAGAGAGCGGCGCTAAATACCAAAAATGTGTTATAAAAAACTTCAAGCGTCTATGAGTTTCAAAACTCGCGAAACCTGGCCAGTTGTGCTACGACACTCACTATTTCGCAGTCGCTTCTAAATTTTTAATCAGAAAGGAAATCGAAAGTGCTCTAAATGTAGTATCTGTATTCGATTATGGGCTCTCAAGTATATGTTTTTTACCAAAATGTGCAGGCGTCACGGGCCGTTCATGTGAATCATCGCTTACTTTCTTTCCTGGCAACCATAGCCAGGAGCTTGAGCTGCCTGTGCGATATGACGTAACAGGCAGGTAGAACCACCTGACCAGGCTAGTAGTGTATATTAGTTGTTTCAACGCAGTACTTAGTAGGTATGCCTTTTTTTTATCAATCGAATATCATTTTTTGACATACTTTGACAATTTTTTGTCGATGTTTTAGCGTTTAGCGATGTTTTAGTACAAATTTTCACCATACTCATTTTTTTTCCACTCGTACTTGGTAGGTATATTATGATCTTACGTGATACAACTTAACCTATCCTTTTTTTACGATTATTTAATTTTTTTTACGATCCTAAGTGATATAACTTAACCTATCATTTTTTTTATATATGCACTGTTTGAACGTTATTATTTGAGGATCATATTTTGTAGGTATTTTTTTTTATCAATCGAATATAAGTTTTTGACATATTTTGACAATTTTTTGGTCGATGTTATAGCGTTTAGCGATGTTTTAGTACAAATTTTCACTGCACTTATTTTTTCCATTTATACTTGGTAGGTATATCACGATCTTACGTGATACAACTTAACCTATCTTTTTTTACGATCCTAAGTGATATAACTTAACCTATCATTTTTTTATTTACGCACCGAACTAACCTACAAGGGGGACTCTGTTTGTTTTAATATTTCAGTATTATAAGGTTTTCACAAATTTTATATAACCTAAAATGTGTTGGATGTTGATTTTTAGTATGTGGCAATTTTTTATGAATTTTAAAACTGCTCTGTGACCCTCTCGTTCTTCACGTCGTGGACGAAGGACTTCTCTGCAATCAGGATGACGCTGCATAGAGTATCGGCAGGCAGCGCGTCGTGGAACTCGCAAACACCCACTCTACAAAAATTCTACTATATGATCTTTCACTGGCTAAGCTAACCTACAAATAGGAATTGGCAGCACTGACTTATAAACCCACTGGGTCTTCTTGGCATGTTTTTTCATGATGTGTTGCCAGGCTATTGGGCATCTTGGCGTATACAATGTATATATTTTGAGAGGGGGGTTATAGCTTTTTATGCTGTACGAATACTAAAAACTTGACAGTGACAACCAACAGAGTAAATAAACCTACATGCAGAAACTAACAACACTAGTTTCTGACAGTGAATTTGAAATAAAATATTAAACAAAATACATGAGTAAGCACTGTGATTACAAATAATACCAGTGTTATGCCCCCCCCCAACTCCAACTGGGCAACTGGGGGAAATAATTGTACAACAATTTGTACCTAATTGTACAATACTTGTACCTAATTGTACAACATATACACAGACATAAAAGAGAGAGCCTTCCCGTAACTTACCTCAAGTACAAATTATATGTTTTTACAACTGTGAAAAGAAAGCATATGTGTTCTGTATGCACACATTTATTCTTATTTTTCGAAGTTGAATGAAAACACGTGTTTTTACGCTCTCGTAATACTGACCTTGCCCCCAGTGATTTTAAATTGCTTCCATCCGCTTTTTTTCTGTGTTATTTCCGCATGCACGCAACATTCGCTTTCAATAGACAGAAGGAGTTTTAGTATAGCAGGCTCCGAGTTTTACAATTTATTAAATTAAACAATAATTTATGTAAGAATATACTTGTACTTACCGAACACAAAATAATAAAAAGCACATGTGAATATTTGCGCGTGTTCATGTTATATGACGGCTGAGTAAAAAATAATGTTGACGCCCCCGAAAGATAAAAGTTCCTGGTTCGACATCAGATGCATGCAAATTTTATGTTTTGCTCTCCAAAATCTTGATTTTTATGTTTGTGCTATTTGTTATACAGCAGAGGAGAAGAGGGGAGAGGGGAGGGGAGGGGGTACTATTAGCGCCATCTATTAGCAAACAATAGAAATAAAAAGTAGGGTCAAACTTTTTCAACACCCAAAAATTTTAAACGTTCTCGCTTAGTAATACGATCAGCAAAAGACGTTTAAAAGAGTACTCTTAGTCGACAAAGCTAATTGCTAGGGCCCATATATTGCTAAAATGTTCTTTGATTTGCATATTTCTCATACCGCCATATGTTGTTCTAGTTGACTTCTTCCAAAAAAATGCTAATTAGCGAGAGTTAATTAAGCAAGGCAAGTAAAAGAAGCAAATAGGACAATATGTGCCGGCGTGAAATATGTAAAAATTCGACTCGATTCGAATTAAAGTTGGGGGATATTTTGCATTTTTTTCCTATAATGTACAAAATATTTACCGTACATAATCTTTTCCATTTACAACAGTATAAAATAAGAGGAATGTGTGACAATATCCATATTAATTAGGAAGGTATGTCGTATGCTAGGTTAGCTAATTGTGTCTTCTACAGCTTCACTGTTTAGAGGAAAGATGGAAAAAGAGTGCTCTACGGAAACTAACGCTCTTAACAATATTGAACGCCCCGTGAAAATTACATATAAATAAGGCATAAGCGTATTATCTGCTTTCATGTCAGATTTTCCCGACCTGTGAGCTGTAGTGTTTAGGTGACAAGCGACCTGCTCAAATATAATACTGTCGACAATATTGTACGCCCCGTGAAAATTATATATAAATAAGGCATAAGCGTATTATCTGCTTTCATGTCAGATTTTCCCAACCTGTGAGCTGTAGTGTTTAGGGGACAAGCGACGCGCTTAAATATGATACTGTCGACAATATTGTACGCCCCGTGAAAATTATATATAAATAAGGCATAAACGTATTATCTGCTTTCATGTCAGATTTTGCCGACCGGTGAGCTGTAGTGTTTAGGTGACAAGCGGCCCGCTCAAATATAATACCGTTGACAATATTGAACGCCCCGTGAAAATTACATATAAATAAGGCATAAGCGTATTATCTGCTTTCATGTCAGATTTTCCCGACCTGTGAGCTGTAGTGTTTAGGTGACAAGCGACCTGCTGAAATATAATACTGTTGACAATATTGTACGCCCCGTGAAAATTATATATAAATAAGGCATAAGCGTATTATCTACTTTCATGTCAGATTTTGCCGACCTGTGAGCTGTAGTGTTTAGGCGACAAGCGACCTGCTGAAATATAATACTGTTGACAATATTGTACGCCCCGTGAAAATTATATATAAATAAGGCATAAGCGTATTATCTGCTTTCATGTCAGATTTTCCCGACTTGTGAGCTGTAGTGTTTAGGCGACAAGCGGCCCGCTCAAATATAATACCGTTGACAATATTGAACGCCCCGTGAAAATTATATATAAATAAGGCATAAGCGTATTATCTACTTTCATGTCAGATTTTCCCGACCTGTGAGCTGTAGTGTTTAGGCGACAAGCGACCTGCTGAAATATAATACTGTTGACAATATTGTACGCCCCGTGAAAATTATATATAAATAAGGCATAAGCGTATTATCTGCTTTCATGTCAGATTTTCCCGACCTGTGAGCTGTAGTGTTTAGGTGACAAGCGACCTGCTGAAATATAATACTGTTGACAATATATTGTACGTATATTGTATTGTATAGGAGACTAGAAGCATATAATTTGGCGAAAAAAACAAACCCAAAGTAAGGTCATAGAAAATAGTTAAAAAAAAAGTGAGCAATTATATTTTGCATTGCACAGCATTTGGTATTAAATAACATACCCCCAAAAAATCTCTGCATTATGCGTTCTGAAAAAAATTGCCCTACGTGCCAAATTACTGTGTCAAGTAAAAATTTTCAAAGGCACTGTCGTACTTGTGTGCCGGGAAAGCGAATATGTGCGACCAAACTGTGCTCTAAGTGTGGAAACAATTTTTCTATTGACTACTTCAAGCGACACCAGCTTACTTGCAAGAGCACTGGAACATCTCTATCGCAACCTTCCAAGCGAAAGGTAGAAGTAACCTCCCTCGATGCATCGCCACCTACCAAATGCGTCAAGCTGACGAAGAAAGCAGACCGAATTGCGTTTGAGCATTTATTAGAAGACTTTAACATAACATCAGACAGCTTCTGCGATGTGCGTAGTTTTCTGGAGAGCGAGCGAGCTAAGATAATATCCATCCTCAACGATGCATTGGCTACATACTCCACTAAATTCTATGCCGTGCTATGCTGCAAGTATAAGAAACCGTCTGATGAAATACCGGTCTTTTTTCACAATGGCTCGGGATATGATTTCCATCACTTGGTTACACATCTAGGGTACGACAATGCGAGAATCAATGTCCTGGCGCAGAACGAGGAGCGTTATATTAGCATCAGCAAGTGGGTGCCGATCCCCAACTCAAGCAACAGCATCGAGCTTCGGTTCCTCGACTCTCTGAGGTTCCTCCAGGCAAGCCTCGATGCTCTTGCTGGGAAGCTCAGAGACGACCAACTAGCTATTACTACATCAAGTTTCCCGAACTTAGATGTCGCACTCATCAGACGTAAAGGGGTCTACCCCTACGAATACGTCACAGACCCTTCCAAGTTCGAAGAAGAGTTGCTGCCTCCCCAGGATAAGTTCTACAGCCAGTTGAGAGGTTCAGGTATTACCGACGAGGAGTACAAGCATGCTCAGTCTATGTGGGTCGAGTTGGGTTGCCGAATTTTCGGTGATTACCACGATGCATACCTGAAGCTTGATGTGACGCTTCTAGCATGTGCGACGTTTGTTGTGGTGGGATCATTGGGGGAAATGTGATTCTCCCAATATGTCATCTGACTTACTAGCATATGCGATACGAAGAACAGGTGTGTGTGTGGCTTACTAGGATTAGGCTCATGGTAATGAGGTCCTAGTAGCTGAAACGTTGTCGGGGTATTTTGCAATTTTTTTTCAAATATGAACACGTTAAACTGGACTGTCTCGGATTTTGAGTTTTGTATTCGCCCCCGAGAAAATTCTATATAAAATAACATACCTGAAAATTATATTCACAGTAGATTCATTTTTTGAGTTTTGTAATTACCCCAAGAAATTCTATATAAAATAACATACCTGAAAATTGTATTTACAGTAGATTGAATTCTTGAGTTTTTGTATTCGCACACAAGAAATTCTATATAAATAACATACCTGAAATTCTATTTACAGTAGATTGAATTTTTGAGTTTTGTAATCACTCCAAGAAATTCTATATAAAATAACATACCTGAAAATTGTGTCGCTATATACTAGACTTTTTGATTTCTGTGATTTTGGAGAAAGCAATGGCATCCACCACCAGTTTCAATCGTAAAAATGATAAAACTGAATGTGTTACTTGTGGGAAGCTAATCTCAAGGAACAATTTATCGGTACACAGGGCAAGATGTAGCGAAACAGGTTCGAGAATTAATCGTTCGTTACCTTCTAAGCCCTGTGCTCGATGCGGAAAGATGATCAGCATTACAAATTTAAGTAAACACCTCAAAATTTGCAAACCATCGACCGAACAAGGAACATCGAAAAGGAAAATCGATAATTCAGAAACGGAAGCTTCCACTTCCAAGCAAATTAAATTATCTAATGAACGCAAACCAATTAGATCTGCATTTAACAACCAACTCCAGGATTTTTCAATTAAGTCAGAACCAGGTCGTGACATCCTTAGTTTCTTGGATGAAACGAAAACATCTGTACTAAATATTTTAAAAGATAAACTTGAAAACAACTCTATAAAAGTATACGTTGTTCTGTTTTCTGAATACGAGAAAGTTGATGGCACAACGAGTATTTTTTATCATCGTACAAAAAACCAGACTCTTTATTTGGCGGACGTCGAAAATTTGGACAACTTCTATTATAAAGTTTCCAACGAGCTGGTTAAGAAACATGACGATTTCGAGGCTAAAGGGTCGGGATGGTCTCTATGTGGAAGTCCTCACACGTTAACTGTTTACGTGAACCAATTCTCGCCTCTTCGCGCTTCCAGCTACGTTCCTCTTCCACCGAACATTCAACACAAGAGGACTGTGTTAAATATACAGAACAGCGATAAAAAGTGTTTCCTTTGGTGTATATTGGCTGCACTGCATCCTGTTCATTGGTCAAATCATCCAGAACAGGTTTCTAATTACAAACAATACGAGACCGACTTTCAAAGTGTAATGTCTGACATTGAATACCCGGTGACATTGTCGGATATAACAAAGTTCGAAAATCGTGCAGGAAAACGCATCGCTATTAATGTGTATTCCTTCACGTCAGATAAATATCTTGTGCATCCCGTCAGGATAAGCGATATCGACGATGACGATGCCTGTGTAATAAATCTCCTTCTAATTTCAAACGAGGATGTTCATCACTACACGCTAATTCGTTCACTATCACGTTTGGTCAGAAGTCAATCAACCAAACATGCAAACAACATCGAAGTTTGTCCGAGATGCCTAACCACGTTCGACGATCAAAAACAACTCGATTATCGAAAATACACCGGACGTCAAATTGCTATCGAGAAACTTGTCGAACATAAAATTTACTGCGGCGACAACAGACCGGCTAGAATGTTGATGCCCGAAACGAACGAAGTCGAAGAATTCAAAATGCACAAGGCATTGTTGGAACATCCTGCAATCATCGTTGCAGATTTCGAGGCGTTCCTCAAACCACTCTCCTACTGCGAACCGGATCCCGAACTTTCCTCCACAACGCCGTACCAGCTTCATCAACCTAATAGTTTCGGCTATGTTGTTGTGCGACGTGATAAAATAAATGAAGCATATATATACCGCGGGCCAAATGTAATCGAACACTTCCTGGAAAAAATGGTGGAGGAGGTTGAGGTAATTGGTAGCGTACTGCTTACATCAAAACCGATGGCACCTTTAACTGAAAATGAACTTCAAAATTACAATTCCACTGAGGTGTGTCCGGTATGTGATCAAAGTTTCACTGATGAGAACAAAAAAATATTCCACCACGATCATTTCAGCGGAAACTACATAGGTGGAATTTGCAACACGTGCAATCTTAAAATCCAGAAACCTAAATTCATCCCCATATTCTTTCACAACGGAAGCGGATATGATTTTCACCACCTTGTGAGACATCTTGGCTACGATCCGAAACGTATAGGTGTCTTGGCCGAGAATGAAGAACGCTACATTAGTCTCAGCAAGCAAGTGTCGATTCCGGGAACGAAAAATACAATCGAGATGCGCTTCCTGGATTCGTATAGATTTCTCTCTGCAAGTCTGGATGCTTTAGCGAACAAACTCACCGACGATCAATTTAAAATAACTAGAGCTAGTTTTCCCAACGTAGACGTAGAACTCGTTAGACGTAAAGGGATTTATCCTTACGAATATGTCAGTGAAGGTTCTAAATTTAACGACGACGCTCTTCCACTTCCAAGAGAATTTTACAGCAGACTCAGAGAGAAAGGAATCACGGACGAAGAATACCAACACGCGCAACTCATGTGGGAGAAATTAGAATGTAGGACACTCGGAGACTACCACGATGCCTACTTAAAATTAGACGTGACGATACTCGCGGATGTTTTTCAAGCGTTCAGGAAAACGGCAACGAATATTTATAAATTAGATCCAGCGTATTTCTACAGTCTACCGGGATTAGCGTGGTCGGCAATGTTATTCCAGACAAAGGTCAAGCTGGAACTGATATCGGACGTTGACATGTTGCTATTTATCGAAAGAGGGATACGAGGTGGAATGGTGCAATGCGTACAGAGACATGCAAAAGCTAATAACGTACACATGAAAGAAGATTACGATTCAAATCGAGCATCGAATTACATCTTCTACGCCGACGTTAATAATCTCTACGGACATGCCATGGTTCAGAAACTTCCTTACGGGGGATTCGAATGGTTAGATCCCACTTCGATAGACATTATTCATTTCGACGATAGCGAGTGTGGTTTCTTCGCAGAGGTAGATCTCCAATTCTCCGACCACCTGCACGACACGTTTTCGGATTTGCCTCCGACTCCCGAAATCAAATGTCCACCCGACTCGGTTCAAGACAAGCTTTTGTTAACATTGGACCCTAAACAGAGATACGTCGTCCACTACAAGAATCTCCGGTTTTTGATTGGGAAGGGTGTTCAGATAGTAAATGTTAGAAGAATACTAAAGTTTAAACATTCCACGTGGTTAAGACCTTACATAGAAACTAACACACAACATAGAACAGCTGCCACTTCCGATTTAGACAAGGATTTTTTTAAATTAATGAACAATGCGGTGTACGGAAAGACCATGGAGAATGTTAGAAAGCACGTAGACGTGAAATTAATTTCCGATAAGAATAAATGTCGGAAGTGGATAGCTGATCCTAGATTCAAGTCGAGAAAAATTTACAACGAGAATTTAGCACTTTTC
Source organism: Lepisma saccharinum (assembly GCF_977018435.1). Classification (NCBI taxonomy): domain Eukaryota; kingdom Metazoa; phylum Arthropoda; class Insecta; order Zygentoma; family Lepismatidae; genus Lepisma; species Lepisma saccharinum. The sequence goes on from NC_139229.1 coordinate 12,710,594, forward strand.
AATCTACATATAAAATTAATGAAATTCAGAAAACCAATTTACGTTGGCGCAACGGTTCTCGACTTGTCGAAACTTTACATGTTCGAATTTCATTATGACGTGATGAAACCCTTCTACAATGATAAAATATCACTTTTGTACACGGACACCGACAGCTTCATTTACAGCATACAAACACATAACCTATACGAAGACATAAAAAATCCTTCCATGCTTGAGTATTTCGATACTTCTGCGTACCCTCAACCCAACAGATTTGGAATTCCATCCCTCAACAAAAAAGTCCTAGGTAAACTGAAAGATGAATGTAACGGTGATATTATTGTCGAGTTCGCGGGTTTGCGTTCGAAGATGTATGCCATGAGAACAGAGAGTAGTGTCACGAAGAAAGCAAAAGGTGTGGGCAAAAATACGGTGGAGAACAAACTCACCTTCCACGATTACATCGATTGCCTTTACTCACAATCGACGATACTAAGCATAGAACAAAGAATCCAGAGCGTCGACCATATCATCACCACAAACAAAGTTAGAAAAATTGCGCTGGATCCCGATGACGATAAGAGGTGCGTCCTCGAGTGTGGTATTCACACATTGCCTTGGGGACATCGTCGTTTAGAAATAAATAAGAATTGCACACAGTGCAAATAATTAGCACTCACCACCACACACAACAATTTTCACTAACTCAAAAAAAAACATTTTGTTACTCAGTAAAAAAAACAAAAACACTTTGACTGTCATTACAAAATAAAACTTTGACCGTATCCTTAAATAACCAGCATGCCTATGAACTTGTTCGGTTTCAAAAAACAGATCTTCATGGAAACCATACCAGATCATGAAGTCTTACCTTCCGTGTTACCTAAACTCAACGGTCTGTTGATCATTCACCTCAACAGCATTTGGACGAAATTGGATGACGATGTGGGCAAGATGTTTTATGTTTTTAATAACAATTTACATTTCTACGAAATTCCGATCGACGGGAAACTTCAAATCACCGTGAATCCGGAAAACGCAGGCGAAATCAAAATTTCTACCGGCAAGAACATTTTTCGAATCAAGCACGACAAGATGCTTTCTAACATTACGTACGATGTGTCTGCAGGAGATTACCTGTACGTGGAACTCCTCGGAGATTACGACAAACTCATTCCTCTTTTTGTAGAATTACGAATCGTCTATCCTATTATAAATAACCGTTAACAAAATGCCTAACGACATTTTCGGCAACACCAAGCGTGTAGACCACGCAGAAGAGATTCTCATGTTGGACATTCGAGTTAAGAAGTTGAGGACCGATTTGATCGCTTTGCAGGAGACCTTAAACAAAAGTTTAGAGTCGGAAATCGCTACGCTCCAAACGCAATGTCTCGACCCCATTCTGAAAATCGATTCCGAACTGAAAACGCTCATAAAAAATTATGTCGACGTACCTTCTTACGACAGCTTTCAAAATATACAGTTGAGCGTGGATTCGCTTCAAAATGATTTGGCCAAATTACAGCAATTTCAATCGAAAAATGAAGATTTGGAAAAACTGAAACTCGAAATCGAAGAACGAACTTCCGCAATAGAAAAGAATTTCTCTGAACTTCAAACCGTCGTGAACGATATAGATGCAGAACGCTTGCATGTCGTCGTTTCCAAATTACAAGAAGAATTCACCAGCACGTTGGAAGAAATTAAATCCAAGTTGCAGACTTTGGAAGATACAATGACGAACCTACCATCGTCGGACGAACTGCAGGTCATCGGTAAAAGCGTCGCGAACATAAAAATTCAATTGGAGGCCTATCAAGATTTCGAACACATTCAAACCACCATCGCCACGCTTCAGGCGTCCTTGGAATTGATCAACGAAGAAATTAAAAATATTCACGCTGAAGCGAGAGCGTTGACGAGCATTCAAGACACGTTAAGCACGGTTCAGCAGAAGATCGAATATTTAGAAAATTTGAACGTCGAAACGAATCTCGCTCATTTTCATCACGTACTCGACAACATACAGGGTGATTTGGAATCGTTACGGACGAGCGTGCCTTCGAGCGAAGATTTGGAAAAATTGAAAACGGCGGTGACGGCACTATCCGATTCGAACGACATCAAAAGTTCGTTGAGCGATCTCGAGAGTAAAGTGGCCAATCTCCCCACCTCCAAAGAATTGCACGCTTTGAAAAGAAACATATCACGTATGCTGAAACGACTAGAAACGGAAACGGCGAACGTGGAACAGATTCGAGACGAAATTAGTTCGCTGGTGTCGACGCTGCCCACTTCCCAGAGCGTCGCCGACCTTCACACGCAGTTTACAGAGATGCGAAGCATCGTGAACGATCTTACCGAGAAGAGCTCGAAATTGAATCAAGTCGAGAACCTTCAGAACATTGTCGTCAACATTAGAGATCAAGTTGGAGTGCTGGAATCCACGCAGGAATCGACGCTGGCTTCTTTCGGTGCCAAGTTGCAAGAACTCAACGAAAACTACAAGCAGTTGAACGTGGAAGTGAAAATCAAACCGTCGTTTTCTGCCGTAACGGATACCATAGTCGAGCATTTGCTGCCCATCGAAAATAAACTCGGACAAGTTCACAGTAATCTGCTCGGTGTCGACACTAAATTCGCTAAACTGCATTCTCTGCAAGCCATCGAAATCAACAGCGTACCCAATCAACAGAGAATCTCCACGTTCGTCGAAGGTAACAAACTGTACATGTTGCATCCTTATCATCCGTACTACAAGTTTCTCCTCGATGGCACGATTCAGATAAACGAATTTTCGTACTGGTCTCACGGTAGAAAAGCTAGCGTTCCCACCATGACTTTGATATCGAATCGTGGTGTCCAGAAAGCAGGAAACATTCCTCTGGCACGTTGGAACGAAACGCGCAACATATATGAAATACACGAAGACGAAGATCTCACCGTTTTCGACGTGAGTGCCGGCGATAAGCTGATCATTCAAAACACGAGCGAAGTGCCGCCGTCTTTGAATCCCATCACGCTGGTGCTTCTCTTGAAACGTAATCTCTAAAAAAAATGTCTAGGCAAGCCATCGTCGAAGAATTGCATAAACCTGCACGCCGCAACTACGAACGTTTGGCTGTGGTAACCAAGGGCATCGACGACCTCTGGCAAAGTGACCTCGTGGAGATGAGCAGCGGCAATTTGAAAAACGTACATAAATTGAACAAGGGCAACAAGTACCTCCTCACCGTCATAGACACATTTTCGAAATTCGCATGGGCTCTACCTTTGAAGGCGAAAACGGGAACGTGCGTCACGGAAGCATTCAAATTAATTTTTCGCGAAAGCGGCGGCAGACGACCACGGTTTCTGCAAACGGACAACGGTAAAGAATTTTACAACGCCGTATTCCAAAAATTTATTCAAAAACACAAGATTCGACATTATTCGAGCTTCAGTCACATCAAAGCCAGCATCGTGGAAAGATTCAATCGAACCTTGAAAACACACATGTGGAAACGATTCACGCTTCGGGGAAATTACAAGTGGGTCGACATCCTGCCGGAACTCGTCGACACCTATAATGATACGGTACACAGAACGATAGGCATGAAGCCAGCCGACGTTACCAAGTCCGACGAGCAGCGTTTAATTTCTACAGTTTACTGTCCAAAGTACACACCCACGACAAAAAAAGCTAAATACAAAATTGGAGACCAGGTGAGGATCAGCAAATTCAAACGCACCTTCGAGAAGGGATTCACAAAAAATTGGAGCACGGAACTCTTTACGGTGGTTCGAGTTCTACCTGGAAACCGACACACGTATATAATAAAAGATAGTAGCGGCGAGATTTTGAAAGGAAGATTTTACGAAGAGGAACTCTCTAAAACAAAACACCCCGACACGTACCTCATCGAGAAAGTATTGCGTAGGAAAGGTGACAAACTTTTTGTCAAATGGCTGGGACTTCCGGAAAAGAGTTGGATCGACGCAGACGAAGTGATCTTGTGAGTACGTGGAACGTGGTGAAGCGTCTACCGGATCCGGAAAGTCAAACGAGAAAAAAAAAGAACGGCGAGTTGCTTCCCGACAGCATCCGCTGTGTGATCGTAGGTCCTTCGGGGTGTGGGAAAACGACACTGCTCGTGGACAATTTTCTCCTCGCACCGAATTGGTTAGATTGGAAGAACAGGCACCTGTACGTGTTCTCGAAAAGTTTGGAGCAATCCAAATACCAGCAACTGATGAAACTGTACGATGGTCTGGATATTGCAACGTTCGCCTCGGAAATAAAACCACTCGACGATTGTCGTGAAAATTCAGTCGTTGTGTTCGACGACGCCATCCTGGAAAATCAAAATGAAATTCGCAACTTTTTCACGCAAGGTCGTCACAAAGGAATGGATTGCTTCTACCTAGCTCAAACGTTTTCCAAAATTCCAAAACAGTTAGTACGCGACAACGCTAATTTCATATGTTTGTTTCGTCAAGATCACACCAACCTCAAGCACGCGTACGATGACTACGTAGGCGGAGACATGAACTACAATCAATTTTCGGAACGCTGCTGCTCTACTTGCTGGAACGGTGACGATTTCGGATTCGCGACGATCGACATGACGAGGAAACCCAACTATGGAAAATACAGAAACAAAATCAACGACTTTCTAAACGTTGCAACGTTGTGAGAAACGACGTGTATAAATAACGTCATGACGAAACGAAAAATCGAAGACGAAAATCTCAAGCTTCGCGATTACCTCGCGAAACGCTTCAAAGGTTGGAAATCCGAGAATCGCGGATTCTACGAAGAGAAGAAACGTCAGGATCAACCCGTGATCGATGCCATCAGCAGTCTAGGTAAAGAAATTAAAAGTGTCACGGAACAAAATAAAAATTTGATCAACGAACTCGTACCGCTCGCAGCTAAAAGTTACGCCGTACCCACACCCATTTCGAGCATTCCTTCGACGCCGTTCGAACTGAAGGATGCACCTGCACGACGTCGAGCCATAGGCAGCACGTCTTCGGATAAAATCGAGTTGGGACCTTTGGCACGAGACTACCTGAGCACGGGGAAATTCGACAAGGATGAAGTGTTCGGATTGTATCCCAGCATGGAAACCAACGAAGGCGGCGGTGTGGTGTGGAAGATTGGGAAATCGAAGGTGACCTTCGAAGGCAACGACATTAAAGTCAATTTAGGCGACAAGGATAGTTGGAACAGGTATCCGGGTACGGTGGGACTGTGGGAACTCGTCGCCAAAAAGCAGCCGAAAGATTACACCGACGAAGATTACCAAAGTTACAAGGAAATTCTGATCATGACGGATGCGTTGTACCAGAACAACGACGCCTCGCAGAATAGGGTGAAATCGAGCAGCGGCGAGAAGTACAGGAATCTCATCAAACCGATTTGGAACCAGGTCAAAACAGGCAGCGGCGTCAAACGCTACAACACGTTACCCAAAGAATTCGTTTGGGTGGACGACGTTAGGAAACTCGTGGACCGATTGTTGGTGATAGCCGGCGAAGAGAATGCAGGCAACCGTAATTTCTACAACGAGAAGGTTGGCATCGTGGACATGATCAGCACGAAACTTTCCAACTTCATCGTGAACGACGACAAGGGCATAGGTTACCTGATCAAAATCATCAACACGCTGCCTCCGAAATTTTGGAACGTGGCCGAAGGAAAAGGACTCGTGAACGACATCATCAACAAGTTACCTTTCGAGATGCATCTACCTGGCTACCAGTACTGCGGACCGGGTACCAAACTCGAGAAAAGATTGGAGAGAGGAGACAAGGGTGTGAATCCGTTGGACGCGGCATGCAAAGATCACGACATCGCCTACAACACCACGCAGACGGATCTGGACGCACGTCACGAAGCAGACAAAAAGTTGGAACATGCAGCTTTCGAAAGGTTCGTGAGCAGAGACGCATCGCTGGGTGAACGGGTCGCCGCACTGGGTACCACCATCGCCATGAACACGAAACAAAAATTGGGGTGGGGTATATAAATAACATACCGTAAAAAAAAAACTTGATATATAAATAACACACATCGTAAAAAAATAATCTTCGGTATATATAAATAACACACATCGTGAAAAAAAAGCAATTAAATTTCTCTCTAACACTTTGAAATTTTTCTTTGATATGACAACTGAAAAAATAAGTGATCTCCAAGCATTAAAACAAATGCTAAATTTGTCAGTCGAGTATGTAAAAATTCAGGAATTGGAAGTCGACAAACCTTACACGATAACTTCCGGTTCAATCGTTTCTACCCAGTATGGTCCCAAGGTACGCCTGTTGCTCAACGCACAATACAGTCTATTTTTACCAGATCGATACGCTAACATGTTATCCGACGAGAAGCTATCTATTTTAATCGAGAACAAAACTCGAATCGTGTACAAGGGGACAAAGGAACTTCTTGGCAAGAAAACGAAGCACGTAATAGAATTTGTGTAACGACTGCGAGGCCTTGAAAATATATAAATAACATACCGTAAAAAAACTACACAAAAAAAATCTCAGAATATATATATAAATAACATACCGTGAAAATAACACATAGAGCATCAACATGAAGCCCAAGGGTGTCGTGTACCAGATACCATACTCCAATCTTAAAAATCTAGGTACCCTCGATGGGTTACTCACCAAGAAACAACGCGAGAAGAAACGTTCTTGCTTGTCGAAAGGACACGGAATGAAATTGCTGCTCAGCACACCTCAATTGAAAAGATTGCAGCGTTCGCGGAAACAGCAAAAGGTCGGAGGTTTCATATTCAGCATCCCGGCCATCCTGGCAGCATTGGGGGCCGTTGGAAGTTTGGCTGGCGGAAGTGCCGCCATCGCGAAAACCGTCATCGACTCGAAGAAGAACAAAGCGGAATTGGAAGAACAGAAACGTCACAACCTGGCCATGGAGAAGAAAAAGGGGAAGGGCATGATGAGAAAGTTTAAAAAAAAGAAACAGAAGCACTCACCAACCGAGACATTGAATCTCTGATCGAACCGTTACAAATTAAACACTTCAGAGGAGTTTTCATGTCCGACTCGTTACCTTCAACCGTGAAAAAAAAAGAATGCGGAGTAGTCAACTTGGACGGTCAAGAAAATCCAGGCACGCATTGGATATGTTACCACAAAAACGACAATGATAAAGCATTCGTTTTCGATTCTTTCGGAGGTGTTCCACCTACAAATTTAATTCATTATCTGAAAACGAACAAAACCTCCATATACTACAACGACGAACGCATTCAAGATTTCGGAGACGTGAACTGCGGTCATCTCTGCCTCTCCGTGCTCGCGTTTCTCTCTAAAATAAATAACCCTACGATCGAGGATTTCCAGAAAGCATTGTGGAACCTCAAACAGCATCACTAGGATGGGCGTGTTCCATCTCACGAGCGAATCTTCGATCTTGAAACTCACGCTGCACGACGACATCGTCTATCCTAAATCCGTGGCTCTGCGTGCATTCTACAGCATGTACCTCATACCTAACGTCACCCAGCACAACAACAAAATTAGCGTCGGAAGCGAACACATCGTCGTCACGCCAGGCCAATACAATCTTTCCACTTTGCAAGCTCAATTACCCAAAGGCACGTACCTTTCTCAAAATTCGGTCACGCACAGAGTGGAAATCCTATCCGCGACGGAGACCGTGGACCTGGGCACCATGGGAGAACTTTTAGGTTTCGAGAACAACACCAAACTCGAAGCTGGCATCAAGCACGTAGCAACCAACATTCCTAAATTCTTGGCCATAGAGACTCTGAACGTACACTGCAACGTGGCGGAAGGCATGATCACGAAATCTTCGGACGGATTGTTAGGAAGTCACAAGCAGACGGGAATCATAGCCACTTTCAAACCAAGTTCCGAGTTCATGGAACCGATCATCTACACGCCCTCTTCGCCGATCTATTTTCCAGTATGTCGCAACCGCATAGACGACATAGAGTTGGTGGTGACGAACGAGAAAGGAGACGTGGTGGATTTCGCAGGTGCCACTACGACGGCCATCGTGGAGATCAACATATAATAAATAACCAGACATGTAAAATGGAGCAAATCGAAAGTTACGAATTGCAATCTTTCCCTCCCAACCGTCGCACGTTCGCCAATCTCAACGAGGCAAACAGGGAGATCGAATACGACGTGGACGTAGGCGACGGGTTTATTCATCCTCACAGAGCGGACCTCTACCTTCAATTCGACGTGGTGAAGAAAGAAAGCGGAAACGCGTTTCCCGCAGCAGCAAACTTGATACTCGTGGACAACTTCGTGCCTCACCTGTTCTCGCAGGTGGAGGTGAGGAAACACAACACCGTCATCGACAGAATAGATTATCCAGGCATCACGTCGACGGCAGTGGGAACGTTGAAATTATCCAAAACGGACGCAGCGTACTACCAGGCCGGGGGATTCGAAGCCGGAACCAAAATATCGACGAAAAGTCACACGGTGCTCTTTCCCATGCGTCTGCTGCCTGGTTTCTTCTCGGATTACAAGGAGATCATGTGGAAGGGAGGACTGAGGATCACGTTTCGAAGAGCGGCCAACGACAACGACGCACTGATGCGATACGCTACTTTGGGTCCGGACGGCACCACGCCGATAGCCAACACTTTACCCGAAGCAGCGAAATGCGTCATCCGAAGCATGGAATTGAGAATGCCGGTGGTGGAATACGAAACGAACTACGCCCTCAAGTACAAAGCGGAGATCTTGAAAAGTCCGCAGGTGTCGATTCACTTTCACGGTTACCAGTGCGTGCAGAAGATGGCGTCGGGAAGTCACATGGAATTCGACGTGACGACGCAGTTCAACAACATACAGTTCGACATGCCAGATTTCGTCGTGGTGCTTTTTCAGACCGGGAGGGACAAGAATCAGGAAAAAGATTCCAGCAAGTTCGACGACTGCAAGATCAAGAACGTTTATCTGAAGAACGGTAGGAACGAAGTGTTCCCGCGCGAGAATTACAACCTCGACGTGACCAAAGACGATTACCTCAAACTTTACGAAGCTTACACGGCTTACAAACGCGTGACCGAGGGAAGCGTGGACATGTATTACACGCCCAGCGAATTCAAAGCACGGAGACCCATGACCGTCATCAACACATCTAAGAGAAGGCAGGTGGTGGTCAACGATCGCACCAACATCAAGGTCGTCTGCGAGTTCCACGACGCGCTGCCTGCCGATACTCTATGCAGCGTCATCCTGATTGCAGAGAAGTCCTTCGTCCACGACGTGAAGAACGAGAGGGTGACGGAACAGTTTTAAAATTCATAAAAAATTGCCACATACTAAAAATCAACATCCAACACATTTTAGGTTATATAAAATTTGTGAAAACCTTATAATACTGAAATATTAAAACAAACAGAGTCCCCCTTGTAGGTTAGTTCGGTGCGTAAATAAAAAAATGATAGGTTAAGTTATATCACTTAGGATCGTAAAAAAAAGATAGGTTAAGTTGTATCACGTAAGATCGTGATATACCTACCAAGTATAAATGGAAAAAATGAGTGCAGTGAAAATTTGTACTAAAACATCGCTAAACGCTAAAACATCGACAAAAAATTGTCAAAAATATGTCAAAAACTTATATTCGATTGATAAAAAAAAATACCTACAAAATATGATCCTCAAATAATAACATTCAAACAGTGCATAAATAAAAAAAATGATAGGTTAAGTTATATCACTTAGGATCGTAAAAAAAATTAAATAATCGTAAAAAAGGATATGTTAAGTTGTATCACGTAAGATCATAATATACCTACCAAGTACGAGTGGAAAAAAAATGAGTATGGTGAAAATTTGTACTAAAACATCGCTAAACGCTAAAACATCGACAAAAAATTGTCAAAGTATGTCAAAAAATGATATTCGATTGATAAAAAAAAGGCATACCTACTAAGTACTGCGTTGAAACAACTAATATACACTACTCAGGCTCGTCCCTAGCGACATCCACACAGCTGTCTGGAGAAGGAGAAGGAGAAGAAGCTTCACTCCCCGCCTTCCGGCAGTTTAAATAAATCCCACTGTACATGGCTTCTCTTTCCTTACTACTGCAATCACAAAACTGGAGGAGCAGTGTCCTGAAAAGGAAGCACAGTGGGTTGTTTTGGTGGATGTGCAACGAGAGCTGCAAGGGGTCGGGAAAGAGAAGTTAGAACAAAGTTTAGCCAAAAACCCTGATGTTCAACAAGTCGCAACCAACAAGGATGTGGATTACCGGTTGAAAACAAAATACACACCACTTGTGTCTGTTGACGTTGAACGTTCTTTTTCAACTTACAAGTATCTGCTTAGTGACCGCAGATGCAGCCTCACTCAGAAGAACATATACATTTTGAATGTAATCTATTTTAACAGTTTTCTAGATGACTAATTCTAAGCAAGTAAGAAGAAGCATGTTTTGCTTTATGTCGCTTTCTAATGTATCAGAGAATTTTCTTTGCTTAGTTATATTAAACGATTTAAAACCAGAGAATACTCTGTGTTTATCCAGACAAGTTGAATCATATATGTATGGACTGCTCACAATAAATTCTACATCTGAAATTTAGCACCTATTTTAGCACCTTTTTTGTACAAAAATTGGCACCTTTTTTGCACCTAAAATTCCTAGCTCTGCTAATGATCTAATAAGAACAACTAAATAACCAAATAAATTATAGAAATTATAGGAACCCCATTCAACACCAATTTCTATCATATAACCACACTCACCTCACACGTTGCACATAGTAGCCAGTTCCCCAGTGACGGTTGCCTCAAGACTAGGAACGCTCGTGTCCTCTTCGAGAAAACAAGCATGTCAGCCAATAAACATGAGGCATGACGTAACGCAATAGCACCAACTCCTTAGAGTTTTCAGTCTCCATCTCTCTCTCCCTCTAGATTCTTTGTGCACCTTTTTCTAAACCTGTTAACCTCTCTACAGACCATTCTTCTTCTTCGCTCTCTCATCATATCTTCTTCCCTGTCACTCCTTTCGATCTGTTCCTTTCATTAATTGAGGACTAAAAGTGGTAAACGTTGTAAGTGCCAAAAGCGAAAGTGTTGGGAAATCGCATCGTTCCGCACGTCAACCCCTAAGAACGTTCACACTAGTGACCTCTTTACACGCCGTTTGAACTACTTAGAGGGCTACCAGCCACGTTTACCACATTATAAAGCATGGCACATTTCACAGTTTAACGTGGAAAACGGTGTTTGAATTATTTTGGCACTTACAGCGTTTACCAATTTTAGTCTTCAATTCCATTTCACTATGTTTCTCTCTCTTAATCTCCCTCTCTCTCTATGTTATGGTGACCCATAAATATGACGTCACACGATTTACAATACAGAAGAAGTCTTCAGAAAAGTGCCTTACATTATGTATGTCTAAACACACGGCCATGGAAATATGCGGCAGGGTAGAATTCCGCTGGTGCCACATATGGGAAAAGCAAAGTGAGAGCGGGACAGTAGTCGCTGGTTCCCGCGCACTGTGTGGCAACATCAACCTGGCTGCGTTGCCTAGTTCGAGCGTCAGACCAACCTCTCTCCGGGGCACTTTTGTGTCATCCCTGACCTTTCGAGCAAATGCTGTCAGTTCGTATCACATGGATTGCAAAGACCAACTCTACAACGAGATCTTTCATTCTCTTAAACCTCCCAACACACAGACTCCGACGTTGGTTGGTTGATTTTGGTGTTTTAAGTCCACTTTATTCACAATAAGGCTAATCGGGACAGGACCTACAGTTTAAAGTGGGATTCGAACCATTGTGTGCCTAGAACCCGGGAACTCTTGATTACAAGGCGACGACGCTACTACCACTGCGCCATCGGGGAGGCATTTGTGCTCCCACGTGGCAACATCGCGAACTTTTGACACCCGCTTAATTTCAAGGTCGAGCGTTGAAGTTTTTGTCTTATTTTGAAGGCAAGCATGTTAGCTAGAGGCGCTGATGTTAATGCAGTCGTTCGCAATGTTTCCTTCAAAGTGTCAATTCATTTCCCCTTGAACATCCCGGAAATATTCTCACAGACGTACAAATATGCCATTGAGGACAATGAAAGCGAGTCTGTCACTCCAGTATTTCGAAATGGGACAACGAATCCTTACAAGGCATATGCAATAACCATTGATGTGCCTCACTGAAGTTTCTTGAGACGTTCCAATGGTTGCCGCTTGAGTTTCTGCACGTACTAACTTGCTTATGACATCACAACTGTAGCGGCACATTTCATATTGGCTTTGGCTTGCAATTTGTCTACGGCAGCTTCAGGGGAATTTAAATAGAGGTAGATACAGTGACGGTTTCAACAATTGAGTGCTGAGGCAGAGAGAACAGTATCCGAGGGACAGTCGCATTTAATGTACCATTAAATATCACACAAGACGTGCATATTTGGGCTAAAAGGGCATTTTATTTACCAAGTCTATTTTGCTATAGATCTATAGATGTCCAAGTCGCATGAACGGAATTTGACTGTAATACCCACTGTAGCACGAAAGTCATGAAAAGCTAACTCTTAGGAAAAGTGGGCAACTCCCCTTATTTGTGCAAGCGCGCTCTCGTATGCACGTGCGGATTGTAGAACATATTGAAGCGTTGCAAGAGGGGCGAAAAGGAGGGAGCGAGCGAGGCAGGAGGCTTCGTCGATCGCGTTCTTGTCATCTGATTCGTCAGTAACAGTGCAGTGTGGCATTGTAATCGTGGCAGAAGAAACAGGAGGTGGTTCAGTGGAAAGAAGGGCGCCTTACAGTAATTTTAACCCCTCAAAGCAAGTGTCTCCCCCATTCCTGCTCCGCTGCTTACTGGCCTTGAGGTGAAGTGTGGAGGCGGGAAGCTCACTCCGCATGGAGCGCTCGAGCCTCTACAAGGGCATCCGTTTAGCGTATGTTGCTACCTTATTAAGAGTTTAAAAAATCAAAACACAATGACAAAACGTATTGTAGATAATTAAAGACCACTTCTTGTTCATGGAGATATTAGGTCGTTGTACGGTACACCAATTCTAAACTGTCGATGACGACATAAAGAATCCATTTTTCTTTTAACTTCTACATAAGCGTACCATGGATGTTTTGGAAGGAGTTCGTTCGCCTGCTTTTTTTTAAAAAAAAGTTCAATTTTGTATGGAAAATAGGGTGGAAATATTCATTTTGTACTATTCTCTTCAACACAATAAAGTCCAAAAGGAATTCCTGACATCCCCATAAACCCTCTTGGGTGCGGTCATGCAACTTGTCCATATTTGCCTCTGTGTTCTTGTGTCAAGGTGGAGGGTTACAGCATGTTCCAGACAAACTCTTCACACAATTATGACGAGTCGTATGGTAACCACATGTCCCGTCCATGGTGCAAATTCTTGTGATACCGAAAGGGTAGTGGTGGTCGGTGGATACTACACCTTCGCACGGAAAGTTTTTAACAGGGAGGAGCACAGATGGAGGGGGTTGACAGACCATAAAATGCAAGAACGCCGTAAACCTAGTCCGAGCTATTTTCCCCCCGCGTGTATCCTTGGGAAAACTAGGAGAGATTCTGATGATGACAGTTTCAGATCTTTACCAGAGGTAGGAGGACCTTTTTAAAGTTTTACCCGGAGTTACGCATTCCAACGAGACCACCAAACTTATGCGCTTCGGGACAGCTGGTTTCAAGCGAAATTGCCATAACGAGGCAGCAATTAATACGTCATATCTTAAAAACTACAGCTGAGAATTCAGTTCTGTCTATTTTGTCCATGTTTACAGGGTAACTCGAAAGTCAGGAACCATAAGACCAATGTGGGACTAAGGAGGGCATTTTACTGAAGTTTCCGGGGAGGTGGATATGTTGGTGAGGCTTCGTTGAGTGGCCCACGAGGTCCCCTGACCTCACACCAATGGATTACTACCTATGGGGCCACCTGAAGGCAATGGTTTATTCCACCCACATTCGCAACCTGCACCATCTGAAAGGGAGGATAACGGAATGTGCGCGCAAATACCGCCTGCCACAATCCTAAGTGTCCTGAAGAACTGGGAGCGTCGTCTGAGCATGTGCCTTGCTGAAGCATATCATACAGACAATATAAGCTGAAGTGAATAACACTAACACTTTTGACTCACCCTGTACATAAAAGCATTGCATATTGGAATGAAAACAATATATTTCCTGCTACTATTTTTAACAGACGCATTTGAAAATATTGATTCCCCCTTCGCAGGGAAATATAGGTCCAATTTTAGGTAAAAGGACAGATTTTATAAAAAATAAAAAAATTGTCAGAAAATTTCAAGTTGTCGGACTACTCTATTTGTTTGATTTGCATGGCTGCATTGGTGTTTTAATTATTTATATTTCATTTCATTAATAAAGATAGGGTGTATAATATATATACACACAATAAATAAGAATTGTTGCAGTAAACCAGGGGTGCCGGGTTCGAATACCGGACTGGGCATGGGTGTTCTTTTTTTCTTGATCATTTCATCACATCTTCACTCATCCTCATCTTCGCGATTAGCCAGAAGTGTCAGAAAAGCGAAGTCAAATAAACCACATCAATCGGCCAAATTTTCAGAATACTCCAATGTAATAATGCTCCTCTTTTGCACACTTCTTTTCGCAAAACCATGCCAAAAGCCATACGACTGTTTCGCCGAAAGAGGACATTCCTAATCAAAGAGGGCAGATGCAATTTTTGTTTATCTCTCCCTGATCCTTCTTCTTCCATTTGGGCCGTGCACGTTTTCTGTTCTCTGACGTTCTCTTCTCCGACCTTTTTTTTACGGTTACCCCCTTCCCTTCCACCAGTGTTGCCACAATCTAAGGGTACAATATCCCTTCCCAAGTGGCAAAATTTACCTCTCTTGCCCAATTTTTTCCCTTCATCTAAAGAAATCAAGCATGAACAATAGTAATAATACGACTAATAATAATAATTGATTGATTTGCTTTATTTTACTTCGCTTTTTATGCCACTTTCGGTTAATTTGCGAAGATGGGTATGAGTGATATGATGAAATTGATGAATGGACACTCGCAAACATCCATGCCCAGGCCGGGATTCGAACCCGGGACCCCTGGCGTCGTAGCGCGATGTGCTGTAGAGTGACCACAAGGGAAAAACTTGGACGGAAAGTCCCAGCGCAGCTTTCCCATCTTCCGTTCAGCTCGGGCCATAAGGAAGCATGTTCCACTCTCCCCCTCCCCTCCACGCGGGAGCACGGTGCAGAGGAGTCGCGGGTCTGCGCAGGTTCTTTTGCTTGTCGTTCCACTATAACCACTCCGCCACGGGGGACGGCAATAGTAATAATAATAATAGCAATAGTGCTTTCGTTGGTCCACGTTCAATATGAAAAATGTTAAACAAATTCATCATACACATGCTTATAGGTTTTTTTTTCTTACAGCTTCTGTGCATTGAAATATGAAACTTAACACTGTTTATGAAACATAACAATCCTTAAAATACATTCCCAGATTTGTAGCTGGAAGCGAAAAATCTTGTGTCACGGGTGGGGCAGACGAAACACTGCCTCATCACTTGATAAGAAATTTATTTCAATTTGTGTGAATTTTCAAATGATGAAAAACAAATTATTTAAGACAAAGAGAGGAGGAAATTGACCTTTTAATATTCTAGTGGAGTTGAGGGGGACATGTAACAGTTCAAGGCATAGGTACCGACTCCATGGGGCTTGGGGGGCTCGAGCCCCCCCAATGTTAACGATGTGGGGGCAGAGCCCGCCAAATAATTTTGCTTAAGAGGATCTAATGTATTATTTTGCTTCTCTTGTAATGCTTACTCTGAATTGTGCCACATGAACTTAACTTTAAATACACATTTGAAATGTTCTAGACAATCAACTTTGGTGGGCTGAGACCGCTAAACCATCAACTTTGGGGGACTATGACCAGAGACAGCAAACACATGACTTATTACTATATAATAAGTATATAATTATGAGTATTGTTAACATTTTTACTAAAAAGAGTTTCAAAAGAAGATGTGCATGAACTAGGGGAGTGGATGGGACGTTCGGGCTACAAATGGCTCTCACATGACATTCAGAACGAGATCATTGATATATTAGGGAGATCTGTTATGCGCTCCGTGGCAGCAGATATTAAAAGTCGGGAATATTTTGTTATTATGGTTGACGAAATTTGTGACATATCCATCCGTGAACAATTTACATTTTGCATTCGAACTGTAAATGAAAATGTTAATATTTTTGAGGAATTCATGGGCTTTTACGAGATTCCGAACACTGAGGCCAAAACTTAAAAAAGGGAGTGAGTGAGTCATTCATTAATTTATTTCAGTGAGCGAGCCCCCCAATAATTTTGACAAGTCGGCGCACAAGTAAATGTAAAAGTTAAAATAAGCAAATAATATGTTAAATACGTTATACTTTCCAACTTAATTATGTATAATACATACAATTGAAAATTTTAGATTGTTCACTCAAAAAATAGGATAAAGTTAAAGCATTGCATTTAATTTTAAAAATGGAGGTTTAGGTGTACTTTCACATGCAACGCCTCCCCCCATATGAAACTGGCATATGATTATAACCTGAGCAAATGTTGAGTCTGATATCTTCAAATTTTTCTGCAATTTGGGTATTTTTAATAATATTTCCATTTTTCCCTTTTCGCCTAAAATTCTGTCCACATTTCCCATCAAAAAGAAAATTTCCTTCAAAAAGGGAAATTCCCCCTCAGATAGCAACACTGCCGCCTACGCTGCCTGCCTTATCTCAATCCCCTCTGGCAGAGTCAGTCTTCAGCAGTCTCAATGGCCGAAGGGAGCGGGTACCTATTTTGGACCGATTCGTGATAAGCATGCATCAACAAATCCTCTGCCTCAGGACCCCTTATCCAGAATCTACCCAAAGCTCTCTCTTCGTGTGTAAACAAAAAAGAAAATAACATCTTGTGGGCGCGGAATCCTTTTCCCCGGAGCTTTATTGCGGTCACTGAGCATTCACAATTTCTCGGTGTTTTCTGTTCCTGGTTCAATGTGTGTGAGCTGGACGACAGCAAGGTGAACATAACATATAGCCTCCTGCCTGATGGAGCGTAGATTTTAGAGTGCTGCAGTACGAGAGGATTTCGGTCTAGCCCCAAATAGTTCGCACGGACGACGCTAGATAGCGTACGGAATCGAGAGCTTCTTCGCTCCAGCGAATAACAGGCAAAAAAGCACGATATACGCTCGAAGCCAAGTAGTACACTCATAACTGTAATTTGTCTATGGTAGTGGGGTCTCAAATATGGATCGTGAGTGAAAGACACAGTGAAATTGAAACTTAAGTAAAGATAGACATTATCTCCATGTTAAAGTGTAGTTTAGTCTATTTTAAGTTAAGGCAACGCTGTTCTATGACATGGGTCTGGGAGGGAGGGGAAACCGTAAACGTCGTACAGTCGATTCCTAAAACAAGGGCTAGGAGTAGGGAGGGGCATGGCAACATGTGGGACACATAGGGAAATGGGAAAATTAAGAGAGGAAGTGGATGCCAAAATGAGGAGCATTTAATACTGGGTAAAACTGATCACCATGGAGGGGGGAAATTTGAAGAAACTCTGTGTACAATCACAGATAAGTGGGGGTATTGGGAGGCAATGGGTAGAAAAAATAAAGACAGAATTATACAGTATAGGGCTGGGATGGGTGTGGGACGAGGGAATAGAGGGGAGAATTAATATGCAGATGCTAGGGACCATACGTGTCAGACTGGAAGACATTAACAAACAGAAAATTTTGGCAGAATTCGAAGCAAATATATCCTTAATATCAGCGAAAATAGTGGATACGGACCGAGAATGGGGAAGGACCATGTGGGGCAAAATAAAAGTCAGGATTGGCCTGGTTCAGACTGGGGGGATGGGCACAAGTTAAACTAAAACGGGGGGCCGGGAGCGTAGAATGCCCGCTATGCGATGAAGACGAGACAAAATTTCACATTCTCCTCCAGTGCAAAGAAACAGGGGAGGCAAGACAAAAATATATCAGGGAAATAAATGAAGCTAACATTGAGAATATAATGACAAGCGTTATTAGGACGGAGGGACCGAGAGGGGGGGAGGCGCAAATTATGAACCTGGGAACTTTCCTACACTATGGGCAAGAGAGCAAAAAAGCTCAGTGAGGAAAGCGAAAATGTGTGAAGGTGGGGGGAGCTACTAAATAAATAAATAAATAAATGTGAGAAAATTTAGGATTCACTTCGGTAACAGTGCAAGTGTAGTGAAAGAGTTGAAATGAAATAGTGTTTGTGAACTCCCAAGCAGTGTGAATGTGGAAGTAGACTGAGAGGAGGAAGGGTGTAGGAAAATTGTACAAAACTTTTTCATCCTTGTATGGTATGTACAGCTGTAAAGGCTGATACTTGAAATAAATTCTATTCTATTTAATGCAGTGATACAAGAAAATGAAGCAGCTGATTGTGAGCTGAAACTGCCAGAACGTATTTGTACATAATATGTGTCCACGATTATTGCCACATTAAAAGGATATTCCAATGTAAAATGTTGACACGCACAAACGAATTATTTCACTCAATACGAGGACTCCACACATCAGCAAACTTTAGCAGAAAGGGTAGGAAGTAAACGGCATAAAAATTCTCAAAAGGTACTCAAATTTATAAGAAAATGAGATGCAAAGTTACTTCATATATTAAAATTCTTACGTACCCCACGTCCCTACTAGGAATTAATCCTTCGCTCTTAAATTGTGAGTAAAATACTCAATACTCTGACAATCGCAACCTGTGGTAAACGAAACCCTCGATTAACCTTAATAAAAGGTCTATTCCTCGTACATGCACTTACAAAGTTCTTACAAACTTAAGAGAACATGGTTAAAAGTCCGCGTCCGTATTTTTTTAAGACTTATTCTCAATTCTTTTAACCCGTTGCCATGGATATTATTAAATCTCGTTGGTCACCCTTCTGACACTAGTTGTCTGTAATACGCTAAATAGTTTTCAAAATAAAAACTGAACGAACTCAAAATTCCAAAGAAAAATAACATGCAACTGTAATGTTCAGGGCATTACTAAATGTACACCCGATTTCATTATAAATGACAAAATAATAATGTGATTGTGTTATTCAACACAGGTGCCTTGCTTTCGTTTTGAAGCCAGTGGGCGGAGCTTAAGTTTGTCTGCGTAAGATGGCCGCATCTACTTCAACCAATGACTTCACAGACAAAAGAACATCGCATCGGCTGCTGCAAGCGCACGCGGGCTGGAAAGAGCATGGAAGTAGGCTCCAACTACAAACGAAAACTCGAGGTTTGCTTTACACTTAAATACTACAAAACAAACTATGACTTGCGTTATTTGCATACGGAATATTATTCCTTCAGGTTTCCTGCCGCTTCTGTTAGTACAGCCGTGTGTTGAGCAGGCACCATTGCTTCCTAAATCTTATTCAAAAGTACACAAAATTACATGCTTTCTTACGGCGTCTTTTTGGTCTGACTTCTCCGATTCTGTCACGTGACCCGGCTTCAGAAACAGCGCGCAGGGCTTACTCCTTCCCCTTCATACCTCCATAATGTAACACTCCCGGATGGTGGAGTTAAGGTCCAGTTGTACTTAAGGGTATGCGATACAATTTCCACGGGAGTCTTCCCAAGCCCTTCCGTCCATGGCAGTGTGCCAACTTAGCTATCTTGGAGCCAGATCTGGCTCTTTCGTGCACTCTAGTCGGACCCTGTGGCCGAGTGGTTAGCACATCGAGCTGCGACGCCAAGGGTCCCGGGTTCGAATCCCGCTCGGGCTTGGTTGTTTGCGAATGTCCATTCAACAATTTCATCACTCATCCCCATCTTCACAAATTAGCCAAGAGGCACAAAACGCGAAGTAAAATAAACTAAATCAATCAATCAATCTATCTTTCGTGCACTCGTTCGGATGTGAACTGGGACCCCCCCCCCCCTGCCCCACTATGATGCCATCTCTGGTTCCGACCCACATAGACCACCTTTCGTCATAATTATACATTTTGCACGTGACGTGATATTGTTATATTGGCTGCATGGCCCCACTCTCTCTTATCTCCCCAGCTACTTCTTTATAGTTCAATGTTAGACGTGAAATTGACATAATATTGTCGTCAGGGAATTCTTTACTTTCGATTTCATACCACCATCGGTGGATTATTGAGATGGGCGATGCCGCCGGATCTAGATGTTGAAAACTAAGAATCATCAATTTAGAGTTAACGATAATAGCAGTGCCCCACCCCTTTGACAACTAACATTACCCTAGAAGGCACTTTATCCAGCCATCGTAAATCTAGCTCCATGAGAGTCAGTTTTAACTCCATTTAAGGTGAAATTTAGTTCTTTTATGCCCATCACGTTTGGCAACACTGCCAGGGGGCAAGGGAAAAAGCATTGATCATATGGGAGTATGATTTGATTCATTCTCTTGTGAATATAAAACTTCCGATGGAATAGAAAGAGATGTCAACGGGAAGAGGGCAGTTTGAAGATGAATTTCACCAGCGGAAACGTCGAAACTTCCATTTGATTAGCCGTAACTTGATGTTGAAGTTGATTCCCCATAAGGAATACATGGGATTCCGAAAATTATTATTCATCATATTCTTCAAACATCGTGTCCAGCTTAATAATCAACATAACAAAATGTTTGCACTTGCAAGATGGAGAGAAATTCATACTCTTGGATACACCCAGGGTTTGTTTTAGTAGCAGTGCCCATTCGGGCGATACTGAAATAAATGCACAATTGGTGCGTAATTGTATCTCCTCGCCGACAGTGTTGCCACTACACAATCGAAGAGACCCAATACTTTATGAAAGGAGAAACTTCAACACATTGCTAGCTAGTTAGTTCAAGTGTAGACATGCATTATCATCTCCAAGTGAATGTAGAACATTGAAAAGTGATTATTTTTAGCTCCGTACCACTTGAGATTTAGCATTTTTATACCATACAGGACTGATAACACTGAAAGGTAGTTTCAAAGGGCCATTATTGAGTTCACGACAAAGAGATTCAAGTGGATGTTGTCTCAGATGACAAAATCATGGCTAATGGTGAATTAGAAGCAAAACACTGTCAATGATTACCAAGTTTCCACTTACATCGTGAAATGAAGAGGGTGATGGAATGCCTCTGAGCATTTGCTTTCGATATTTTCCAGAAATACCTTGCAAAAACCTGCCTTCCAGCAATTCCAGTTTATATAAGCATCTCTCCGAGTAACAGCAGTAGGTCAAGTGCATTTTACAAAGCTTGGTTGTGGTGAGAATGCGATATATTTTAACACATATATCTGTTTGGCTTAAAATTAAGTGTTATTTAGTACTTAACTCGTATCCTATTCTTGACCCTACGTTGTCATCTATTATTGTAAACTTATTTAATTGTATTAGCACTTTAAACTGAAATATGTCGTGCTAAGAGACAGAAGCGTGACGCATGCTATATTCATTTGAGACGTTGAACGTGTTATGGTTGATGATATATTTCCGAAATTTTTATTTGAAATTATGTGTCAAATCCTATTTAATGTACTTCAAATTACATTTCTGAAAGCACCTGGAAAATACCATTTCGTTTCTCAGTTGCAAAGGTTCTTAAATTGAAAGGTATTTGTAACAATATATTGTTATTTCTCGACTGTGTAATCACTTGTTATAAAGAATGAAAAAAATATCTTGTACATTTTATCAATACGTTGATCTTCTTTTGTCATTTTACTGTTGTTAGTTATTTTGCAAAATGGTGTATGAGAAGTAATGTAATGTTACTTTGAGTGATTTGTCTATTTATTGATTTTAATATCAAATATTGTAATATTGCAAAAAACACACCACACTGGAGACAGTCGAACAATGAATTTTCTCACTGGTTGATTGACATTGGACAGGTTCTCCCATAACTACTAAATCAATTCCCAACTAAATTTATTTTTTGCTGAAACCATGCCGATGGAAAAAGTACGTCAGTGACTCTGCACTTAGACAAGAACATAAATTTTCATAGCTTGTGGGAAATTCTCCAGCCTTGCATTTAGACTTCTCAGAAGTAATCAAGAAAGTGTCTGTTCCAATTTAAAGGAAGGTCTATCTTTAGGTTTCGAAGATTGATAGGCGTTATCTGTTTTCGAATCCGAGTTTGTGATACATACTAGTGGTTTTGGACAAAAATAGACAAACAAGACCACAGAGTTACGCAGAAGATATGCATTTTCATTGTAGGCTGAGAAGAATTGATATTTTTTTTGTATCTTTTGCTCTTGTACAGAAGATAAACATTTTGATTGTGGATAGACGTCTGTGTTCGTTTTGATTTTGTACGTAGAAGATATACATTTTCATTGTAGATTGAAAAGACTTGTAACTTTTTGTATGTAATGATCTTCATAGAAGTCTGCTCTTATTGAAGGCAACTTTATATACAGAAATTAAATGGGAGGTGGTCTACAATGTTTTTCGTGCAGAGAAGTGTGTCGCCTGATGCTAACAGATCCACCACTCTATCTTCGCTCTTCCACGTACTCAAACTGCAGGAATCCAGAAGCGAACAGTAATAAAGTGGAAGTATAAGAGTACTCGCAGGTTGAAGACAGGTTCATTGAAGTGTGCGTCTCATTCGAACAGTGATGCAACTGAGTGTGTTCCGGAAACTTCAACCGCCAGACGGAAAACTGTTGAACAAGTGCAAAAATGTCGTAATTATGACGATAAATTCCTGGAAGAGGGACTTACTGTGCTGACTGTAAATTATGTAAATGAAGTTTAATTAAACTTTAAAAAGTGTAAAGGAAAGTAAATATTAAGCCTATATTATACGAATAAAATCAAACGTGGTAACATTACAAAATTCTGTCCTTTTTTTTTACTGAATTAAGTATTATGTTCTGTGGCTAGAGGGTCCTTGGACATGCTGAGGGGACCTCCGATACAAAAAGTTTGGGAAACCCTGATCTAGGGTATACTTTGATCACTCTACTAGTCTTTACATTACTATAAATTCCATTATGATTATTTGTGTACTACCGTTGCTTAGGGTTTCTTTATTATTTTATGCTGTGTGATCCCATACAACCGTTAGAGTATTTGTATGACTGAGCGCGATGCTCTTCCGGCGAACGCTGCATGGCGACTGAAGGCTTTGAACCGCTCCATTCAGGGATGTGTGTTTCACCACGCCACCTACAAAGATGTCAATATGGCGCCAAATTTAAATCGTCTAATTGTTTCTGTTCCACCCTGTATTTAATGTACTCGTATGTTTGGAGGTTGAACTTTGTGCCTGCAAAACAAGGATGTATTTAGGGAAGATCCAAGGGTCCTGACACCCCCCTCGAAAGATTTACCAAGTAAATAAAATATACTTGTTTATCATTTGTTACATAATCGAAGGTTATTTATTTTCATCATACTTACTAGAAGGCAAGTATTAGAGTGGGATCCTGCGCTTTTCAATCGGCACTGCCTAAGATTTATGCAATAAATTAACAATAAAATGCATAAAATATATTAACGAGAACTTTACTTCTCGTCAACTAGACATAACATATTTTCTTGTTATTCAATAAATTAATAATTCTTTATCATTTTGACATTAATTTCCTTGGCAGGAAAGTTGTTTTCATACAACATATATGCTAGATAATGAATACATGTTGTTAGTGGCGGCGATTGGGCTCCAAGGGGGCAAGGTGCTTAAATTGGGGATTGGACAAGAACAGTTTACATTCCCTTGGTATATAAGGTTTAGCCCAAGGTCCGTTGACTTGTTTGCCGCCTGCTTTGAGCTCTTAAAAACAAGAGAGTTGAATGCTTTACAGTGTTGGGAATAGCTGACACTCCGAGAAGTCTCATTCTGATGACGTCACAGAGACCCTGCCGGGGCTGTAAACATGAGGATTGGAAAAAAGACGAGTTATGACCAGACCTTCAAGAGCGGGGGAAACTAGCTGTCTACGGGCCTTGAGGTTTAGCCTAGTGCGGGTGCAGAAGTGGCATAAAGTGGTAGGACAATGCCCCCTACACCCACAAACTGCCGCCACTGCGTGCTGTCGTATTACTATTCGCATACCGTATTTTTAACAATTCATGTAATAATAACAATACAGTACTAATTAATTTACATTTATGAGTAGATCTGTAAATTATATTAACGTATGTTAATTTAAACATTTATATTATTTTTTATTATATTATTATGATCATCACATTATTATTATTATTATTGTTATTATTATTATTTATGAGACAGTTGGTTCGGTCCAGTCCCTTTCCGAAAAGTATTTCTAGATATATACATGTTTACTGCAAAATGAAAAACGTTCCTGCGTCACTAATGTAATGTACGGAAAACGTGTACAAAATTCATTTTAAATTTATACCTCCAGACTTGACATTTAAAAGCCCTACACTGCACTTCCACTCAATGTTTTGCTGATGACACTGTTGTCCGTTATTATTAAGAAACATAGCAAATAAGCATCACAGTCGTGGGGAAATTTTCCATTCTTGACGGTAAATAACCACCAATAGCATTTTAAAAACAGAACAGTGTTGCCTTGCTTTGTAATGTTGATATATAAAAATACGATGTAAGTAGTATTGATCCCCGCCAACGTCTGTTGCTATTTAATATTCGCAATTAATTTGCACGTCCTTATAACTAATTTGCACGGGTTTTAATTAATTTGCACGTACTTAGAACTAATTTGCACGTACTCAGAGTACTTTACATTTATGTATTTGCATGTTTATAACTTTTATGAATATATAATTATTTATTTTATGAAAAAATATGTATATAGAAGGTAATTAGAGGTATTAAACGCTATGCATATGGTTTTATATTCATTACTGCAAAGTATGTAATGTATAAAATGTTAATATTAATGTTTATAATATTGAAAATAAGTTTTCTATGGTTTATGAACCGCTATGAAAGGTGTTAATGGTACGAAAGAAGACGGTCCCGGTACTCGAACCCGCGATATGTAACTGTAATAAATGGTTAGGCTTATAGTGTATACTACGTATGTAATAATGTATGTTATTATTGTATTAAAGACGATGGTACGACACGCTAGACAGAAAACGGTGAACTCCGCGCAGGTAGAGGAGAAAGGAATTTGGGAGATGTGCGGTCAAGGTCAAATGACGTCAGAACGCCACAACAAAGAAAGAACGCGAGAACCTGATTCACCAATCAGAGAACGCGTCGGTAGATTTTCAGAACCGGTTTTTCCAAGGTTAACTAGTACGCAAGAACAGGGGAAAGGTATGCAATACTGTAGGGCAGGGGAGGGATTGAACCAGACAACAAAGGATGTCTGGAATGCGCAGCAATGGTCAAATTTTTTGAAACTGTGCGTCGCTTGCATGATAGAACAGGTTTCTGTGTAAGTAAGGCAAGGTTACCGAGAACACAAGAAAAAAAAAAAGTTGGATACCCAATTAGATTGGAGGGAGAATTTTACTTTGAACAAGGAGAACGAAGCGTAAGGGTTTTTTATCTGTACTAGGAAGAAGGGAGAGCTATCAGGGACTGGGCCTACAGTTTTCACTATTTGTTTTTATCACGGGGTAACGAACCTAGGACCCTTTGATTATTGATTTAGGTAGTAAATTTATGTTACTGTGTGCTATTTAACATAATATTGAGTTTATTTTTACCAAACCTTGACTTTATGTCAAACATTTTCCCAGCTTATCCTTATTTTTACAAAAATAATACAATTCAATCTGTTCAGGAAAGACTTTTAGTTGCATTTTCGACACACATAGTGTGTGTTCTCAACTTCTATCTGTTTATTTCACAAGTTTAGGCTTATTATTACTCAAATAACACAATTTAATCTGTTCAGGAAAGATTTTTAGTTACATTTTCGACACACAAAGTGTGTGTTCTCAACTTCTATATGTTTATTTCACAAGTTTAGGCTTATTATTACCAAAATAATACACTTCAATCTATTCAGGAAACATTTTTTATTATATTTTCGACTTACAAAGAATTTTTTTCAACTTTTATTTGTTTATTTCACAAGTTTAGCCTAATATTTACCCAAATAACACGATTTGAACATGTTTTTATTACATTTTGGACACACACGCACTCACACACACACACACACACACACACACACACACACACACACACACACACACACACACACACTCACACACAGAGAGATTTTTTCCAAGTTTACAGGATTATTCTCTAATTTTACCAAGGGGACTATAACTGGACGTTTATTTACCCCCTTAAATATAACAATATAATGACAAATCACAGGACAAGACGATGCTACCAGATGACTATGTGGCTTTTAAGTCCACCTGCGAAACTTTTTTACTATGCTATTTAGCCTTATAGTTTTTATTCAGGGTAATTTTCAAGTATTACTGACTTTTTGAGTGATAGATTTAATATCAGGGGTTATTTGTATCTGTTATATTATGCGAGTTTTATTTTTTACTACAATTATGACTAAATTCCACTGACTGAAGATTAAAGCTTAGGCTCTAAAGGGGCCATTTAACATGTATATTGACAATTCACAGGAGAAGACGAATTCACAGACGACTGACTATATGAACAATAGGTCCACTTGCTAAACTTTTTTTCTATGCTAGAAGAATAACTTAGCCTTATAGCCTTTTTCAAGGTATTTTTTAAGTATTACTGTTTTCTTTGGGTGCATCAACATTTGGGTTATTTCCATTTGGTTTATTATACGAGGCTACAATCACTATCTGAACACTGAAATCCTCTGATTGAAACTAAAAGCTTAGGCTGTAACTAGGGACTTAGTATGTATATCGACAATTTATAGGACAACACGAACCTTACAAAGGATTATAGGTGACGTAGGACCACACGCCAGAGCTTTGTTAATCTGCAAGAAGCATTTACAGCTAATGCTACGAGGAAATGAGGTTGATTTTTTACTGTTTCACAAGAATGCTATCTTTTATACACCCAATATTTGCTTTTTCAAGTAACTACATGTACCAGAAGCACTTACAGGCCAACTCTAACTAGACTTTGATTTATTCTATATCAGGTGCTAAATTTATAAAGATCTATGATTGTGTATATTTCTGAGGAAGTACGCAAAAGCAGATTACCCGATTAAAGTATCTGAAAAACAGACTTTTCTATGCAAGTATATTTTTATTGACTGGATTATTTAACAGATCAAACAGGAAGACTGCAAAATTCATTAAATGTAGTTCTATAGTATAGGTGGTTTCAGAGGTATAAAAATAACAAATATAATATTTCACTTTTTTTGCTTCTGAGGCTAATTGCGACGCTAAATGGTAAATGGCGAGGAAATGTAACGGAGGAGAAACAGTCCCAAAAGTTATGGGCTGTATGTAAGTTAATACCACAGAGATATTACAGTAGGTGCAGGTTCTACCACCAGAACTCTTCTATTATAATAATACTGGTTATGCTGTACTGTTAGCTAAAGATGCTGATATTTGAGAAACTTAAAAGCTTATTTGCAAAATTTTAAGATAAATAATAATCTGTTAGACTGTGAACATATTTTATATCCATTCTGCAAAAGATCCGATGACAAAATTTAAAAATTGTAATCGCCCAGACAGGGACTCGAACCCTGGACAGATAGGTTAAAAGCCTAACGCTATACCAACTAAGCTATCTGGGCACAAGGTATTATTTTTTTGGAAAGTTAGTTATGTTAAGAAATATATTGAAACACTTGAGAACACTTTTGGTCTGGTTCGACAGAGAAGGAGACAACATTTCCAAATTTTTACAGACTGGGTGTATTTTTCCACTATAGAGGCCTTCACTATATGTAATTCGAAACGCTAAAGTTCAACTAGCTTCCAAAATTGGGGTAAAGATTGTGTTTGGCGATATTAACAAGTTACACTTATATCTAGTCA
This sequence comes from Lepisma saccharinum, assembly GCF_977018435.1. Lineage (NCBI taxonomy): Eukaryota > Metazoa > Arthropoda > Insecta > Zygentoma > Lepismatidae > Lepisma > Lepisma saccharinum. Next base: position 12,738,551 of record NC_139229.1, read on the forward strand.
CGGACAAATAAAGCTAAAACTCTCAGATTTACTGTACTAGCCAAGTTTTAGTAACATTTTCCTTCACTATAGTACAAATACCAAAGAAATAGGTATATTTTATTTATAATTTGACAAAATGTACTACTATTTAATTCACAAAGTTAGGTAAAAAGCAGTATTTTTTAAAAATATTGTTACTGCCTTCACATTTTATGTTATTTAGCCACTAACAACTGGTTTACACTGTTTGGCATCCTTTAAATAGGAAAAGAAGGAATTATTTGTTTAGTATTTTTACTACTTTATATTTATTTAAGAAAACAATTCTACAGTTTAACTTAATTTTTAACAAATTGTTACTAATTTATACATCAAAGTTATGTTATTTAGAGTGTATGAAGGCGTATAAAGTTAATATTTGTACTTATCAGTGCAACTAACAATTATATTCTACACACAAAAGATGATGTTTACAGTTAAATTACTTGAATCAGAGAATAATATTTTACAGTAATTGATTCATTCAGCACTAGTCAGTACTTTTATGCATCAGAAAGTTTTCTTAATTTTCTATTACGCATGCTATTTTGGGCTATTCTTAAAATGTATTTCTAAGGCAAACTGGTTTAATTTTCTGCTTATAATGCAAAGTTGATATAGTTTTCGCACAATGCATTGTACATTTGTTATATTCTCTACTTACAATTCAAATATTATGCTTATTTAATGTATAACTAACTCTCTAGCCTTCTTAAACCCGAAGGTTCATGGCTGCAGCAACACATGCCTTTCATCTGTCCCTGTCCTGAGCAAGATCTATATAACTCCTTTCCTTCCCTACCAATTTCCTTTAGGTCCATCTCTACATTATCCCTCCATCTTTGTTTTGGTCTTCCTATTGGTCTTTTACCATCAGGTTTCCCAACAAGAATTCTGTATACTCTTCTTTCCTCTCCCATTTGTACCACATGATCTACACACCTAAGTCTTTTTGATTTAATCATTCTAATAATATCTGGACATGAATACAAATTATGTACTTCTAAATTATGTAACCTTCTCCACTCATCTGTCTCCTCATCTGTTTTAGGCCCAAATATTTTTCTAAGGATTTTATTTTCAAATACTCTCAATTTATGTTCCTTTTTCAATGTAAGGGACCAAGTTTATTTACTGTATTTAACTTTTATTTTTTGTAATTAACAAAAATTAAAAGCTTATACTGTAGTTATTATATTGTTTTCTATCAGCTTATTTTGAAATTAATATTATTAGGTATAGTCTTTGATTTATAACTATATTGCTTTTTTATCAATTTATCTAAGAGTACTCGCAGACAAACATATGTGTACACACTTTTATGTACATAGATATGGCTTTTTTCAATATTTTAGTATGAAGATTGCACTTTAGCTATTCAAGCAAGGGTAGGAAAGGTAGGAAAGGTAGGATTTCTGATAATTTGTTGCAGGATTTTGTTGTACAAGTATAGATGAGAACTGAGCTGGGAGACTGTTTTGAACCTTTTCATGAGAGTTTGCATGTGAACTGTATGCAAATTGAGCACTATTGACTGTGCATGCTTCTAAGTTTTGCTGTTATTTCACATCAACTCTGTGAGACTGTAGACAGTTTTCCCATTTCAAGTAGTTTTTATTGATTGTATTTGTATATGTTTTGGGGACTTAACAGTTTTATGTTATGAGGCAGTTTATTGTAGAATATTTTTACCGGATTGTTTTGAGATATTGAGTGTCTGCTGTTTTACTTGTAATTATTGTCCTTCTTGTGTTGTGTATTTGACTATATTTTGTCCAAGTTCGTAGTATTTAGAATAATTGTTATTGACTTGTAGATGTAGGGAGTAATAATCCTTTGCAAGATGCCCTATAGCTACTTTAGTCTGAACATTATTCTTAGTGTTCACTTTTGAAGCCTTAGTATTCTGGTAGTATTATTAATGTAGAGGTAAATTAGGCTGAAATGTAGGCATTTTTCTGATACATTATACTCACCTAGTTGTTTCAGCAGGTAGAAGTTGCATGATGGTTTACTGCTGATGATGTTAATTTGCTCTTCTTATGTAGTACGTATGATGTAGCTTACTTGAGTAATTGGAATTTTCTACTGAAAAAAGGATTGCTTGTCTATTTTATTCCTTATTATTTTGTTGTTAATGTAAAATTTGTTAGTTAATGTAAAATTAAAGTAATTAAAAATCAATTTTTCAAATTTAAAGTTTTAAAAATACAATTTTCTAAAATTAAAAGTTATAATAGTACATTTTTTGTTAGTAGAAGTTTATATACTAGAATAAATTATTTTGTTGTTAAAGTAAAATATGTTAGTTAATGTAAAATTAAAGTAATTAAAATTCCAAAAAATAAAAAATCAGAAAAATGCCTACATTTCAGCCTAATTTACCTCTACATTAATAATACTACCAGAATACTAAGGCTTCAAAAGTGAACACTAAGAATAATGTTCAGACTAAAGTAGCTATAGGGCATCTTGCAAAGGATTATTACTCCCTACATCTACAAGTCAATAACAATTATTCTAAATACTACGAACTTGGACAAAATATAGTCAAATACACAACACAAGAAGGACAATAATTACAAGTAAAACAGCAGACACTCAATATCTCAAAACAATCCGGTAAAAATATTCTACAATAAACTGCCTCATAACATAAAACTGTTAAGTCCCCAAAACATATACAAATACAATCAATAAAAACTACTTGAAATGGGAAAACTGTCTACAGTCTCACAGAGTTGATGTGAAATAACAGCAAAACTTAGAAGCATGCACAGTCAATAGTGCTCAATTTGCATACAGTTCACATGCAAACTCTCATGAAAAGGTTCAAAACAGTCTCCCAGCTCAGTTCTCATCTATACTTGTACAACAAAATCCTGCAACAAATTATCAGAAATCCTACCTTTCCTACCTTTCCTACCCTTGCTTGAATAGCTAAAGTGCAATCTTCATACTAAAATATTGAAAAAAGCCATATCTATGTACATAAAAGTGTGTACACATATGTTTGTCTGCGAGTACTCTTAGATAAATTGATAAAAAAGCAATATAGTTATAAATCAAAGACTATACCTAATAATATTAATTTCAAAATAAGCTGATAGAAAACAATATAATAACTACAGTATAAGCTTTTAATTTTTGTTAATTACAAAAAATAAAAGTTAAATACAGTAAATAAACTTGGTCCCTTACATTGAAAAAGGAACATAAATTGAGAGTATTTGAAAATAAAATCCTTAGAAAAATATTTGGGCCTAAAACAGATGAGGAGACAGATGAGTGGAGAAGGTTACATAATTTAGAAGTACATAATTTGTATTCATGTCCAGATATTATTAGAATGATTAAATCAAAAAGACTTAGGTGTGTAGATCATGTGGTACAAATGGGAGAGGAAAGAAGAGTATACAGAATTCTTGTTGGGAAACCTGATGGTAAAAGACCAATAGGAAGACCAAAACAAAGATGGAGGGATAATGTAGAGATGGACCTAAAGGAAATTGGTAGGGAAGGAAAGGAGTTATATAGATCTTGCTCAGGACAGGGACAGATGAAAGGCATGTGTTGCTGCAGCCATGAACCTTCGGGTTTAAGAAGGCTAGAGAGTTAGTTATACATTAAATAAGCATAATATTTGAATTGTAAGTAGAGAATATAACAAATGTACAATGCATTGTGCGAAAACTATATCAACTTTGCATTATAAGCAGAAAATTAAACCAGTTTGCCTTAGAAATACATTTTAAGAATAGCCCAAAATAGCATGCGTAATAGAAAATTAAGAAAACTTTCTGATGCATAAAAGTACTGACTAGTGCTGAATGAATCAATTACTGTAAAATATTATTCTCTGATTCAAGTAATTTAACTGTAAACATCATCTTTTGTGTGTAGAATATAATTGTTAGTTGCACTGATAAGTACAAATATTAACTTTATACGCCTTCATACACTCTAAATAACATAACTTTGATGTATAAATTAGTAACAATTTGTTAAAAATTAAGTTAAACTGTAGAATTGTTTTCTTAAATAAATATAAAGTAGTAAAAATACTAAACAAATAATTCCTTCTTTTCCTATTTAAAGGATGCCAAACAGTGTAAACCAGTTGTTAGTGGCTAAATAACATAAAATGTGAAGGCAGTAACAATATTTTTAAAAAATACTGCTTTTTACCTAACTTTGTGAATTAAATAGTAGTACATTTTGTCAAATTATAAATAAAATATACCTATTTCTTTGGTATTTGTACTATAGTGAAGGAAAATGTTACTAAAACTTGGCTAGTACAGTAAATCTGAGAGTTTTAGCTTTATTTGTCCGTGACTAGATATAAGTGTAACTTGTTAATATCGCCAAACACAATCTTTACCCCAATTTTGGAAGCTAGTTGAACTTTAGCGTTTCGAATTACATATAGTGAAGGCCTCTATAGTGGAAAAATACACCCAGTCTGTAAAAATTTGGAAATGTTGTCTCCTTCTCTGTCGAACCAGACCAAAAGTGTTCTCAAGTGTTTCAATATATTTCTTAACATAACTAACTTTCCAAAAAAATAATACCTTGTGCCCAGATAGCTTAGTTGGTATAGCGTTAGGCTTTTAACCTATCTGTCCAGGGTTCGAGTCCCTGTCTGGGCGATTACAATTTTTAAATTTTGTCATCGGATCTTTTGCAGAATGGATATAAAATATGTTCACAGTCTAACAGATTATTATTTATCTTAAAATTTTGCAAATAAGCTTTTAAGTTTCTCAAATATCAGCATCTTTAGCTAACAGTACAGCATAACCAGTATTATTATAATAGAAGAGTTCTGGTGGTAGAACCTGCACCTACTGTAATATCTCTGTGGTATTAACTTACATACAGCCCATAACTTTTGGGACTGTTTCTCCTCCGTTACATTTCCTCGCCATTTACCATTTAGCGTCGCAATTAGCCTCAGAAGCAAAAAAAGTGAAATATTATATTTGTTATTTTTATACCTCTGAAACCACCTATACTATAGAACTACATTTAATGAATTTTGCAGTCTTCCTGTTTGATCTGTTAAATAATCCAGTCAATAAAAATATACTTGCATAGAAAAGTCTGTTTTTCAGATACTTTAATCGGGTAATCTGCTTTTGCGTACTTCCTCAGAAATATACACAATCATAGATCTTTATAAATTTAGCACCTGATATAGAATAAATCAAAGTCTAGTTAGAGTTGGCCTGTAAGTGCTTCTGGTACATGTAGTTACTTGAAAAAGCAAATATTGGGTGTATAAAAGATAGCATTCTTGTGAAACAGTAAAAAATCAACCTCATTTCCTCGTAGCATTAGCTGTAAATGCTTCTTGCAGATTAACAAAGCTCTGGCGTGTGGTCCTACGTCACCTATAATCCTTTGTAAGGTTCGTGTTGTCCTATAAATTGTCGATATACATACTAAGTCCCTAGTTACAGCCTAAGCTTTTAGTTTCAATCAGAGGATTTCAGTGTTCAGATAGTGATTGTAGCCTCGTATAATAAACCAAATGGAAATAACCCAAATGTTGATGCACCCAAAGAAAACAGTAATACTTAAAAAATACCTTGAAAAAGGCTATAAGGCTAAGTTATTCTTCTAGCATAGAAAAAAAGTTTAGCAAGTGGACCTATTGTTCATATAGTCAGTCGTCTGTGAATTCGTCTTCTCCTGTGAATTGTCAATATACATGTTAAATGGCCCCTTTAGAGCCTAAGCTTTAATCTTCAGTCAGTGGAATTTAGTCATAATTGTAGTAAAAAATAAAACTCGCATAATATAACAGATACAAATAACCCCTGATATTAAATCTATCACTCAAAAAGTCAGTAATACTTGAAAATTACCCTGAATAAAAACTGTAAGGCTAAATAGCATAGTAAAAAAGTTTCGCAGGTGGACTTAAAAGCCACATAGTCATCTGGTAGCATCGTCTTGTCCTGTGATTTGTCATTATATTGTTATATTTAAGGGGGTAAATAAACGTCCAGTTATAGTCCCCTTGGTAAAATTAGAGAATAATCCTGTAAACTTGGAAAAAATCTCTCTGTGTGTGAGTGTGTGTGTGTGTGTGTGTGTGTGTGTGTGTGTGTGTGTGTGTGTGTGTGTGTGTGTGTGTGTGTGTGAGTGCGTGTGTGTCCAAAATGTAATAAAAACATGTTCAAATCGTGTTATTTGGGTAAATATTAGGCTAAACTTGTGAAATAAACAAATAAAAGTTGAAAAAAATTCTTTGTAAGTCGAAAATATAATAAAAAATGTTTCCTGAATAGATTGAAGTGTATTATTTTGGTAATAATAAGCCTAAACTTGTGAAATAAACATATAGAAGTTGAGAACACACACTTTGTGTGTCGAAAATGTAACTAAAAATCTTTCCTGAACAGATTAAATTGTGTTATTTGAGTAATAATAAGCCTAAACTTGTGAAATAAACAGATAGAAGTTGAGAACACACACTATGTGTGTCGAAAATGCAACTAAAAGTCTTTCCTGTACAGATTGAATTGTATTATTTTTGTAAAAATAAGGATAAGCTGGGAAAATGTTTGACATAAAGTCAAGGTTTGGTAAAAATAAACTCAATATTATGTTAAATAGCACACAGTAACATAAATTTACTACCTAAATCAATAATCAAAGGGTCCTAGGTTCGTTACCCCGTGATAAAAACAAATAGTGAAAACTGTAGGCCCAGTCCCTGATAGCTCTCCCTTCTTCCTAGTACAGATAAAAAACCCTTACGCTTCGTTCTCCTTGTTCAAAGTAAAATTCTCCCTCCAATCTAATTGGGTATCCAACTTTTTTTTTTCTTGTGTTCTCGGTAACCTTGGCTTACTTACACAGAAACCTGTTCTATCATGCAAGCGACGCACAGTTTCAAAAAATTTGACCATTGCTGCGCATTCCAGACATCCTTTGTTGTCTGGTTCAATCCCTCCCCTGCACTACAGTATTGCATACCTTTCCCCTGTTCTTGCGTACTAGTTAACCTTGGAAAAACCGGTTCTGAAAATCTACCGACGCGTTCTCTGATTGGTGAATCAGGTTCTCGCGTTCTTTCTTTGTTGTGGCGTTCTGACGTCATTTGACCTTGACCGCACATCTCCCAAATTCCTTTCTCCTCTACCTGCGCGGAGTTCACCGTCTTCTGTCTAGCGTGTCGTACCATCGTCTTTAATACAATAATAACATACATTATTACATACGTAGTATACACTATAAGCCTAACCATTTATTACAGTTACATATCGCGGGTTCGAGTACCGGGACCGTCTTCTTTCGTACCATTAACACCTTTCATAGCGGTTCATAAACCATAGAAAACTTATTTTCAATATTATAAACATTAATATTAACATTTTATACATTACATACTTTGCAGTAATGAATATAAAACCATATGCATAGCGTTTAATACCTCTAATTACCTTCTATATACATATTTTTTCATAAAATAAATAATTATATATTCATAAAAGTTATAAACATGCAAATACATAAATGTAAAGTATTCTAAGTACTTGCAAATGAATTCTAAGAACATGCAAATTAATTAAAACCCGTGCAAATTAGTTATAAGGACGTGCAAATTAATTGCGAATATTAAATAGCAACAGACGTTGGCGGGGATCAATACTACTGATGTAACAACTGATAAGGTAATGAAAGGGCATGTTGGGTAAATCGCAGCTTCATAACAATGCGTCGCAGGTGTTAAATGAATAAAGCCAACAATGGAACAGTGAAGAGAAAAATATGGTGAAACATTAAACAATAACTTCAGCGAGGCGTGGAAACATATGTTTGTGACAGTCTCAAAATTGCCGAGAAAAAACTCTGATTCCACATTAAGCGCTTTAAATATGGTAGCAGAGGCGGGTTTCGAAAAAGAAAGGTCGGGTTCAAAGGCTGGAATTCATAAATTGGAAAAACACTTATGCAAGAATAAATAAAAATGGCAATGTAAGCAGTGGCGTTCCTATTATTGGGTCGAGACCTAATCATTATGGACTGTGGCGGCGATTGGGTTCCAACTGCCCCCCTCGCCCCCTAATAGCCGCCACTGTTTATGGATATACAGGGTGTTCGAGATAGAGCTACACAATTATACACACATATATTTTATCATCTGTAAAGTTTATTAACTTTCTTGTCCCGTTTTTGTTCAAAGTAACTCAGAAAGTTTTAATGTACGGTCGTACACCTAAATGTGGTCACCATTTGTAGCTCGACAGATATCCAAACGATACTCTTGCTTGTGCCAAGTGTTGACCAGCATTTGAGGCGTTATTAACGCAACGATACGCTGTCTCAAATCACCCAAATCGTGGACGGTAATGAAGCCCCAAGGTAAAAAGTCTAATGGGGGTTAAATCTGGCGATCTTGGTGGCCTGTCGTGTTGAGAGCTGTTCTCCTTCTGTTTCTGCGCATGCGTGACTAAACAGCACTATTGATCGTACAAGTGGACTACTGAAATCTCTTATAGATGGTCTATCGACTGAACTTCACTACGAGACAATATAAGGAGAAGTTTTCGCATTAAAAGCAGTTAATTTTGTGCATCTCTAAGCCGGAAACCTTGTATTGTAAACACCATACTACTACGTATAACATTTACAGGTGCTGTCTGAAAATTTTTCTATTAGGCTTTTACGATAGATTTCAGGGGAGGGGTTGAGAGGATTATATTGGTAATTCTCATAAATATGAGAAACACTACACGCACACACAATACATCAACCGATTCTCATCATGGAATTACCTGGAAGTAAACGCCGAATTAACCTGACTGGTCATCCGAGAACACTTGTTTCCATCACTTCGTGGGAAAACTGCAATTTCTATTAGGCTTTCTATCACACAGTGCTGAAATAATTTTCTTGTATTTCTGAGGTATGCCTAGCGGATATTGAAATATCTAGCAGTGGATAGAAAGTTCAATTCGAGAACTATATAGCAATTTGAAAAAAAAAATAATAAATACAGGTGCTGTAACATTTTCCTTTACATTCAAGGCAAAATAAAAAAAATCATGCTGTTCAAGGAACCTAGTGGCTTATTCACGTTATATTAATTTACTTGAGTGTGCTTAGAGTTCCGAAAAAATGTCGTTACAATACAATACAATCATTGCTTTAGTGCATAACACTTCTGCACCATCTACTGCCAATAAAACGAGAGTGCTTTGGTATAAACGTAGCGGGCTATGGGTTTAAACACTGCGATCTAAGAGGACTAAGAAAGCTATACAATAGGGTCTACTGGATTAGTACTACTATTCATGGGCGACCGCCAGGGAGGGCCAGGGGGGGACTTGCCCGCCCCCCGCTCTGAGATTTCTGGAAAGAGTTAATGTAATTCGAATGATGAAATTGTAGAGGTATTTTATAACAAAAGTCGTAAGTTACAGCAACTATTATTATTATTTGAAGTAGGGTTAGCCTACATTTAAGCTTAGTCTATTTTAATGTGATTATCTAACTATAAAAATAACTTTTTGTACTACATGAATTAATGTTAAGTATACAGTTATGCAAATTGTATATAGATATACAGAATGTGGAAATTACAAATGTATGTAATTTATAAAAACATAAGTAGTAGTAGTAATAGTAATGCAATAATAATAACAACAACAAAAACAATAATAATAGCAGTAATAACATTTATATTAATAATAGTAATGATACTACTACTACTAATAATAAAAATAAAAAGTTTTTGTGACTCTGCCCCGATGAGAAAACTCCTGAGGGCGCTCTTGCTTCTGTTTCAGAGATATATGGGGGATGTGAACCCCAAAAGCCACTCTTGGTACGCCCTTGTGTGGGTTTCACTGCTGGGTACTTGGTTGCGACGCCAGCGCCTTTAAAATCTATAGTATTAAGGTCAAATTTCGTACATTCGATAGTAGGCAAAAAAACGAAATAGTGTCACAGTGCATGTGCCATATTAGGCTATTTTGGATTGGACTGTTTAAAGTGAGATCAGAACCACTGTGAGCCTCCATCAGGTATCGAACCTTAGGAACCCCTGATTACAAGGCGACGACCACATTATCATTTCGCCGTTGGGAAGGCTCTCTCTCTCTCTCTCTCTCTCACACACACACACACACACACACACACACACACACACACACACACACACACACACACACACACACACGTAGTACAATCTTGGCACCCCGATGGCGCAGTGGTAGTGTTGTCGCCTTGTAATCAAGGTGTCCCGGGTTCGATACCCGGCGGAGGCACATAGTGGTTCGGATCTCATTTTAAACTGTAGGCCCAGTCTCAATTATCCTTTCTGTGCATAAAAGTGGACATAAAACAAAAGCTCAAAAAACGTAGGCCTAGTACACTCTCAATATAGGAACAAATATATGTGTGTGTATGAATTCCCACACACAGACTTCCAAAAACACACTTTAGCAACTTCTATTATCATCTACATTAACTTCGTAAATATATTCAACATAAATAATTATATGTTAGAATAACAAATCAAATTTCGTGTTTGAACTAATTGGCAGTTTGAGGATTCAGCGCGAAACATGTGGCATTACTTGCATCATAACTTCAAAAGGGATAAAAAAAACATGAAAAAATAAAGTGCCAAATATTCTTCAGTTCATAATGTAGAACATTTGTTTTGCAACTTTTCCCTGTATATGTAAAAAGTAAGATATGAGCCGCCTAACATAGAGGTAAAGGTGGTATTATGAGCCATTCATATATTATGAGCCCCCCCAATATCTGTTCATGGAGTGGCCTCAGCCTGGTGGCGATGATTTGAACTGTTAATTTAGTAACGCCTTTTGCCGCCAGAGAGTTCTCGTTCAGTTGCAGCTGATAGTTTATGAGTGAACGTGTTCTTTTTGTTTTCTCGTTCTGAAAAACTTTGAAAGGTAAGTGTTTTGCTTTTAATTGCAGTACTTATTCATTTAAACTCATCCTAGTGCATTATTGCATTGGATAAAGCATGTTTAAAAGATTGTTTTTGTGTAGATACTATGTAATTTTGCAAGTAACAAAGATTCGTTATGCGTGTTTCAATTCCAATATGGCGAGGGTTGTAAAATGAGCCCCCATCGTGCTTGGTATATGAGCCCCGAAATTTTAAGGGGCTCATATTATATACACTACAGGAGTGTTTTCAACTTTGTCTTTTCAGATGCCACGAAAAGTGCTAGGTCCAAAAAACAAGACCAAAAGAAAAAACTGGAATACTGAAGATATGATTAATGCGATCAAGGCTGTAAGAAACAAAGATATGGGATTGAAAAAGGCATCAAAAATGTTTCTTGTTCCAAGACCTACTCTTCAAAGACTTGTTCGAGTTGACAAACCACCGGAAGAAGCCGCTTTAACAAAATTAGGGAGAAAACCTATAATGGGTGAGGAGGTGGAAAGTGAATTAGTCGAGTATTTACTTATCATGGAAAGTAAATTCTATGGTCTTACCAGACAAGATGTTCGCAGAGTAGCTTACCAACTGTGTGAAAGAAATGGAATTAATCATCCATTCACAGAAGAGGGGTTAGCTGGTAGAGCTTGGTTCGACCACTTCATGAATCGTCATAACAATGTTTTATCTCTTTTGAAACCTGCTGCGACATCGTTCTCAAGAGCAAATGGCTTTAACAAAGAGGCAGTCGACAATTTCTTTGATATCCTGGAAGCCGAGTACGCCAAACACAACTACCCGGCAGATAAGAGTATTTAATGTCGACGAGACAGGAATATCAGTCGTTCAAAGCAGAATCCCTCGAATCATTGGGTTGGGAGGAAAAAGACAAGTGCGAGCTCTAAGTTCTGCTGAACGGGGCTCTCTCGTGACAGTAGTCTGCTGCATGAGTGCAGGGGGGACTTTTGTTACCTCCTATCTTCATTTTTCCCAGGAAAAATATGTCTGAGCTTCTCATGAAAGGCGCTCCACCGGGGGCAATTGGTAGATGTCATCCGTCCGGTTGGATACAAGCAAATATTTTCACAGACTGGCTAACGCACTTTATTGACAAAACTAAACCCTCAAAAAATGACCCTGTGCTCCTTATTCTAGATGGCCACAACTCCCACAACTCCCACACCAAAAACATTGACATTGTGAATCTTGCTCGAGAAAATGGCATATCCATTATAAGTTTACCCCCACACACATCTCATAAACTGCAGCCTCTTGACAAAACATTTCTTGGCGCTTTGAAACATCACTACAGTGAAAACATACGCAAGTGGATGCTTCACAGTGAGAGACCTGTTGGACCCTATGATATTGCCGAACTATTGGCAAAGGCTTATTTGGCTTGCCAGACCGGATCCATTGCTGTCAATGGATTTCAGGTTACAGGATTATATCCGTGTAACCGGAATGTTTTTTCTGCTGTGGACTTTGCACCTTCCTCTCAAGAGGTACTGGATTTGGAAACCCTGCGAAAAGGCAAAGGGAAAATACCTAAATCCTCCAACAATGCAGTAACAGGACAAAACACAGGTACCGAAACTCCACAAGAAGATAATCAAAATGCATCTGCGACGAAAAGTGTAGAATCAAACGGTGCTGGAACTGCAAGTTCACCAGTTTTGGAGAATGTGCAAGTAACAAGATTCCAACCAGCTGCTGAAGATTTGGCATGGGCAGGGCCTTCCAGTCTGTGTAAAGATAAGGAGAACAAGATTCCCGGACACACTGTGTCTCCAAAAGATATCTGGCCTGTTCCCGAACCAAAGAGGAAAGTGACTAACAAAGGTCCTAAACCCTCCAAGGCAGCTTTGATTGCATCGTCTCCGTACAAAGATGCTCTGTTGGCTACTGGAGAAAAAAGAAAGAAGTCAGACTCAGCTGAAGGGAAGATACAACTGAAGGATAAAAAGAAAAGAGATTATCAACAGCCTACTGAAGAAACAGAACCTAAAACAAAGCATGCAGTGAAACCGAAGCTTCATCAAGATTCAGATAAGGAATACTGTGAATCAGATATCGATTCTGGGGAATCTGTCTTAGAAACACCAATCGGAATGGAATATCCCGGTGATGAAGAAGCAGTTTGTCTGTTCTGCGAGGGTCTATTTTCGGATGATAACCGAGGAGAACTGTGGGTGCAATGTCTCATCTGTGAAATGTGGGCACACAACGACTGCGCTGGATGCGAGAAGGATATTTACATTTGCGGCTTTTGTAAATAGACATTACAAAAAATCAAAATAAAACTTTTTAAATGGTTTCTTAATGACCCTTTCCATTGGTTTTGTAATGATTTTTTCAATGATTTTGTTAAGAACTCTGTTATGATATTTCACATCATAATATTTTTTTAAGGTTTTGTAATGAATAAAATGTTGTTTGTATGATTTAATTTGTCATATACTTTTCTAAACCAGTTATTCTATTATTTTTTCCTAGGGGCTCATATTACCAGCACAAAACTTTTTTTCCACAAAATGACTTGTTTTGTATTTTATTTTTTTTCATATCCTTAAAGTTTCTCAAATTGGTTTATATTTTAACAATAGTTGTATGAAATGTTGTAGTTAAAGTTATCATAAGAATCTGAACAAAAAAGTTAAAAATCAAATTTTAAAAAATACAAAACAAAATGGGGGCTCATAATACCACCTTTACCTCTAGTTGCCCCAGGCTACCTTCGATTTTAACGAACTTTTAATAATCTCATTAGGAGAGCAAGAAGAATAGTTTTACCACCTTCATTCATCGTTCCTTATTTTTACTTCCGTTAAAATTTTATCCCATAACTGAATGTGTTTTCTAAGGCTAAAAATCCAAGATAGCACTTTCATTTGCGAACTACTAAATATTTGTAGAGTGAGATTCTTTCCGTAATATCTCTGGTCGGTATGCATCTGTACCTTGGAAGCGAGTCGCAACTCCTGCGCCCACTAATCAACAAGCGAGTTGATGACGTCATCTCAATGCAGTACCAATCGATGTCTCTCCTGCTGACGCTTTGCTTTGTCGCTAGGCTCGCAAGTCAGCTGGAAATGTATCAAGACACTATGTACAGTTCATACCACACATTTAGTGCTTGACCGAAATTGAAATACAAGTCGTGCGCATTGATTTTTCTCCTGTTGAAAATTACTCCAATTTTCAACGCTTTTGCACTTTACTACCAGTGCAAGGAACATGGCGGACGATGATTACCTTCATTACGTGGTCGATTTTGCTCTGTGTCTCTAAAGTAAATTCAGCTTCTGTAATGGAGAACGATTACGTGTTCCATGCAGTATATGTGAAACGATCGAAGAGGCTATCGTGCAAGAGAAAACACTAAATTATTGGAAGCGATCTTCCAGAGATACCGCGGTTGATGTCATTGTGTATTTTGCTCATCGCGCATGCGCAGTTGTCTATTCTTGCTTTGTACTTTTCCTCTCATGTTGTCGTTTATTTGCGTTGCATTGGCTTACCATATCTTACTCGTCGCGTAGAGAGCAGCACTGTGGACAAACTGTAAATTTCTTCACATTCGAAGCCATTATACTGTAAGTTTATTGAAGATTTCTACGACATTCTTTTCGTGTTTGAGTGCACATTATTAAAAGATATTAACTTGTGCAGTATTGGAACAGGGATGGTAAATGTTGTGTTTCTTTAAAGAACCAAAGCGTTTTATTTATGTTTTAAACATTTTTGAAATGTTTAAAACAGTGCTTTAATCAAAAACAATAAAATATGTTTTAAACAATTAAAATGTGTAAAGAAAAGGTCAGGAGACTTATTAACTTAGATAAAAGTAATATCTTAATTGCCCAAGGAAGAACAGGTCAGTGGTTCTAGTTAGAAACGAAGCAACTGACTACCTGCCGCAAAATTAGTTTGGTATTGAGAGCTGAAGGAACACGCGTCACGGTGTTGCCGTATCATGCGGTACGGTACGGTACGCAGGGCAGCCGTCTGACGCTGTGTCGAGGAAAACGTGTTATGAAAAGGAACAACAATGATGAAATGTGTTATTGTTTTTCGAGGAAAATGGAATACAATGATGACAACAATGATGAATGTGTTATTGTTTTTTCTATTCATTTCCATCTCCCTTACAACATGAACGAATTAATGAAACGAGCATTGTTTACAGGTTACCTTTTCAATCCATTCTGTATATACACTTTCAATAATCATTTCTTTCCGAAGTCGCCGTTAAAGTCTGCCCGTCTTTCAATTATACCTCAACTGAAGTGCACAAAGTCCAGTTGGTGGGGCGTCTGATTTTCATGCGTGAGACCGGCGGTGGTTTGTGGAACTTTTTCAAATATCCCGAGCGGCTCCGGAGTTAACTCAGCCCAAGTGAGTACCTGGGGCAAACCTGTGGTAAAGGCGGTTGGTGAACCACATCACCTCCATAATATGGCCTAGGTCGAGGTCGAGAATGTGTGGAGCTCTACCTCCACATCTTCATATGCCTCCATACTTTATTTTGGGTCCATTATTATTATTATTATTATTATTTTTGTATGAGAATCCCAGATATTTTATGACTGTCCTTAAAGATGTTTCCCCACCTTGAAAAAGTGCCGAATCTTTCAACGAAACGTGCAGTTTCCCAACAGTGGGATGATCTTTCCTCCTATAATAAGAGTAAATATGGCGAGAATAGCATCTTGCTGAAATGTATCTAAACTTGTAACGCGTTTACTGATATTCCTATTCTTTCCTGGGGTTTCCAATTTTGAAGCCTCGCATTTATTTATTTATTTCTACCACATTATATTTTTCTTTCCCTATGGTAACAATATTGTTCTTAGACACGCCGAAAGCAGCAGCAGTCCTGTCCAGAACTTTGTTTACAGAAATGATTGGACCCCAATTGTTTTTCTCTTGCTCAAATTATTTGCACTCAGAACAAACCATCTCCCGCGTTTGTCCTTTGAGAAGAATTCCTTTTTCTTTTAGTGCATGGCCTCTTTGGTACATTGCCATCTCGAGTATTTCATTCTGTGCTTGACATTCTTCACACAAGCACACGACACACTCAAGCAGAACACAGAAAATTATGTACAAAAAATAACACACTAAAACAACACACTATATACAACAAAGAATACTCTAAATTCAATAAACACTAAACAAACGGACTGGTTAAAATATCACAGTAACGCAACGCAACAAACAAACAACACGTCCTCTCCCAACAACATGAAATCTGATCGCAGGAAGAATCGCCCGACAAGCGGCAACACCGAGAAAAACGTTTTCTGTTGCTAGGTAACCAGGGCCTGGGTGAAGCACTGGGAAGATTTTGATTGGCTCGCATGCCAGCAACCCACCCTCCCGCAGTGACGTAGAGCCGATTTCAACACGTGGTTCTCAAGTGTCAATACCAAACTAATTTTGCGGCAGGTATAACGTCTTTATCTGTTTCCGTTACTTGCAAACCTCCCACGTGGACTGTTCGAGAAGGTTAAACCATTCCACTGTTGCCAGACTACGCTCTATCCACATGATAGCTATTTTTTCTCCCAGAAATATCACATTTTATTGTGAATGCAACAAAATACTTCGACAATAACGACACACGTTGAGTACGTACCAAAACTGTTTAATGCCATTTAATTGCAACTATAGAAAGAGAGATGTTAGAAAGAAGGAGAGAGAGAGACAGAAGAAGAAAACGTTATAGAGAAGGGAAGGAAAGGAAAATTTAGTACAGTAAAATTTCGTTAATCCGAACACCGATAAGCCGGACTTCGATTAATCCTGACAGGCAAAAGGGGGGAAAATGCAAGGTTTTAAATGTGGCTAGAAGTCAAGAAGAGAACTTCCCAAAGAAAAGGCAGTCAACCACTGATGAAATTCTGTTTCCCGCAGACTTTGTACTGTACTGTATAGTGTATTTAGGCTTATGGCCTTTAAATACACAATAATAAACATGTTTTGTTGCTATAAACGGAGTTTTAATGCACTTTCTACTGTTCTTTAGGTTATTTCAGTTAATCCGGACTTTCGTTAAACCGGTCAACTTATGTCCCCCATTAGTCCGGATTAACGAGGTTTTACTGTAATATTAATAATCAACAAGAGAAAAAAGAAAGGGAGGGAGGGAGAGAGAGTAAGAAAGAAGAAATAGATTCTTATTCATTATGTTTACTGGGGGTAGATACTTTTCTATAGCTTAAAAGTCGGCTGAATATCACAAATGCATCCAATTTCAATTTTCAAGAAATAATGAAGCAAGGCGGAAAACACACGTGATAACCGTGTTCTGAAGAAAATAACCCAAGATGGCAGCACCAGTATAAAATAAAAAAAAGAGAGATAGGGGTTACAAAATAAAAGTAAAATGTTGCAGTGTTTCGTTTTTGGGAAGGAAGTACATTTAGCTAGTCTAGTCCGTCTCTGCAAGAGTGGCTTTTACATCGCTCTGCCTATCCAAAGCAAGAAACAAAACCTCCCGCGTACATATTTGTACTTTTTGTTGTTGTTATCTGGGAACTTCCTCTCGCTCGGAGAGAGAAAGAGAGGCTTGCTGTTACACGCTCTAACAACAAAAGGGTGTACGTGTCCCTTTCGTGTCTCGCATCCAAACGCAAAAGCGAATTGCTTAAGGCGACAATTATATTTATTTTTGACTCCTGTAGTCTAAACAAGAGGTGGTGTATCGTACGAGGCTTAGTAAAGGAGATGTCCTAGAAAACTGGCATGTTACACGTACAGTGCCACTTCAGACCTAACAGAAAAAGAGCATGTACGACACAGTGTGACAAACCACATTAGTATGTAGACATGACATCTGAACTAGAGCTCCATTTTGGGAGAGGAAGACGGGAAGAGACTTGACAGAGTGTTGGTCTCGTGTTGGAACTGCGTGTCGTGCTTTCGGTCTCGTAGTGGGTTCCTAATTAAATACCCGTCCACTTCTATACCCTGTCCCAACTATCTCTTGAACAAGGCCGCTCATATTGACAGTGAAAGGGAGGCAATCAATTGGGCAGAGCAAAGCAGAACACGCTGCTGGGAAGGCTGGTAACTGCTCCACTGCTCCCTCCTCCACTCATCCGGTTCCCTCTCACGTTTTCATTGGTGGAGCCGTCTAGCGTCACTACCTGCGCAGAGACTTGTTTTCGTTCGCCTGCTCCAGAGATAGTTGGGACAGGGTATAGTGTGTTGTAAATAAATGCCTATCCCGTAATCGGTCCCCTAGCTAGTTGTAAATAAATGCCTGTCCCGTAATCGGTCCCCTAGCTAGTTGTAAATAAATGCCTGTCCCGTAATCGGTCCCCTAGCTAGTTGTAAATAAATGCCTGTCCCGTAATCGGTCTCCTAGTTAGTTGTAAATAAATCCCTGTTCCGTTCTCACTCTCGTGTCAAGTTGTAAATAATGGCATGTCTCGTTCTCGGTCTCGTAGCAAGTTGTAAATAAACGCCTGTCACGTTCTTGATTTTGTATAGGGTTGTAAATAAATGTCTGGCCTGTTCTCGACCTTTTGTCAAGTTGTAAATAAATTCCAGTCCTGTTCTAAGCCCTTCTCAATACCAGTCTCGATTTAGACTTCAAAAATTACTTACTCAAAATTATGTTGCCAAACCCATCTACCTTGAAACCTGAAACTTTAGGGGTGTCTCATTCACTAAGAAGATATTTTCCGAAGTTAAAAAAAAGGGAGTGTTAAACTTGTTGTATATAAGTATTGATACGTTTCCAGCCCAAACCCTTTCACATGAAATCAAAAACAAGTTATAGGTAAACAAAAGTCCTCAACAGATGGCGTGTGAGTTATATATCTGGATATGGTTATGTCTTGCAGAGATGTAGTATATAAACGGACTAATGAACATATATATTATTCTTATGAATATTATTGCTGATACGTACTGACGTTGTACTACACTAATTATTCATAATCATTCACATGAATTTGTGAAACGCACTATCTTATGTGTTGATACTAAATTACAGTATACTAAGTTAATGCTTGATAATTTTAGAAAGGCAGGGTTCATCCAGAGCTGTAGTGCCGAATAAGTAAGTAACTACGTAAGTAATGCTTCATACTTATATGCTACTCGTGCATTCTATCCTCCCAATGTTGTCGTATTTGACGATTTGGTTATGGATTATTGATTTCAACGCTTGCTAATCTGACAAACAAACATATAAATATAATACAAAGGCAGCGGGTTGGTAGTGCATAAAAAAACATTAACGCCTCACAACATGCGCAATCGATAGATCTTACGCTCTTCGATAGGCAATACCAGACATCAAACTGAGCCTAACCCATTCTCCCTGTTCTGGAACCAAGTATTGACTCCTTCCACCTCCGGTATTGTGAAATACTGAACTCAATTTCCTCCAGAACACCAACACAAAGCTTTCGAGAGTAAACATAAATTATGTTTCTTGCTTCTCGAGCTAGCATTTCTGGTGTTCTTGTCGACCCAAGGGTTTCATTGCCACTGATAAATTGTTAGCCCGTGATATTGGAACCTTGGAAGCAATGTCCAACGTTTCGTAATATATTACCAATATAAACAGTCCAAGAAAGTGCTTGTCTAACTCTATGTGCACGGTGTAAGTGTGTACAGGGTCGGCACCTGGGGCATATGACATATGCTCTTATAAACAATGTCTTTCAGAGATCTGAAGAAATCAGAGATTTTTGTTCTTTAGTCTGCAGTACAGGTGTCGTACACAATTACAATTTTCAACATTATCACAATTAATAAACAATTAATTTATGTATTTAGTTTTATCACCTAAGAACAATAAGCAGAACGTGTTCATGGTTAAAACCAAGAACTATGAAAGGCTAATAAAAGCTTCTAAACTATTGTTTCATTTCATTAACGATGTGTCACTGGTGCGACGTTCATTCTACTTAATTACAAAAATGGACGTGTTCAAGATCAAACTATTATTTTACCTATCAAGGTGGCAATTTTAATCATAATCAATAACATTCTCTATTACAATTCTCCTTTTTTTACTTATCATTGAATTTTGACGTTGAAGTGCATTTACGTTGATTCATGTGAAATATTATTTTTTTCACTTCATGGTTTCATTTTTATCGAAATATTTGAAAACTGTTTTTATGCAGTTCCTTGTTTAGAATACTAGTTCAATAATTTTGGATATTTTAAAGCATGTCAAAAAAAATCCATGAAATCAGGATTTCGTACACAAACAATGATTTGTATCTTCCTCGAGTTCTCCTGCAACGTAGGGCTTTGGGCGACTGTCCAAGTTGTCCCTTCCTAGGATCGGATGTGTGTGTATGTCTGTGCAATGGGTTACAAATTCAATAAATTAGATCGCTTATAGCAAAGGTCAGTTTTTTTATGTCGAAACGTGTGAGTATATAGGTAGAATAAATCACTGAGAAATGTAAAATATGTTATGTTTTGAAGATCCGAGTGGACTTTTTTAAAATTCCGTCAAGGTCATTAACTGATCTGTTGACATGATGTCACTGTTCACAAGACTTTCGAAATATGGAAGCAGTGAAGAACAAAGCACACAGTGAAACACAGATTTCTGCCTGCGACTTTCATGTGAAAGTAAGATGACCAGTCTGCGACAATCATGAAAAAATACATCTTCTTCTTTGAGAGAGTAATTATATGTTGATAGATTGCCTCACAAATACATCTGCATTACACGATGTAACCTAGAGAATGACGCAAAATACAGCATTTTTTTTGTAAGGGAGACAACTGTGGAATTACAGGTATACAGTACCTCGTTTCCTAACAGCAACCCCCTTGAATATTTTTTTCGCTTTTTTATTTTGGTGAATGCGACGCAATGCAATTTCAGATCATCGCTCCAATCACTGATGGGACAGTTATACAGGAAATTGAATGAAAGTTTTATTGTCGCTTTTATTGTTTTCGGCAGAATATGACCTTGGAAAATTAATGTATACAATAATCTGCTTGTCCCGACATCTATTGCCAATTTATTACAGGTGTTATATTTGTAAGTGTGGAACATATTAATATCTGTTGCGTAGCATAGCGTATTCTAGGACACAAATCAGGTCGTGAGCGTCCAGGTTCATTGGCGTGCCCGAGAAGAGCTTATGGGACTGCAGCTCCTTCCGAAAGTTTGAGAAAATCAAAACTTACAAACCAAAGCAATGAAGAATTAGGGAGACGAATCAACGTGGCAAATGCAAATAACCCCCTAATTATATTTTTTTTCTGTGAACAACTTTTAAAGAAAAGATTAAAATTATAATTACTAAATCTTTTAAAGTGTGTCCTGCTCCCACTAGAACACATCTATGTATGTACCTTTACAATTCCAGACACCTCCGGGGGAAAAATTGTCGTAGTCGACACATTTAGGTTTATTTTGTCAGGGTATCTATAGCGTTAGGCCAACATTAGACGGAGCATTTCCTTTAACATTTTTGCTAGCATCAATGCTATGTAAATGGTTCGAAAAATCTTATAGCAGATAGTACTGTAGACGGAAGCATTTCATGTAACTTTTCGGTTAACATTTGCAATTAGTATGTATAACATATACAGCACGAAAGGCACGTCGAGTTACACCATCTGTCGTGAGTGCACGATGTTTACCTAGAGGTCTCTTCTGCTTGGTTATGCTACGAAAAATGCTACGCAAATAGGATTGATCCTATCCTTGATAAATGCCATGAAATATGCCATGGCATCTGAAATGTCATAAGATTTTTTACTTTACACGATAGCATTTTGGTCATGGCATAAATGTTAAGGCAAATGTGAATGGTTGAGAATTGAAGATCACTGTTCGACTCATTACCTAGACATGAATATATTAATACCTTGGAGATCTTTCTTCATCCGTATTACCTAATTATGACTTATCCTCGTCGTCGTGATTAGTCAAAAAATTGACGTAAGATAAAATTGCAACAAAATACAAAACGGTGTGTCAGTATTTTGCATTAAGACAGATGATCTTTCAAAGATAATTTCCAAGATCGATACGGAAATTCTTAATAGGAATGTTACATTACATTTTTAACCTTTTGTTATCAGTTCATGTTGCAAGAGATGTTTATGAAATAAGTAATAAACATCGGACACAATTATTAGGATAAGTAATTCTAATTAATATTCTTTGCGTAGATTTTACCTCGACGACGTACAAGGGCGTATCCAGAGCGTCCGGACCCCCCCCCCCCCAAATTCCTATCTTCTTTTTCAAAGTATTATGGTAGATTCAGCATACTTTCTGATGAGGAACTTGATGTGGCAGGTATAGAAAATTCTATCTGTGTGCATGGTTTTGTGGATCCTGAAAATAAACTCCACTAAAAGGTTTTTAGTTTTACACTGGGTACTGATATATCAGAAGAAAACCTGTCTTCAGTGAGAAACTGTTTTGGTACAGTAAGTGCAGACAAACCATTGTCATTTCTGCAAAAACATGATTCAGTTCATGTTTTTGTTAAATTTCTTCAACCTTGTCAGTTTAGTGGAGCTGTCCGAGTGAGCCATCCCAAGTAAGTGATCTTCTAGTTGCAGTTGAAAAATGGAACATTCTTACTTCTAGCAAAGGTCTTCAATTTTACTGTACAGTTGTGAAAGTATTTAGAGCCCTCATCACAATTTAGAATCTGCTCTTTCTTAATCCAAGAGACGTCACGGAACTGCTTAAGAGCCTTCGGGAGATTTCAGATGAAAAGTTCAGCCAAATATTTCAAACTGCTTCTAAAATATGTCAACAGACATTCAATTCTGAAATTACGATTCCAAGAATAACAAGATATGACCTTATGTTTTCAGTAAGTTAACATATTTTTTATGTCATTGTACATTATGTTTTGTACTTCAAAAACATGCTTATTCGTTTTTGTTAACACGCATGAAGATTTATCAATGTCGATTTCCTAGTACGGTTGGCTCCGTTGTTCAAATAACACGCTGCGGCACTTTGCAGCATAAAGAAATAGCAACAATGCTTGCACGCGAGTTAAAAGAAATGTTTACCATCCGAGTGCTATTTTTATTATTTATTATTATTTATGCATCAGCTTGAATACATTGTTGTTCTGTTTTTCTCGCCACGGGAGCGGAGGAAGTTTGCCGATAGAAACAATGAGCAACAAGCATGATCTTTTTCCGCTTGTTTTCGATCATTGCAACTTTAAGATTTCGTGACAGAACAAAGTAGAATCAGTTTTGCGTGAGCGTTTGAAAAGACTCAAGCTCCAATTGAGTACTTGTTGCACAAGTATTACATTTAGTAAGAATTACAGTTTGCACCTAAGTATGGGTGCTAAGAAAGTGAAAATCTTCAAGTTAAGTTCGCGGCGAAGTGCTTTGTTAGTGACCTCGAGTTAAAGTGTTGGACCTGAATCTGCAGAGCTACGGCCGATGGAAATTTGATCCGATATAGTGTACTTCAAGGATTCACAATCCAAAGTGACAAGGCAACACGTCATTGGATGGGGCTGGTCTTCCGACTAGGTAATTAAACCACTTATATTACATTTCCCGAGCCCCATTAGATTATTCCTAAGCGAGAGTCAGCGTCGTGATCATCCAAACGTCTAACAAGGAAAGTGATAAATTCTCATAACATTCAAAACGTATTTCATTCATAAGAAACAAGAAGAAGTAAATATACGTTCTTTATAGGAAACTTATGTAAAGATTGTTATTTCCTAGGAAAGACTAACTTGTCGATTGTGCTTTAATTGATACAAATTGTATCGAGACAATTCAAATTTTGATGTAATTTTAATATTTACAGAAGGTCGTTTCACGTCCATGGTAACAAACTTAGAACCCACCTCACCTTAAGAAAAACCGTGACGTCACGAGCGGTGGTGCTCCACATGATACCCCTGTCTTGCAGCAATGGCCCTGCAGCAGAGTTTCCATTGGAGGAGACTGCGTTGAAGAACACATTGGTCCAAACGATCATATTCCTCCTGACAAGCTTTCCAAAGATCCTCAATTGTGCGGGGCCGTCTGCTTCCCAAGGCTCGTTTCAACAACGGAAACCCACAAAAATCCATGGAAGAGGCATCGGGGGATTTCACAGGGATGTCTGTAAAGGGGATTGCATGAATGCCCGTTTCACGCGCCATCCGATCCATGTATGCCTGCGTGGACTTTGCCGTATGACTGGAAACCCTGTACTGGTGGATGACAACACGAGATGTGTCGCTGCCATAGAGAGAAGGAATATCATGTCTGTAAAGTGGCTCCAAAATATTCGTCTGGTAATAGGCTGCATTTATTTTAGCCTTTTTTCCCACTCTGCGCAGTGGAAGTTTGCCGTTATGGCAGTAACCACCAACAACCATGAACCCAAGTGGAAAACTTTCAGCACATTCACGTACCCACTCAGATCGACCTCTTGCATCACGTGGACGATAGTAGATGGCCCTTTTTTTTTTTTACCACATCCCGACAGATACACCCATGCTTCATCCAGGGACACCACATACTTCCAGGGGTCCCCAGCCAGATGGCGTTCGTAGGGCTTCCGACTGTTGGTCTTCCTCTCCTGGACATGTCAGGCACACAACTTTTGAACTTGAACCTTGTGCTTCCGCACAAGTTGTAAATCTTGGGCTGTGATGCGATTCACAGTTGCAGGGAAACATTGCACTGCCTGTGCAATCACTCTTTGCGTTGCAGGGTTTTCATATCGCACCAAGGATCTCACTTTCCGCACAACATCGGAGGAACGCTTGGGCTTCCGATATGTCCGAGGCCCACTTTGACTGGTTCCAGCAACAGGTACGGTTCAAGCTTTATGGCGATTCAACACTGCATTGATGCCCTTCTTTGACACGTGGAATGCTCTCATGTGGCACTGTTTAATTATCTGGCTATAACTATAACCAACGTCGGAAAGGGCACAGATGTACCCCTCCCAAAAGACCGGAATTTTTGGTGCCATATAAACACTCACTCACACACCAACCGTCGTCTTTGAAAGTCAACATACAGTACTTTCGTCCTACTGGCTCTGGCTGCTCTGTGCTGTGCCTACGTGCTGCTCCCTGGTGATCGAAATCGTTACCATCAACGTGAAACAACCTTCTGTACAATTGGTAAACACATTGGTCTAATTTCATGTGACATTATTAAGAATAACATTACGACGTACGGGCTTTGTAAAATAACTAATGCAATTGTAAGCACCTGGCCACGATGCGTAGGTTCTAAAATTGATAATTATTATATAATCTTTACCATTTAAATTCTGTTTTATTAAATATTATTGAATTTGAACATTTACATGAGCAATAGTAATAAATAATATGTCATGCACCCTTGGATTTTAATTTGTTAAGGAGTTAGCAAGATGTTCATTGCTGTATTGTGTCATTATTAATAATGGTAACAGTTTAGTATATCGGAAACACATTAAAATAGCATATTTTGTGTTTCGAATGATTCGTACTTACCAATTGTGTATTGCGGAACATAGTTCAAGGTGCAATTATGCTTTTAAAGCGAAAAGAAACACAATTTTTCACATAAAGAGTGATTTTTTTAATTCCTTCATTCGCTTCCATAACACAATATGGCGGGCACATCTTGACTCACGTCGCTATGCAGTGTTTCCAACCTTCTTCACCTAAAAATACCTACTATAATGTTCATCAGGTGTGCAAATTGTACATTATGGACGGGTAGCTGACGGATAGCACCACGAACCATTCACGGATAGCTCCACGAACCATTCACGGATAGACCCACGAACCATTTCCAATAAGGTTAGGTTAGGTTTGGTTCGGTTAGGCAAGCATAGTGAAAAAAAGAGGTTGGGAACACTAAAAGGTGGTTACGTCATGAAACGCACGCTGGATCCGGTTTACGCACGGGAGGCAATGGCAATTTTGCGTCGGTGGGATATTTCTCTTGAAAAATACATGATTTCCCGGTCAAACATTTTCGAGGATGAAAGAAACGTTGGAAACCTTAGACAAACTCATTTCCGTAAGTAGTTTCTTCTGTAAAATTGAAGAAATGTGTATCCCATATACTAAACTGTTACCTTAATAATTTTCTTACAGCGGTATATAAATTGTTAATTATTTAAATGTAATTGAGCTTGTGTGGTCAACGCAGTTAAAGGTTCCATACTTCTTCAAGGGGTCAACCCATATATGAAGTCATACAACATGGTTGCTTGACAATTTTTAAAAAAGCTTATTTTTTGTGTAGTGTGAGCCTCATATGTTGACAGTTCAGAACCACTGTTATTTTATTTTTACTATCACCGATTTGAAGATGGCGGGCATTTTTTTTATCATGGCGCGCGTCATTTTCTCCATTCGAAAGCATCAGCGGCAACTTTTTTATCTCAGCTCTGGTAAGTCCTACGACAATGAGACAAAATCTGTGATGTTAAGCACATTATAGGCTACAATTATATTTCTGTGTAAATTTCAAAATATTATTCCTTCATAATAAATTGTAAGGTCAAAATTGTGTATTTTAAACGCTGAAAATGACATTTTCGGACATTTTGTTTTTTTTGGGGGGGAAGGCAGTTTGTTTGACACTTGATTTTTTTTGTGCAATTACCTGTGTACCAATAGAGTATGTCAAAATTATTTGAAGCTTGAGACTTTAATATCTTTTTTTCTACTGGGTCATAAACATGTACTTTTTGGTAAAAAAATTCCAAGTTCAGGGTTAAATATCTCTGGTGGGCAGTTGTTTAAAACTCTGAAATTTGTACACAATACAGTACTCCATGATAAGTAACTTCAGCAAAAAGTTTGAGTTTGAGATTCAATTGGTTTAAGAGATACAAAACTCTTGAAAAATTCAATATTTTGCATTAAATATAGTATGCCTAATTTCATTTCTTATTAACATTTTGTGTTAAAATTCTGTAAACTGTAATTTGGAATGTCAATCAACAAAATTACAATCCTGAAATGACTCTGCAATAAAGTATATATCCGAGGGCGTGCTAAAAAGTAAAGCTTCCTATGTTTTTAATTTTTTTGTTACCTTGTAAACGCACTTTGGATTTTGAGTAACCATACATTGCACTTATAAGACTTTCCCACTTCTCCATTGAAGGTTTCAAACTTCTATCGCCAGGGGGTGCTGAACTATTGCGAGGAAAATGGCAGCATGTAACCATGCAATGTTGGTGAATCGCCTGAAGTAGCGTGCAGTGATCGAGTTTCTAACCGCAGCAAATGTGCTACAAATTGCCATTCATCTGAGACTGAAGGCATTTTACGGAGATGAATGTGTAGGCATCAGTACTGTGCGATCTTGGGCTGTTCATGCTCGTAAAGAAAACCCAAGCTATACACGATTCCGATGACCTCCATCAGTTGCAGTTCGCGGCTTTTAACTCCATTCTCTCACATAGCTGAGATTTCTTCAGCTGGGGTTTTCTTTAAGAGCATTATAAACTCAAGATCACACAGTACTGATGTCTATGCATTCATCTCCATAAAATTCCTTCAGTCTCAGATGAATGTCAATTTGTAGCATAATTCTTTTGACATCTTTCTCCGAACTGCACGTTTCCAATTATTCGTCGGAGCGTTCAACATATGGAACACTAGCCAAGCGTCACAAGACACCCCCCCCCCCCACACACACACAACGAGATGAATATCCTTGTAATATAAAGGGGGCCGCGCCATTGGCCTTGGGGGATTGGCATCCCTGGCTGGACCCTTCCCCCTAATCCCCCCGACGACGTAGAGCGATGAGTGGTAGAGAAAGAGTGGGGATTGATGCAGTTTGTCTGTTCTTGCACTAAAAGTTTGTATACTCTTCGCATTTCCAGCTGGCGGCTGGGAAACAGCGAATCAGCGATCAGTTGAATTTTCTTCGACTGCCAACGGGCTCTTTCGAGTCACATGGCACCGAACGCTGTTAGCGGGAAGAAACAAATGAACGCCGGATACACCACATGTTGTCAAACGCACTGTAAAGCGATAGTTCTCCGACGGCGTTAACGTCAGCACCAGAAACCCACGGGGGTTAATGATGCAACTGTACACGTTGTGCTGCACAATGAGGTTTCCTGAACGACCACGCACAGGTCGGTATGAAACTGACGGGAAAAAAACAACAACAGATCTGCGATTACAGTGCAGCACAAGTTTTGTACACTGTTTATAGAAGACACACCACACAAGAATAACATAACCAGGTGGTACAGATAATTTGTGGAAACTGGATGCTTGTGTAAAAGCAAGCAGAGTCCTGGCCGACCTTGTGTTTTTGATGACAGCATTGAAAGAGGGCGTAAGGCGTGTAAGTGAAGCCCCTTCCAAATCAGTTACTAGAGCGAGCAGGGTGCCTTGGATGAATACCAATTACGACGGTTACATTTTGCAACCAGACGGAGTCCCCCCCATTTTTACACGAACGTACGAGTGCTTCTCAATGGTGTTCTTCCACAGCGCTGTGTTGCAAATGGAGACAACGACCTTTTCCCTTGGCCACCCGGTTCCCCGGATCTTACACCATGTGATTGCATTCTTTTGGAAGCTGTTGAAGGCAGTGTTTACGTACAACCATTGCCATGTCCCTCCATGAACTTCGTGATCGGGTAATGCATGCACTGCAGGCCATTACAGCAGACATGATACACTAAGTCTGGGATGAGTTGTTGCGTGTCGTATGACCCAGTGTGCCCACCTTGAAGGATTGTAATTAACGCATAAGAAAGTTGGATAGTTGCCGCTGCATTTTGCTTAGCATTTTCCTCAACATTTATGCCATAACCAAAATGCTACCGTGGAAAGTGAAAAATGTTATGACATTTCAGATGCCATGGCATATTTGATGGCATTTATCAAGGATAGGATCGATCTTATTTCCATAGCATTATTCGTAGCATAACCAATCCGAAGCGACCTCTAGGTCACGAGTGCAGATGTCATGGCGGCCGCGCGAGATGTATCACTTCAAATTTTTAGAAGCCGATAACTATTCAACCGAGAGGAATAACGTTTCGTGTAAACCGTTATTAGGTACAAAACAATTGCGCTGCTTAAATATATACTTTATAACGTGCACAGTACACGTATGGAAGAATATTTTAGTTGTTTCAAATGTAAACACCGCGCACTTACCATGTCACAAAATGTTTTGCAATAACTTTTTCCAGGCAAACCAAACCCAATATTTATCAGTATACAATGAATAATCGTGCATTACAAAGAGTAAATCAGATAAATGACTTAGGAGTTTCATTAAGTAATAAATTATCTTTTTGAACACATATTGATCAGATTTGTAATGATGCTTACAGAACGTTAGGCTTCCTAATTAGAAGTTCACAAGACATGCATAATGAAAGAGCTCTGACAAGCTTGTTTAATTGCCTTGTTCGAACCAAATTAGAATATGCAAGTGTAGTCTGGTCACCCTACACACAATGTAATAGCAAAAAGATAGAAAGAATTCAGAAGAAATTTGTTCGTTACTTATATTACGAAAAACACAAAAGATCATCTTTTCAGATATAAACAACTACTCAGAGAATTCAATGTTACACCTTTGTAAAAAAGGTGAAAGTAGTATCACATCAATTATTTTTATATAAGTTAGTCAACGGGCTTGTCGACAGTCCAAGTCTCCTCCAAACATTAAACTTTAATGCTAAGAAGGACATGTTACGGTTCAGGCAGCCTTTTTATTACAGTACATCCAACTCAACAGAACACCAGAATTCGCCCATTCTAAGACTATGTATTAAACATAATGAAATAGTCAGAAACGGTGGAGACTTGGATTTCGCTATGCCATTCATGCAATTCCTGTCTGTCCTTCGAAGAACGTCATGAACAAATCAAACAATTATAGATGTTTGCTGTGTACATGGGTATGTTTGTAAATACAATTATGCCTGTATGTGTGTATATTTGTTTATATATGAGTATATACATGGGTATAGTTATAAGTGTCTCAGTCTGTATATAAATATCTATCTTGTTCTACCTTAGTTATAATAATTTTTGGATTTATGTTCTCTAGAATACTTGTGCTGGTGTTCTTTATGAAATGATTATTGTAGTTTTGTTCTACTACTTCTTCTTTTGTTTTGTTTTGTATTGTTGCAATTATAATTGTTTAAAATATATGTAAGCCTATTGTAATTGGAGCGAAAGCTCTGTTATAGGTGAAATAAATAAATAAAAATATATAAATAGATGGTGTAACTCGACATGCCTTTCGTGCTGTGTATATTATACATTGTAATCGCAAATGCTAATCGAAATGTTACATGAAATGTTTCCGTGTAAAGTACTATCTGCTATAAGATTTTTCGAAGCATGTACATAGCATTTATGAAAGCAAAAGTGTTAAAGGAAATGCTTCCGTCCAAAACGGGCATTAGGGAATAGGCATTTGACACGTTCCAGGCATTACCTCAAAATCCGTTGAATTTCAATCCCCGCTATCTTTTAGCACAGGTTATATTTATTAAAGGAAAACGGACGAAGCTTGAGGTTAGGGTCAGCAGTTTGAATGGAAACTTGGTTCGCCGCGAGAACTTGAACAAAGGTTACCAAACTCGCGGGACGTCGTATCGAACCGACAAACATTCGGTTCGGGTCTGCGGTAAAAAATCTCACAGACATTCGACGCTGCATTGGATACTAAATGAATCACGAACCTTTAGAGGAATGTAGAGGTTGAACATTATTTCAAGCAAAACTTGTGACGGGCAGTGAATAGTTTGGTATGAGGGATGGAGGTTGGGTGTAGTTGCTGAGAAATACAGCGTTTGTGATAGAGTACAGTACATTGCGACGGGCATGTAGTCAAGGCGAGGGCTAAGGTGGCTGAAATCCTACAAATATATAATTTAAGTAGTGTATAGTGGTAATTAATTTTACTTCCTTAGCAAGATTATACATTAGATCGAAATAGATTTAGTGTACAATAGAGCAACCAGATTATATTCCTGTATTTCTACAATTTAATTCAAAGAATAAACGGATCTACAGCTCCCAAAATGTATAGATTTCTTTGTGAGAAATCACACAATATAAACTTTATGAGCAAAATGTGCCCCTAACTTTTAAGGTCTTGTTTTGAACGGAATGTTTAAAAATTAATAACAAAATACAATAACTATGAATTTCAGTACACTAACTGTACACAGTGTAAGAAAAATAATGTCACTCATACGGTGGATCGAGTAGCAAAATCCATCCATTTATATAATAATAATAATAATAACAACAACAATAAAATTGGTTAATTTTTAATAACTTATAATAGTTATTATTTTAAAATGACAATTATAATCGTGGTAATAATTATCTTTGTCAATATTATTTCTACTAATGAAGTTTTATCAATGAACTGCCCCGCCTCTACAAATATTTCTGGTGACGCCTCTACTGATAATGTATGAGCTCCCCGAAATAAAATTCTGGCTACAGGCCTGCATTGTGATTCCAGGAATCTGTTGTTAAATAATTTGTTCACGAGTTGAAGTGTCTATAAAAACATGATTCTCCAATATCAAGTGAAATAAAATGCAGTTGCAAAAATGCACCAATATAGTGGTTGGTTGGAACGATAAAGTCACCGGTAGATCTCGCAGTGAAGGAAAGGAAAATATTTTAAAAAATACTGGAGAAAAGTAGTTGTTGTACAATGTTATTCCAAAAATTATACAGGGCAAAAAAAAAAGCGTAGTGTTCTACGCTTGTCATATTGTGAAATAAAATCATTGAAGAATAAATGCACGCATATATCACTATTGTTTCTGAACACTTTAGTTGTATAGCAAGCGACAGTCGTAGAGGTTAGAGATAACACGCTAGCAGTAACGCCAATGTAGGGGAACACATTCACATAGGAGTCAAGAAACGGCACTCCCACATCAACCAATCAAAAAAAAGCAGCCAACCAGCCAGAGGCTTCAAGAAATTCTCTTAGACACCAATCACTCTTTGTATTAAGGCATGCGAATAGCCAAAAAATGCATTTTACTTACTACAATAAAGATAGGGTTCCATACAATCACTATAGCGTAGGCAGGTTTAATTGTAAAGTTGGATTGCATTGTAGGGAGGATGAACTACAAGTTATTTTGATAATGACCATCTTTAGCTTTCGTTTTAAAAGTTATTGAAAGAGAAAAATGGTAATCAGAAATCATTTTAAGGGAAGGTTTGCATTAAAACTTTAATTTCTCTCCTAAATTTGTACTTAGTTTATATAATCGATCTTCAGAACTAGCATAACAGTTTATCAAGTTTTATTTTATTTTCAGCTGAAATTCAAATGATTTGCGTCAAATCCGTGTTCGTATTTCTCATATACAATTTGAAGGAATCATGTGGGAATCTTACATCAGTATTGGAGTTATTGAAACAGAGCATTGACAATGAATTTCGGCCTGACAATTTCAACATCATCCCCCCGAAACCTCCAGATGGTACATTGGGCATCAACGATTA
Organism: Lepisma saccharinum; assembly: GCF_977018435.1. NCBI lineage: Eukaryota > Metazoa > Arthropoda > Insecta > Zygentoma > Lepismatidae > Lepisma > Lepisma saccharinum. The sequence goes on from NC_139229.1 coordinate 12,770,993, forward strand.
CTTGGTGGAGAGGCACGTGAAGATAGGGACTTTCACGTACTTTCCGTTCTCGGTGGTAGCATACGAGGATGACTGCGTTATGGCGGACGGTGTGGAGGTCAGAATCATCCAGGAACTGACCTCTGCGAAGAACTGGACTTTGGAGGTAGAGAACGTCCCTGAAGCGTGGGGGGAAATACTTCCCAACTCCTCAGCCACCGGAGTTCTGGGTGAGGTTCTGAGCAGAAGGGTTGATATTGGCGTGGGAGGGTTCTATGTGGACTATACCCAGTCGATGTTCATTGACTACTCGGCCCCTCACGAGATCGTCTGCTCTACCTGGGTCACCGGAATGCCTGCACCCATTCCCCAGTACCTGTCGCTGACCCTACCGTTTAAGTTATCAATGTGGATCAGCTTGCTGGCGACCATTTTGACATTCTCCCTCTTGCTGCCAGCGACCACCAATACATTCCTGCGGCTAGTACCGTCTAGACCATCCAGCAACTTTAAAACCTTTGGTAAGTCACTTCTTGAAGTCACTGCTATCATGTTCCAGCAGCAGGTTCCAATGCCCAAGGACGTTCTACCAGTCAAGCACCTCTTAGTATGGTTTGACGTTTTCGTGCTGCTCATAACGACATGCTACACTAGTAAACTAATCTCCTTCCTCACTTTACCTGTATACACGACCGCCATAGACACGATAGAGCAAATGGTAGACAGTAGACTAATATGGACAGGTCCTGACGAGTATCTAACACATGTGATCTGTTCGTGGAAGGACACTTTCGCATGTGAACTCTGCAGACGTTTTGTGCCTCTTGAAAACGTACCTGACGTCAATGAAGAGATTGTAAAGAGCCGCTGCGCATTTGCCATGGACAAACTCAATAGCGGGGATGTGATTGGAGGAGGCATTTTGGACAAGAGACGAGAACGTCAGTTCCACGTTATGAACGAGTGCGTCAATAAGTTCAACACGGCGATTGTCCTTCAGAAGCGGTCAGCGCTTACTCCTCTCGTGGATGAACTATTACCGAGACTAATTGAATCAGGTATAAAGAACAAGTGGATCAGGGATTTGTATTCTGAGGGAAACCACATTAACCTTGGGGAATCTTCCTGGATAATTCCTGCATCTGACGAAAATATTGTCTTATCTTTACACCACCTTCAAGGACTATTTTTCTTGCTTTTAATTGGCTGTGGGTGTTCTGCTCTCGCATTTGTTGTAGAAATACGAACCTTAAAGCGTGCGAAAAATAACTGGAATAAATAAATGTATTGTTTCTACATTGCAGTTAGAACAATGTGGCCACTGTGAACAAATAAATTTACTTGCAAGAACGGTATGGGGTGCAAATGATGGTATGCTGAAACACATTCTGTTGTTATAGGCAGTGATCACAGGAGCTCCTTGCCATATTTGAGTCAAAGTTAAATAGTTTTAATGACGTAAGTTAAACATTTACTAAGATGTGACTTTGTTTGTTTGAAATGAGTCCTCTTTAAGCACAGATAGGCTAACCGGAACTGGACCTACAGCTTAAAGAAGAATCCGAATTACTATACAATGTGCCTCTACCGGGTATCGAACCCGGGACACCTTAAGACTACACTGATTCCCATGCCGTACTAACACCAACTTTTTTTTCGTATGGAAGTTTAGGATTCTACATTTGATCCCGTCTATTATAAGGCTTGCATTAACCTAATACTTTTTAGTAATAAGAAATCAGTTCATTTGTTTCACGACAGTTTGTATAAGACCACAGAAACTTCGCCACACTTCATATAAAACACAAGCAAATTAACAATATAAATTTTACTAATTTGTAATGTTTTACTATTAAAATTATTAGGTACTACTGGGGCTTGAACTCTCATGTATCATACAAATTAGATAACTAGTGAAGGACAATGGTAATATCTTTGAAATGTTCTCATATATTATTTTAATATAAGTAACAGTGACTATATTCTGCACTGTTTTCTCGTTCAAACTGTCAAACAGTATGCTGCAAAATCAAATTTATATCCATGTATCTTTCTGCTGATTTATAATTACATATTACTTGAAATATTTGCCACAGGAGTGTATAAAAAAAGTATTGCGGTGCGTGCACAATAGAGAAAGTACAAAATTCATTCGCATCAAAGGATAAATTCACTACAGCATGTGTTACTCATCCATTATGGAACGTCTGAAGGTAATAGTGTTTTTTGCGTCTCAAATTTCTGGTCTTCACATTAAACAAAAGATCTATGGCTATAAAAAGTTTAATTTAACTATCATTACTTGACTCATTATTATTATTGTGCTCTGCAAAGTGTTTTTATGCTGGATTCGTATTGCATTGAAACCTTTCTTCTTAATTCCAAATGGTTTGATCATTTTTATTTATGCAACAATGAGTCTTTAAATTTGTTGCGTGGACAATGTATTTTTCAGTTTGATATACTAATGTTTACCGGCAATTAAAGTACAGACTTTACGTTAGAAACATTACTGTTCTTGGTCATGTGTGAATTTTATTTGTTAATGTTGGCCAAGCATGATTGCCTCTTATCATACATGTTCATGTGCAGTGTGCTAAAGATGTGATTCAGAAAACCGGAATAAGTAATCGAATTTTGTTTTTACGAGATTATAGACTGAGATTAATCTTAGCTTGATCATGTTAGTTGTGAACCATGATTTTGCGAGATAAAATAAATTGAAATTTATAACAAACAGTATTATACACCATGTATGTGATACAATAAATATGACACAAATTTAAGAATTCATTGTTTTTCGGCTCACTGCAGTGAAGTTAAAGAGGTTACGTACACGAGGATATCCTGAAGTGAATACAATACAAGCTCCGTCTGCAATTTTTTACAATATTGGTCGTAACGTACTGCACATCCAGCTTTCTTCTACAACATGACCGTATTTTTGAAAATGAGAAACGAACAATAATTCAGAGTTTATATAGCAATAACTCAGATATGGATTACATGGGCTGCGGCTGCAGACCACAGCCGATCGAAAGGACAAAGGAGCAGCCATATTGTCCCAGTGCGTCTCGTAAAAGCCAAAATTCTCCCCGAATAGGATTCTTCCATTAATTTAGACCCTTATGAACTGTCAAGTGTGGATTTTGTGCTTTTGTGTAAGAAAGAAAGGAAATGCACAGTTGCCACCAAGCTGTCAGCACACCAAAGCCCATTCTACAGTATTTTTCCTGGTTACTGTGATAAGCACAAAGGTTACAATGTTGAGTTATGATGACTTTATAACGTGAATTTTTGAACATTCATCTTTAAAGAACAAGTGACATATGTAAAAAGGAAACAGTAAAAAGCCATGTACTGAATATGTGTAATATAAAAGCGATTCAAATCTAGTTTTATGTTCAATTGAAGTGGATAATCTAAAGGGTCTACCAATTTGAACGTCAGAACTTTAAAAGAGTGTTATGGCAACAATGACTGGAATGGCGAGATAGAACTGTGAAATCTGTGTGCAGTAGTCTGTGGCAAGTTATCATGGACAGGTACATAATGTAACAATGCATAGAAATTATTCGAATTTATTATCAAAATTCGTGTTCAGTTCGACAGACATTTCGTGCATTGAGAGGAATTTATGGCGAACATAATCGACCGACAGAACAAACTGTAGGATTTTGGCAGATGAAAATCCGCAAGTGATTAACCCTTCATCCTAAGAAAGTGACTGTGTGCTGTGGTTTTTGGGCCAATGGCATGATCGGGCCTTATTTTTTTGAGGACCAACACGTGACTGTTAATGGGAAGCGATACCGGAATATGGTGGTGCAGTTTCTGTGGCCTAAACTGGCAAATCTTGACATCAACAATGTGTTTTTCCAACAGGACGGTGCAACTTGCCACACAGCTCGCCAAACAATGGAATTATTGCAGGAAAAGTTCCCCGGACGAGTTCTGTCCAGAAAGGGTGATGTGAACTGGCCATCAAGATCATGTGACCTAACCCCCGTGGATCATTTTCTATGGGGTTGTGTCAAATCTAAGGTCTATGAGACTAAGCCACGCACAGTTCGTGACCTCAAACGGAACATCGAACGAACCATTGAGGCTATACCGCTCAATATGTGTGCAGACGTGCAGATGTCCATTTGGACATTCAGAATCCATTTCACCCACCGAAGCAGAGGACCACATTTGAATGACATATTGTTCAAAACATAATGCCATTGTTTGCTCTTCAAAATAAAAAAAAATATGTATGTCATTATCACTTGTGGTTTTCATACTACCTAATTTTAAAGATCTGACGTTCAAATTGGTAGACCGTATATATGTCTCAATAATTTCATTACTGTATTCATCACTTTCATATTATGCATATTCAGTACATAACATTTTACTAAGCGTTTAGTTTTTACGAATGTCAGTTGTTATATAGAAATACACGTTCATAAATTAACTTATTTTAATTCCCTCAGGCAGAGTTATCATATTTCAAGCTATTTATCATCCCTGTTGGGATATGACAATAGTGTTTTCACAAATATTTTGGCGTGGGAGGCAGTTGTCCCGCACTTTTTGTCCCCGCACTATGATCTCTTAATGCTAAGCCTTGTCTGCGAGAGAAAGTAAATTGTCTTTGCCTCCTCCCAGGTTTTGATACCCATTCGTCATTGGCACCCATGGACCGTTATCCAGCATCTCCAGCAGGTAATGCTATACTAATACTGCGTTGGGATCGAACTAGAGACCTTTAGATTTTATTGGGTGATGTAGTTATTCATCATTCATCTTTCAGATGGTTATCATTCGCTTGGCCTAAATGTGATACCTATATGCGAGAGGTTACATTCAAAGAAAGAAATGACAAAATAATTCACATGTATAATAATTGGATTTCTGTAATTACAAAACCGATATGGATTTGTCTATAAAACTTGCCTCACAATTAGATGAAGGATATTTCCACTTGTGCTCTCAATTGTCACATGTCTGACCTCCCTGTCAGAATTCACTCTGTTCATACACCATTGTCCAATAATCGTCCTCCACTTTCATTCTCTCTCACCATCTGCGATCTTTTCTCTGTCTCGTATCTGCCCCCAACTGTCTTCGCTCCCTCTCGATTCCAACGCTCCGTCCATACTCGTCTCTCAAGTCAATAACCTAACATTTGCCTAATTGCTTATTCCGGATTTCTTTCTATATTTCCTGCTATGCTAAGAATGACATAAGACTTGTGAGACGACTCTTTTCAATGCAAAATTAAACAACAAAACAACACAGAATCGCTTACCGTGACACACCTGTCACTCTAATTAAACCATTACCTGAATTATAAAACGGTCAGGAAAAGTGCCTACAGTCGGAGCTACTAAGAATAAACCTACAGCGCAGAAGAAATAGCTTGGCAGTGACGTCATCTCCCACCTTCACCTCTCCTTCCAAAAGCGAAGGCTCATTCGCTAGAGCGGACGACAAGGTGACGTGCAAACCAATCGAAATCATTCCGAGAGGGGTGATACAGGCGTGCAAACCCCCACACTGCTACATTGGTCTAACAAACCGCAGCTACGAGCGAGGGATTGCAGGCTATTTTGTTTCTTTGTTAGAAAGGTTATTTTGGCTGGTTTTGTCATTGTTGTACAGTGTCTCTCAAAAGTTTTAGGACAACGACATTTTGAACTAGGCAACCCAATTTACACAAGGCGTTAGTGGGTTGCGTGTAGAGTTAGGCTCAATTTCAGGGTTGCCACATGCACAATAGATATTTATAAAATACGCGAAAGAAATAAAAACAAGTATTATTGTATAAAATTATTACAAATATCACTATTATATCTCAAGTGACAAAATTTTTTCTCAAAGAAAAGAAATAGGTTTTCTACTATTTCATCGCAGATGAGTCTACAGAAAGGAAAAGAGGTGAGAGAAAACGAGAAGTGACAAAGGACAAGAGAAAGAGAAAGCGAAATAAGAAGAGGAAAAGTAGAGGAGAGAAGAAAGAGAGGATAGACGAGGAGAGAAGATGTAGTGAGGAGAATGGGAAAAGATTCTAGGAGAGATGAGAAAATGGAGCAAAGAAGAGAAAAGAGGAGGAAAACGAGATGAGAGAAGAGGAGACGAGAAGAGGGGAGTGGAGAGTAGAGTAAAGGAGAGAAAAAGAGAAGAACGAAAAGAAGAGGAGAAGAGTGTAGTGGAGTCGAAAATCGAAGACAGGAGAGGAGATACGAGGAGTGGAGATGAGGGGGATGGAGATAAGTTGCGAGAAAAGTAGGGAAGGCGATATGAGATAAAAGCAGAGCAGAAGGATGGGAGAGAAGAAGGAGAAGGAGAAGAGAAGAACAGAAGGGACTGAAGAGAAGAGGTAATTGCAGAAAATATCGTCTCAGCGTCAAGAATTGATGCATTGCTCAAATTATCGACATGAAACATTCAATAACATTTTGAAATGTATTGGAGAATGTATTTGATTGGTGCGAAATGCCTTTTGGCTTAGTTCAGAGCAAGATAAAATCTTCCATGTAAGATCTTTGATTTTACCTGCGATTATACCACTAAAAACATGAATGTAATTTGAATATTTATAAGAATTATCCAATTTTTGTCCACTTCTCGGTTCGTTGAAATGGAGATTTTGTAATTTAATATTTCCCCTCCCCCATCGTTAATTCCAAACTGAATCATTTCGTTTCACACGGCGTGGACAATGAACACAATGGGATAGGTCTAAAACTTACGAAAATTTTCTGCCACTGGAAGGGTTTGAACCTACGACCATCAGATTGACAGTCCTGAACGGTAAACACTACCCTACAAACTTTCGCTCCTGAAAGTAAGTAGAAGGAGCTGACCAATGTGAAATGTAGATGCAACTCTCCTCCTACATGTAGTGTGCAAACAATACTTGTTTGTAACAAAGAAAACGAAGGTAGTACGACTCGGCGAAAACATTTAATGGAGAATTGCACATGATGAGAACTTTTCATTCGATATTGCGGAGGGATCCTTGCATTGAACTGGAGTGGGAATATTGGTAAAATTAGTATGTCCTAAATTTCCACAAATATAAATAGTTATTTCATTAATATTTGTCAATGTCTTTGAAGCAGTACACAATTATCGTTAGAGTATCATAATTCACGATCGTATACATGAAAATATCCCTTTGAACGTGTGTCAATTCATTTATTGGTTTATTTTTTTATAAATTCCATATGCAGAAAAATGTAGCCACTATGCACTGCTATTACAAATAATGTTACCATGATCTTGTTTATTAAAGGAGAATTAAAAAAAGAACACCTGCTAAGGAGAATCGAACCTGGGACCGCGATCAATGCTTTCAAGAACTCTAACCAATACACCACGTCCTTACCTTCGATTGAAACAACAGTTCTTACTTATTCTGTGGCGTCAATATTGTAAACGTTATCCTGGAAAAAGAAGTTCAATACTCTGATATAGCTCTGTACTTCTAGAATTATTCTATACACATGCATTTGAAATTAACTCTGAATTTATTTCTTCGTTGTTAGTATATCTAAGCTTGTGAATATATTTTATTTGTAATTTTATAACGGTTACATGAACATCTACGAAATAGGTCCTTATAATAACCGCAGGTTGACCAAGGTCATTTTCATATTTATAAGAATTATCCAATTTTTCTTCTCTTCTCGGTCCGTTGAAATTGAGATTTTGTTATTTAACATTTCCCCTCCCCCCCCTCGTTAATTCCAAACTGAATCATTCCGTTTCATACGGCGTGGACAATGAACGCAATGGGATATGTCTAAAACGTACGAAAAGTTTCTGCCACAGGAGGGGGTTTGAACCTACGACCATCAGATTATCAATCTTTAACGGTAACCACTACCCCACAAGCCAAGCTTTCGCTCCTGAACACAGGTAGAAGGAGCTGACCAATGTGAAATGCAGATCCTACCCCCTCCTACTCGTCATGTGCAAAGAAAACTTGTTTGTAACAAAGAAAACGAAGGCAATATATATATGGTTATTTCATTAATATTTGTCAATGTCTTTGAAGCAGAACACAATTATCGTTAGAGTATCATAATTCAAGATCTGAAACGTGAAAATATCGCTTTCATGGTTTGTCAAATCATTTATTTGTTTATTTTTTTTTTTAGCAAATTCCAGATGTAGAGCAATGCAACCACCTACACTACTACTACAAATAATGTCACCTTGCTCTTGTTTAATAGAAGGAGAATTAAATAAAAGAGAACACCTCGTAAGGAGGATCGAACCTGGGACCGCTAGCAGCCCATATCATTTCATTCAATTCTCAATTTCAGGACTTTTCAGGACAGACAATCACAAACATCCATGCCCGAGCCGGGATTCGAGCCCGGGACCCCCGGCGTCGTAGCGCGATGTGCTAACCACCACCACCACCACGAGGGCCGACACCACTACACCACGCCCTTACCTTCCGTTGAGTCAACAATGTGGAAGTATTCTGTTCCTCCAATATTGTAAATGTCCTTGGATATACATGTAGTTGAATTTTACTTTAATTTTGAATTGTTTCTTGTGGTATAGCAGCTATCTTCGAGAATATATTTTGGAAGTGATGAAGAAAAACAAGAATATTGGTAGTTGTTGTGAAAATGCTAGTTACTTCTTCTAACTTATTATGTTGATTAGACATTATTAATGAAAAACATCTTAAGTCTTGAACATTGCAGGGCGATGTTCTCTTCTTGTGATACTGCAACATACGAAATGCTTGTTTTCTGACGCAAGTCTCGTGTCCAGAACAGTCTTATGAAATGTATTTGCTGTTACGTATGGTAACAGGAAATAATTACAGCGGTTGAAAAAACGTTTGCGAACTGCCAAATATGCGAGACGTTATACGTAAACACGCGGAAAATTGTATTCATAAAATCACATCACATTTGACAGTGTTAGTCAATAGAGAGTCGTGGGACAGTGTGTTATGGTGCTGGATTAAATCCTTCTTATTTCACTATTTCGAAGAACATCAATTTTTAAGGTAGAACAACAGTCGTTCCGTTCCGCTCTTTATTTCTTACATTCCTTTAATTGATTTAAAGAATAAATAAAAGTATTGCTTGCTTTTTTGTCATTGGCCTAGACAATGGAATTATGCGTGAAAAGTTCCTGAAAGCTCAGATTGGTTAAACCGTTTATTGACAATCGTGAACTTTTCGTTTAATAGATAATATTTGGTTTTATACGACGGGAGAACAATGGTTGAATTTCCTTTCTTGCTCTTTTGAGATAATATATATATACTTCTACAGTAGCAATCGCGTTCGGGAAAGGTTAAAAAAAATGACTTTTTATTCAAAGGCAGATAAGCTTGGTAGCCTAGCTTGCCCGCGTTCATGAGTCACGCTTCACAAGACCGCTTCTTATCGCAAAATATTGTGCGTCGATGCACAGTGTCTACACCCAGCAAATTACAAGTGACCAGAGTCGAATTTTAAAGAAAATCTGAAAAATAATAGATTTCACCAGAGGCGGCTAGGGGGCACTAGCTCAACATGCAATAAGTAATGATTCCTGGCAAACAAAAATGCTTATTGAATGAGTATTCGGATAGTAATATGTGCTTTATCGTGTAACGTGTAAGATACTTATTGGGATTACCGCGTAGTAGGGCAAACGATCCATGAAAAAACAAAATAAAATTAAATGGTTGGTTCAATATAGAGAAATATTTTTTTATTAATTTTTCCTCATTCCCTTGTTTGGCTCAGTCGGTAACGCGTCTGACTACCATGCTAAAGGTCCCGGGTTCGATCCCTGGCCGGTTCAAATCCGGGAACTTTTCTAACGTTGGAAGCGGCCCCGGCGCCCACCCAGCGTCGAATAACATGGATACCTGGGGGAAACCCTTTGGGGTAAAGGCGGTCAGGGGCGTGATGCTGATCACATCACCCCCACTCACGACCGGATCAAGAAAGTGTGGGGCGTTACCCCCACACCCCCTATACGCCTTCATGGCATGGTGCTAAGCACAGGGGAGCACTTTACCTTTTTTACCTTGTTTTTCTTATTTTAATAATAACAATAACGCATGGCTCAACAGCTCTCGAAGGGCCTTGGCCTATCTTCCGACTGCCAGTCTCCCTCCCACAATCCTTCCTAGTGATCTTCAACCAGATGGGGTGACGTGGGATCAGCACGTCGAACCCTCAACCATTATGGTGGTTATTCACCTGATGTTTACATTTTCGTTCCTGTTCGGCACGGTCGGGGAGGCTACTTCTGGTTTTGAAAGAGTAACATGGATTATAAAGATGTAAGGGTAATATCTTGCAGAAAAGACGACAATCATTGCGTGGCTGTTGGTTGCAATATGAGGTCCAGAACGAATATTTTTTCTCAAGTATCTCTGAATCTTTTTTTCGACAGACCAGATACAAAAACTCAGTGGATTCAGGCAGTAATGCAAAAAGACTGCGAACCACGACATGAGAAAGTAGGCCCTAGACACGTCACTTCATCTCCGTTAAATAAACCCAATGAAATATTTAAGTGTTTTTAAATTATAATTTTCTAACGCACATATGTTGGCATAACAAATTTAAAATATGTAAATTTTTACAACCATGCATGTTATTATCTGTGGAAGAAAGAACAATTAAGAGAGCTGTGTTCTAGTAGATACACAATGTCGAAAAATATCCATTCTGATATAATCAGAGCACATTTCATTTTTTTTTTTTTTAAGTACACGTTATGCACCGTAAGGCTATTCGGGACTCAACCTAGAGTTTAAGCCACATTGTACCTCCACCAGATATCGAATCCTGGGACATCTTGATTACACGGCAGCGACGTTACAGCTACGCCATCGGGAGGCTTCGAAGTATTTGAATGTTTATAAATAATATAAGCTTTATTTCAACCTGCCGAATCCTCAAACTTCCTGCATATTCGTATCATGTGTGGAATTGCTTGTTTTTTTTCGTCTTCGTGGAATTAAAAATCAACTGGCATAGCTATATATGTTAATGATTAATTAGAATGATAATTATAAAGAATGAGAAGTGGCCAAACATAAATTAGAACCAACTTAAAATACACGTTTATGTAAAAATTTATCTGTGGTTTTATTAATGAGAAATAAAATGTGCACTTTATAACTAAGGCTAAGTAGAATATCTTTGTTTTTCATCGGTGTATTTAATCTTCCTTTTACCTTTAAGAATTTATTATTATTTACTTATTTTTTAATATATAAAATCTCTAGCTTCATTTATAAGCGAATGAACTTTCTTGTTTAATGTATATACCAACGAAACCATTAGGTTCGATACCCGGTGGAGGAACATAGTAGTTCGGATTCCACTTTAAACTGTATATCCAGTCCCGATTAGCCTTACTGTGCCCAAAGTGAACTTAAAACATTAACTCAAAAAAAAACAAAAAAAAACAAAAAAACGAAACCATTGGTAGAGGATCAACATTGTCTCAGTAAAGATTTCTATTGTTCCATAAATCATCATCCAATGGCTCCAGGAACTGGTCAATTTCTTCGAGGTATCTTTAATTCTCTGTCACTTAAAAATTTCAAGTGATCCATTTTGTATCCGCTCCTTTTTAACAAAGTAAGCTCGAAGACAATCTGTATTCCACTAGCTTATATTGGAAACTTGGTCAAACCGGAAGTTCTTTTATCGTCTTCGATAATCGAACTGTCTGAACGACTACTTTTTGTTTACCCAGAAACATCCCCCATAAGAGATTTACGAGACCGGGTTACGCTACTCACTCGTAGCTCCCCAATTTCCTCACGATGGTGGGTTGCCACCGGTCCTATATACAGGCCGAGAACCCAGAGACTGAACCCAGGCGGACGCGAACACATGCCGTCCCGCAGTCGGAGTCCCAAGCACAGCGCGTTAGACCGCACGATCACGGAGGAGGACTTTTATTATTTTATTTTTGGCTAATCGCGAGGATGAGGATGAATAATGAATAGAAAAATAAAAGAAGGTCACGCACAAAGAACAGGACGGGTCTTCAACATCTTAGGTGACGAGTTCAAGCCCTAAATATGAGGATTTCAACCAAAGACCTCATTTTTTTTTAAAAAAGATATAAACAAAATTACTATTTACACTAAACTTCTTACCAAGGCCAAAATAGTTTGTAACTGTGAAACTAACCCCTGAATGCAAATTGACAACATTTTTTTCTTCTTGTGAGTAAGAATTAAATGTGTGGCACAAAGAGATACTTCTTGCGAAAACAATTAACTGTTCCCTGTTCCAGCCTCTCTGGAGCAAAGCCGCACATAGCGGAAGAGAAGGGGAAAGAGGGGAAGGGGGATCGAGTGGACAGACGAGGCAGTACACGCTGCTGGAAAGGCTGGTAACTGCAGTGGCTCTCCTCCCTCCACGCAATTCCGTTCCTCTCACGTGTTCATCGCTGCTCAGATACTTGTTTTGTTTACCTGCTCCAGTGATAAGTGGGACAGAGTGTAGTTCGCATACATGTAGCAAGGAAGACAACTTATCTCAGAATGACAATTCCACAGAGTTTTCAAACGTTTGTTTCAGCAATGATGATTGGACACGGATCACACATAATCCCTTGCCAAGATTTAGTGGTCTAAAATCATTTGAAAACTTGAATGTATCCCTTTACAGATACCAAGTTATAAGGAACTATTTCGTAGATGTTCATGTAAGCGTTATAAAATTACAAATAAAATATATTCACAACCTTAGATATACAAATACGAAGAAAGAAATTCAAAGTAAGATTTCAAATGCATGTGTATAAAGTAATTATAGAAGTACAGAGCAATATGAGAGTATTGAACTTTTTTTTTTTTTTTTTGCAGGATAACATTTACAATATTGAGGCGACAGAATAATTAAGGACGTAGTGTATTGCTTACAGTTCTTGAGAGCATTGTAAGCGGTACCGAGGTTCGATCCTCCATACGAGGTGTTCTTTCTTTTTATTTTTAAAAATATTTCTCCTTCTATTAAACAAGAGCATGGCAACATTATTTGTAATAATAGTGTATAGTGGCTAGATTGTCCTAAAACTGGAATTTACTAAAAAAAAAAAAATAAAAAAAAAATGAATTGACAAACGATCAAAGCGATATTTTCACGTTTCAGATCTTGAATTATGATACTCTAACGATAATTGTGTTCTGCTTCAAAGACATTGACAAATATTAATGAAATAACTATTTATATTTGTGGCAATTCAGGACACACTAATATTACCCCTTTTTCCAGTCGAGTTCAATGCAAAGATACCTCCACAAATATCGACTGAAAAGTTTCCATCATGTGCAATTCTCCATTAAATGTTTTCGCCGAGTCGTATTGCCTTCGTTTTCTTTGTTACAAACAAGTTTTCTTTGCACATGACATGTAAGAGGGGGTAGGATCTGCATTGCACATTGGTCAGCTCCTTCTACCTGTGTTCAGGAGCGAAAGCTTGGCTTGTGGGGTAGTGGTTACCGTTAAAGATTGATAATCTGATGGTCGTAGGTTCAAACCCCTCCTGTGGCAGAAACTTTTCGTACGTTTTAGACATATCCCATTGCGTTCATTGTCCACGCCGTATGAAACGGAATGATTCAGTTTGGAATTAACGAGGGGAGGGGAAATGTTAAATAACAAAATCTCAATTTCAACGGACCGAGAAGAGGAGAAAAATTGGATAATTCTTATAAATATGAAAATGACATTCATGATTTTAGTGGTATAATCGCAGGTAAAATCAAAGGTCTTACGTGGAAGATATTATCTTGCTCTGAACTCGGCCAAAAGGAATTTCGCACCGATCTAATACATTCTCCAATACATTATAAAATGTTAATGAATGTTTCATGTCGATAATTTTATCAATGCATCAGTTTTTGACGCCGAGACGTATTTTCTGCAACTACCCCTTCTCTCCTCTCGTCTCCAGTCCCTTCTGTTCTTAACTTCTCCTTCTCCTTCTCTCCCGTCCTTCTTCTCTATTTTATCTCATACCGCCTTCCCTACTTTTCTCGCCTCTTGTCTCCATCCCACTCTTCTCCACTCATCTTATCTCCTCTCCTGTCTTATATTTCCGACTCCACGGCACTGTTCTCCTCATCTTTTCGTTCTTCTCTCTTTCTCTCTTTTACTCTACTCTCCACTCCCCTCTTCTCGTCTACTCCTCTCCTCTCCAAACTCCTTTTCTCCTCTTCTATCACCTCGCTTTCCTTCCTCTCTCCCCTCCTCTTTGCTCCATTTTCCTCATCTCTCCTCGCATCTTTTTCCTTTCTCCTCATTACTTCTCCTATCCACTTCCTCTGTCCTCTATTTCCTTCCCTTCTTTACTTTTCCTCTTCTCCTTTTGCTTTCTCTTTTCTCCTCTCCTTTGTTCCCTTTCGTTTCCTCTCTCCACTTTTCCTTTGTGTAGACTCATTAACAATGAAATACTAGAAAATCGACGTTGTTTCTTTCTGAGAGTATTGCAACAAATGTAATACTGATATTTTTTTTCTAGTTTTATGCAATAATATTTGGATATCTTTCTTTCACGTATTTTATAAATACCTAATGTGCATGTGGCAACCCTGAAATTGAACCTAACTCTACATGCAACCCACCAACGCCTTGTGTAAATTGGGTTGCCTAGTTTAAAATGTCGTTGTCCTAAAACTTTTGAGAGACACTGTACAATGAGCAGTGGAGTAAAGACAGGTAAGCCCCTGCACAGCGATACAAGAGAAATAGTTTTCAATGTGTATAAGTACTTTGATTGCGATGAAAACAAAACCACAGCTGTTCACAGAACGCCCGTGGCGACAGGTGTCAGTGAAAGATCTATGTGGAGAATTTTGAAGGAGAAAGACAAAAGTGTTGCTATTGCGAGCGGGAAACCTTTTTCAACGGCGGGCAAAAACCGACCGAACGCCCAGCAACGTGTCACAAATCTGGATTCTTTTGATGAAGCAGTCGTGCGCCGAACAATCCATGATTTATACACGAAAGGCATTGTTGTTACCGTACATAAACTGATGAAGGAACTGCAAGAAAATGTTAATTTTAAGGTTTCGCGTTGGTCATTGCGTATGATCATAAGTAAATTAGGATTCAGCTTTAAAAAGCACAGCGTAGGCAGCAGGAAGCTACTCCTTGAACGAAACAGCATCGTTGCGTTGCGGGCGGCGATCATTTTTGCGTGAAGTTAAAGAACTGCGCAGAGAGCAAACCGCCGGTCTTTCATTTACATGGATGAAAGAACACACACTACACTGTCCCCAAAGTTTGGCTGGATTCCAAAGATTCGGGGGGGGGGGGGGGTTACAAGTGCCAACAGGAAAGGGTCCCAAGTTTATTATTGTGCATGCCGGTGGTGAAAGTGGATTTGTGGAGGGGGTGTAGTTAGTGTTCCTTCAAAAACAACTTCAGGTGACTATCATGGGGAGATGAACACTAACAATTTTATGTTGTGGTTCGAAGAACAGCTTATTCCCAATCTGCCCCCAAACTTGTTATTGTGTGTGACAATCCTCCATACCACAACAAGTTACTGAAAAAAATTCCAACATCAAACAGCAGAAGGCTGAAATGAAGTCGTGGCTATCATCTCACAATACTTAGCATGCAGAAGGTTTGCTGAAAGCCGAATTATATGAAATAATTAAAATAAACAGACATAAAATAAACATCTAGCAGTGCTAACTTTAAATTGAAGATTGGTAGTTGCACCGAGATCCTTACTGCTCGTACTCTTACTCGTGACATGGTTCTTTTCATAGTAGTTGGCAACGCTGACTTAGCAGGGAGTGACGTTACTGCCAGGTTATTCCTTCCCGGCTGTAGAAGGATTTGTTTTCAAGCACCTGAAATGACGTGACATAGTACTACGGTGACTCAGAATATACACATATATTGAAACACAGATAAATAAACAGTACATCATGCCCTCTTCCACTCTATCGTTCATTCAAACACGCATTCCATGGCATATTGGGACAATATTACAATTACAAATGCTAAATAAATTAATACTTTGACGATAGTCATATGATTTCTTGGCTACATTGCCTTTTACAATTTACTGTTTTGGTTTTTAAGTGTAATGCGATTAATTGTTCTTTGTGCGAACCCTTTTATCGTTTCTGGAGGTACAAATATAATGAACTATTGTTTGGCTGTTAACATATTATATTTTGTTCTATAACGTTGATTTTGTCTGCCGGAATAAGGATGTCTAGTTATGCCATAGCACTGAGTTAAGTTATGCAATTATTTACTCAGATTCGCGGCAGATTGGTGTCATCTCTCTCTCTCATACACATGGCTGGATCTTACCTTCGCTGCATTCCCTCTGACCTGGGTAGGGTGAAAGTGGTCCTACAGTTTTAGAAGGTGTCCACACTCCGGTGTTGTACTTCGCGGTTATCCTGGTCGGCGAAAGTGGATCTCTCGGCAGTTCCATAATCCATGGCATATTGGGTGATGGCTTCATACGTTCATTAAAATATTAAATGTTATTAACTTTGGTATTGACTGTTATGCACTTCGGTATTAACTTTGCTATCAATCGTTATTAACTTTTACTAACTTAGGTCGTTGTTCCGGACGATTGACACAGGTGGACATGTCTGGTGTTATTTTCGCATAGCCACACGTATGCACACGGATGCGTTGACGACGAGGGGAAACGACCCCCTGGGTCTACTTTGCTCTACTCCATGGCTTTAAACAATCACTCGTGTTAAAAAGACAAGTCCAGACCATGGGTCTGCAGGGCTATTCACGAAAATGACTACAAAATCGAGTCTACAACGAAGTAGTAGTTTTTAGTAGTAAAAGATGTAGTAAAGTGCGATTCACGAAACCGTCTACTAAGAATCGACTAGATCTTTAATTGTCTACAGCGCACGGCTACAAGAAAAGTGGTGAACTTGGCGAAACTAAGCAATATCTATGGAAATAATCGATATTTTAATCGATTGTTGTGCTATTTCCTTGACATTATCGATGCATGTCGTACTTCGAGATTCCGAGAGTTGTTTGTTTACGCAGAATGCATAGAAAACTAGTTTAGTTTGTTAAAACTGCAAAGTATTCGTAATGTACGCGTAACCGTAAAGTAATTTGTATAAAGTGAAAATACTCGTTGAATTAAAGCAATTGTGTGTAAATACACGAAATGTAATAACAGATGCTATGTTTTACCTTACCTTCTACTGTATGTCACTGTTGAAACATATGCGGCAGAACTAAGGAATACTATTTTTCTTATGTTGCAATTGAATGATGCAAAATGTAAAGGCAGCTGATTTTTCATGATTGATTGATTTGGTTTATTTTACTTCGCATTTTGTGCCTCTTGGCTAATTTGCGAAGATGGGGATGAGTGATGAAATAGATGAACGGACATTCACAAACAACCAAGCCCAACCGGGATTCGAACCCTGGACCCTTGGCGTCGCAGCGCGATATGCTAACCACTCGGCCACAGGGTGGGGCAGCTGATTTTTCATTCTTTGCCATTATTATATATAATGCAGGGAGTAAGAATCCATTAAATTATGCACCCATTGAATATCTCGTGAAAACTCAATTTTCTTCTTTTTACAAATGTCAAATTTTTAGTTGTTTGGCATTACATTTTCTTAAGTTAGTCGTTCGTAGCAGGAACGTCTACGTTTTCTTAACCTGTTCAAACCCATTAAGATTAACGTTGCCAGTTTCGTACGAACTGTTTATCTTTACTCAACTTTATGCACAAATAGCCCTGCTGAGCAGCCATCATCTTATGCTAAGCACCTTACATACACATTAAAAATAATACTAAAGAAATGATTTACACTTTTAGTGTCTCTTCTGTACTGTTTTCAGTACAACAGGTGTTTTGAAACATCTACTGTGTTTAGATTTTCAAGCAGATATGAAAACAAATCGTTTATCATGAGGAATGACAATTTATATTTACAGCCAATATGTTAAATAAATGGTAGGCGAGTTGTCCATAACAGTTTTTATCTGGTCTGTTCTACACAATGTGAAGTTTAAATGAAAATGTAAAAAAAGTGGAGGACAATATGTGCTTCACTTCAACAGAATTCCATTCTTTAAAGCAACATATGATGTGGAATGAAAAAATGAAAAGATATGAACTATTTGCCTATTGTTTTTTCTCTTTGCTGTACATTAGATCTACTGTAGGTGTTTGGTAGAAAACCATTCAGTTTCAGTAGATTTCCAAGAAAACAGTAGAGTACAATTGATAATAGTTGTAAATAGAAATTCCCAGCTAATCGGGCCACTATGTACCTCCACTGAGTATCGAACCTAGTAAAGTAGAATCTGAACAATTGGAATCACTAGTGAAAATTAAGTTCAAAGTTCACGGATTACAAATGTCACTAATTATTAGAACACACACTTGAATGTTTTTGTGCTCAAAAATTGTTCATGCCTTGAACTTGACCAAACTTTTAATTGATGAATAAAATATTGTCATGTTACATGCTACATTTGTACATATGAATTTGATTTCTGACTGAATGCACTTACTACGGAAACATAAAAGATAGGCCTACATGTTACTTCTTTTTTCTTTAAGGACAATTTTCATGTCCCATGTTATACTGTATGGAATTCTCAGCAGACAGTCATTCATTGTTTGTTGCCAAGAAGATTTGAATTTGAATTTGAATTTTATTTTTCTTCCGTTGACCCTTGTTTAAAAGGGCATGGAAAACGTCAAGATACATAATGAAATAATAATTAGTTAAGTACATCATAACAAAAAAGAAGAAACATTGCGTAGTACATTACATCACTACACCAAAGTAAAAATGAAAAAATACACTAGATGGACTAGTACTGCCACCACCTGGCAAAAAAACAACAACATACATTTGCATTATCTATAAGCAGCTAGTGACAGCAACTTCGATTATGGTAAAAGCACCAAACTCTGACGTACCTAACCTACTCACACCTGCATCTGAAATCACAAATAAATCAAACTTAATCAGCCTAACCTTTTCAGATGTTTGTTTTTGCTATCAGATGCATATGCTAGTACGTTTGGTGTTTTTAGCATGTAACACCAAGCTGCTGTTAGCTGCTCATGTATTATCTATGTATAAAACAACCACTCACATCACATTTGCTTACACCTCAAATTTACAGCAATTTCATTCAATGAGAATGTCAAGAAATTCTTAAGTTACACACATCACAATTTGATACACTCCAGAATATACCTTGCATTCCTGTTGATAACAAAAAAGAAATGTTGACATTTGTAACAATTTGGATTAGAAATCACGGAACGACTTGAGATGACTGGACCCCTCTCCGATTTTCTTCACATTTGGCATACTCACTAATTGAGGCCTCCTAATCATGAATCTGAAGTTAAAATTTGTCGGAAACGTCTAGAAATTGCAAAATAAGCTAAAATAAGGCGTTAGTTTTCGGAATGGAAACTGTCTATTTTCGAGAATTTTTTTGTTTCACAAACAAATATATATATTCTTGATACTACCACGACACCAAATTTTAACTATGTTTGCCTAACCTAACCACACGCCAATGGTTCGCAATTATTTCCAATTTCTAGATCCTGATACTACCACAGCACCAAATTTTAACTATGTTTGCCTAACCTAACCACGTGCCAATGATTCGTGAGGCTAGCGTCGATGGTTCGCAATTTCTAGACGTGACCGACAAATTTTAACTTCAGATTCGTGATTAGGAGGCCTCAATTAGTGAGTATGTCAAATATGAAGAAAATCGGAGAGGGGTCCGGTCATCCCAAGTCATACCCAAAATCACACAATAATGAAAGAACCAACCATATGGGATTATAGATTTAAAATAAAAATGCTCTGTTCACATATTTTTTTAACCTATTTATTGATTTATTTATTGCATTGGTCTTGTGCTACTTTTGGCTAATCATGAAGATGGGGATGAGGAATGACATGTTTAAATTGACGAAAGGACACTCACAATAACATCCATGTCCTGGGAAGGATTTGAACCCTTAACTCCTGGCATCATAGCAAACTTTGCTAACCTCGATAACAGTTCGTTATATCGGAGACACATTTCTTCATTTTTACAGAAGAAACTACTTACAACGTTCATCGAGGTATTTTCTTTCATCCTGGAATCTATTTGACCGGGAAATCATATATTTTTCAAGAGAAACATGTCAGCGACGCACAAGTGGCATTGCTTTCGCTACGTGAACTGGATGCTACATACGTTTGATGATGTAACCCCCTGTCAGTTTCCAACCCCCCTTTTTTTAACTATGCTTGCCTAACCTAACCTAACCTTATCAGAAATGGTTTGTGGGGCTATCCGTCAGCTACCCATGCATAATGTACAATTTGCACACGTGACGAACATGATAGTAGGTATTTTTCGGTAAAGAAGGTTGGAAATACTGCATACCTACAACAGTAGTCAACCTCTGCCCACCATATTGTGTGTTACGGAAGCGAAAAAAGGAATAACAAAAACTACTCTCTATATGAAAAATTGTGTTTGTTTTTGTGTAAAAAGCATTATGGCACCTTGAACTATGTTTCACAATACACAATTGGTAAGTACGAACCATGCGAAACACAAAATATCCAATTTTAATGTGTCTCCGATATAGCGAACTGTTACCCTAACCTCTTTACCTATTTACACTAGAATGCTTTGGTGCAACAAATTAATTTTAAAAAAATCATGTTCTAATGCAATTTCCTCTCATTGTTTAAAAAATTACTAACCATTGTTATAACTGTATCTTTAGTCAAAACGAAAATAAATGTCTGATGAAAGGAGCGTGTGTTCTCCTGAAACTTCACAAAGAAAAACTGTTTTCTTATGCTTGTAATAACCGTAAACTACAGGAAAATATTTCCTCTCATGTATTAACTATTTTGAAAGTTATGTTGTTTTACAATAATTGCTACCACAATTTTTTAACCGTTAAAAGATAAGTAGTGTTACATAATTAAACATGAACGCGCTGAGGGGTTGCCAATAGAGGAAATATAGTGCTTCTTGTTTATAATAGTGATATCCCTAATATTTTATATGCCTCAAAAGATGTTTTATGCTGGCTGATACAGGATTTGAACTGAGAAGTTTTATGTACAATACACTTCCCAAGCACAAATCCCATACCGTGCCTCGCATTAATGCTCCTGAGTCTGGATCCCAGGGAAGCCAGAATGAACTTGGAACCTGAGAAAAAAATATATATATATAGTTTGCACATGGTAATGAACATATAATCGTCACAACAAACTCTAAATGTTTACATGTGTTTGTGTCAGTACAGTGTACTGTTTCGTTCTAGCAGATAATATGTGCTCTATCTACACTATGCCCTAAGTATACAACATGCTCTATCTACACTATGTCCTAAGTATACAATGTGTAAATAAAACCTCCTGTAAAGTACAATTTTTATCCACATATAATTTTTAAACGACATATGTTTCAACAATTTGTATTAATGCATGATCATTATAAAAAATTATTTCATAATAAATGCATAATTGTTGTGCTGTGAATTTTATTTATAAATTAAGTAAATGCTTAATAAATTTATGTAAAACTATATTTCACACAAATCTTGAGCACTGCACAAAGAAGAAAAATAGCTCTCATGGGACTTCATTGAAGCCCATGTTAACAATTGAGACGGTTAGGTTGATTTGATTTATTTTGCTTCGCTTTTGATCCACTTTTGGCTAATTTGCGAAGATGGGAATGAGGGATGATATGATGAATGGACACTCAGAAACAGCCATGCCCAGGCCAGGATTCGAACCCGGGACCCCTATCATCATAGCACGATGTGCTAACCACATCGCTGGCAATTGAGAAGGCGAATGGAATGGCATGGATAAATAACAATAATAAAAACATCATCACAACGATTGTACATAACTGGCAAAAATATAGGCTGCTATGATAAGTGGTGTGTGTACTGTGAACATTTTCGATGAATACGTTTGTATGATTTAGCAACCTTAAGTAGCCTATCAAGAGTTTTCATTTCTTTTCAGAAATGTTTTCACTATTTGTACTGTTCCATTTACTTTTGTTCTGTTACAGCCATCGATAACCTATGCATATTTTTTTTCACTTAAGTTTGTGCTGCTTCTTCTCATCCGTATGCCTGCAAGCACGTTCGTACAAAACCAAACTGCGTACTGTTGGGGCTTGACTTCCGTATAATTATGATTTTGGCATGGCTTATGGGATGCATAAGATTCAAAATGAGTGGTTATTATTTATGGTCTGTAGAAGATGAAATTGCTGTTTTTAAATCGCAGGAAATCCTAGGTAACAGTTCCGAATGTTTCATGATTTTTCACAAATTTTATAGGAGTATTAGGAAGTGTTTACAAAACTGGAAATGATTGTGGGAGTAAGTTAGAAACTTGGAGAAACTAATTAGCACAGTTAAAAGTTGCACAAAGTATTAATTACAAGACAAATTATGTTTTGAAATGTATTGTGCACGAGCAGGAATGCCTGCAAAGAGGTGCTAACAAATTATGCCTACCAACCTTAATCTGCTCGTGGAAGTGTATTTTCATATAAATTAGTGCAAGATATGGATAATTATTATTATTACTAACTTGGATTACAGGAGGTTGAGAGAAACAATCCTTTTGTTGGGAAAATGAGGTTCCACAATTTTGATCAATCCGGCACCTCCTGTTCAGTGACAAATTACTATGAAGATATTTTCGAAACAGAAAAAGGATTTCCGATATCTCTAAGATGTGTTATAAGTACACGCAAATGCCCACTGTCATTTCCTTCTGTTTTTCGAAAACGTGTAAACACAGATTATGGGCCATTTTGGTAGCTCTATTTTCTTCTTTGAAGTTGGATGTCATACACAAACACAGAGTTTGACGAATGCAGTTCGCTGTAGCCCGCTCTAGGAGGGTTAAAAAGGGTCCTACAAGAACTGTCTACAACTGTAGCCCGATATGTAGTCGACTGTAGCCTGTAGACAGTTTCAAGAATCGCAAATTCAGGAAATGACTACAAATTTGACCACAAGCCTGACGTGGCTACATATTAGACTACATATCGGACTACTAACAGTTCGTGAATCGCACCGCTGATCGCGATTCGGAGCTAGGTCGCGCGTAGCTCACACTCCGGTGTCGATTCTTGGCAAAACTGTGTTCTGGCTATCCCCAACATCTCTTTTATTCTAGATTTGAACGTGGTGACGCTCTAACCTCTGTGTTTAGGTGTGTATTTATTGTTTTTGGTGCTTTGACCGTTGTCCTCCTATCCTGGTCTGTGCTAATGCTGTTCCTTGACCTCTGCTAGCAGCCCCTCGTGCAGAGATTAGGCTAATTCCTCCACTATTGTGTCTCGCACGTCCAGCGAGGGCTCTCTCAACGGGGATGCCCTCTTGCCTTGAGTCCAGCGTTGGATTTTTAATAATTTATTACTCCCGTAGTTCGGTTCTGATTGTGCTGAAATTCTGGAATCTGTACTTTCATGATGTGGTTTTCCGCTGGTTAAAATCTCATCCAATTCGGTCCAGTAGTTTAGAAGTTCCTCTTTTCCTGGTATTCTCGTATGAATGCATGTAAGATCAGGATTGGGGCGAAAAACTGTGGTTGAGAAAGCACGCTTTGGCTAAAGCATTTGCTAGACATCTTTATTCGCGACGGATTTTAATATTGCCTATTGTAATTAATTCTGAATAACGGGCAATTAGATAAATTACCTTTTACTCAAGATTTGACCGTTATAGACTTGTCACTTCTACCCAATACCTTGGGTACGATACGCTACTGTTTCGAATATAAACCGCTCCTAATTTTTTCCCTTGAATTTTTATCAAGAAAAGTACGGCCTACACAAGCATAAATACAATATTTTTAACTGTGTTAGTTGATGGAAAAAGGTGCATGAAGTTGTTTTTTTTATGTCTTTGTGGGTGTGTGAATGTAAGGACCAAACGTATGAATTAAAGCTAGGAGACCAAACATACTAGATCGTAAATTGAATAATGAATATATAGAGGGACTTTCCTCTCATATCCCTGTAATCGGGGACGAGGCTACAGTATCTCTTCATTTCACTGGGTTAACACAAAAGAGAAAAATAAAAACTGTAGAGTTGCTACTCAAATATCAGGATGAACCAAAATGATTACCCCTCCCCCAATACAATTTTGCTTGATTTATGTGACACTAACTTTCTAAGGCGAAACGGGACATCCCATTTCGCCTTATCCTGTATCGCCTTACACAAGAAAAAAAATTCCCACCAGCGAATATTATCGACATGAAGGATCATTATTATTAACCTAACCTAACCTAACCGACAGAACAATGGGAGCGAAGGTAGGCAATATCACTAGCTCTGCGCTTCCATCCCATTATGGATTACCCTTCAAGTCGATAATATTCCCAGGTGGGAAATTTCTTGTGTGTATGGGATGTCCCGTTTCGCCTTAGAAAGTTCGTGTCACATAAATCATTTGAAATTCTATTGGGGGAGGTGAAAACAGAATAAGGCGAAACGGGAGGACGCGGCCAAAATAGCAAAGAACTAGTTGCAAGTAGAAATGGATACAAACACTAAGGTCCAGCGGTTTGATAACCAATCCTCTTATCGTTTCCATGCCCATTTATCCTTTTGATCCTGCCTTGTAAGGATTTTTTTTTCTTTTTATCTGGACGTGGGTACTCGAGGTGAAAAGGAGGTTTCTGCCACAGACCTCCACATACAGACTGGAAACGATTAGCTTTTGTTTGGAGCCGCGCTTCTTAGCTCGCGTATAGCCATGGCGATAGAAATATGATTAAGCTGCACAATTTTAGCTTGTTACTGTTTTCATATTTATGAATAAATTATTTGTTCTCGCTTGTGGAGTGGAATATGTACTCACATTCTTCTTAGTAAACTTAAATATTGCAATCTTGTGCGGTGCAATGACTTACAAACTTCAAAATAGTTGTTACAAGTGGAAATAAGAAAGTATGCTCGCAACCATGATTGTATCCCCCCGGCTCGGCTTCAAGTTGACCCATTTTAAAAAAGCCCACGCTTCCAGTCTGTTATCTAGAGGTCTGTGGTATTTGCGGTTGATTTCTTCGCCGTTCCTTTTTTTCTTTAGGTAAATAGGAAAAACGAGAAGTTACACCACCAGCGACATACTGTTAGAGGTCAGATTGACTGTTGAAAGCTTAGCAATTCCTCACAGGAAATATAATTGAGTAGAGTGGTCTATGGCTGAGTGGTGATGTCACTGTGGGTGGACTCTGATTAGTTCTGGTGCAGTTGCTAATATTCTCTTTCCATGCTATCTGTTTTTCTAGCTCTTTCTTCTCCTCTATTTATATTTTCTTCATTTATCTTTCTTTGTGTCTGTCTCTTTTTCTCTTTCTCTCTTTCTATTTATATTTTCTTATTTTTTTTTCTTTGTGTCTGTCTCCTTTTTTCTGTTTCTCTCTCTCTCTCTCTCTTTATATTTTCTTAGTTTCTTTTTCTTTGTGTCTGTGGCCACATTTTTCTCTTTCTCCCTTTCTCTCTCTCACTCTCTCTATTTATATTTTCTTCAATTCTCTTTGTTTGTGTCTGTCTCTTTTTCTTTGTCTCTCTCTCTCTTTCTTTCTCTCTCTCTCTATTTATATTTTCTTCAATTCTCTTTGTTTGTGTCTGTCTCTTTTTCTTTCTCTCTCTCTCTCTCTCTCTCTCTCTCTCTATTTATATTTTCTTCAATTCTCTTTGTTTGTGCCTGTCTCTTTTTCTTTCTCTCTCTCTCTCTCTCTCTCTCTATTTATATTTTTTCAATTCGCTTTGTCTGTCTCTTTTTCTCTTTCTGTCTCTATTTTCTTCAATTCTTTTTCTTCTCTTTCCCCTTTTATGTCTGTCTATTTTTTCTCTCTCTGTATCTACTTATGTTTCCTTCACTTCTCTTCCTTTTCTTACCCTTTTATGTCTGTCTCTGTTTTCTCCTTCCCTTTTATGTATTGCATATTCATTCATGCTGTTACGTGTTGATCCTTCTCTATGAAGGACACTCCAGTACAAGAATAATTTTTAATCCAATTTTATATTAGTTAATAAATTAATGTTTTAAGATCATATTTGAAAACGTGTACCTTTAGCTTGGTTGGTTTCATGAATTTCTTGCACCATATTTGAAAAAACGAAAAAAAAAAAAGTTGGCTCCTGAGAAAAAAATAATTATTTTTCCCTACTCCTGGTGAACATTATCCTAAGCTTTTAATAGATTCACGTAGATGCATCTTCTTTGTACATATGAATACGTTCACATTCGAAACGAGCCACAGAAGAGAGAGATCAGAAAGGGAAAATGTTCGATGCAGAAAATCTGAATGCGCGGTATCGGATAGTTGGGACAACGCCAAAATCCCTGAATAAGCCGAATGTAAAACAATGCCATAAATTACATGGCCAGTTTAATTTTCGTAATTGAGGGAGGCAATGCCACGATATTGATCTGTTTGACTGCTCCTATTTCGGTTTTCCAATTGATAGAAAGGCGTTCATATCTCAAAAAACAATGCATGCCTACGTTGGGAACAAAATCTAGCTGCCTTTGTCCATAAGTCCATTGTTTGCAACAATACCCAGCACGTACGCTACGCTTCTGGCGGTATAAAAATACCGACGGAACAATTGGTTCAAAAGAAGTCCAATTAGTTTATTCCTTGGAACTTCCTTTGTATTTGGAAGCTCTTTCGTGAACGGGAATGTTCTAATTCTCCGAAAACTGGAAGCCGGTATAAATTTTAGTTTTTTCTTCATTTTTTCGTATTATTCGAAATGAGAAATTTAGCAATTAGGCTAATTAGGGTGAAATGGAAATGGTATCATAAAAGTGACCTGCATTGATCTCAAGCTGATTCGTAAACAGAGCCGTAGGGGGGTGTAAGGAGCCAAAAAAGGGAACAGGGTGAGGAAGAGGGGGAAAATTGTTTATCGATTTTGTTTATTTTATTTCGCGTTTCTACCGCTTTTGGCTGAATGATGATATGATGAAATAGGTGAAGATTCGAACACGGAACCTCTGGCATCGTACCGCGCTGTGCTAACCATTCTATCACGGAGGTCGGCGGGGAAAATTTTAAAAGAGGGAAAAGACAGAACGCAGAGGCGCTTCGTGAAAATATTATCGCCAATAACTTAATATTATTATCAGTTTCCGCATCGTTCGGAATAGAAATATGTTCACAAAAAACACTTCAAATTTAGTAACTTAAGACAACTTAATCTATACACTGTTAGAAGTTAGCGTAACGTTTGCAATATTCTACCGTTAAAATATTAAAAACTTTCAAAAATGGGACATTATCTTTTCCAGTGAGTGTATGCTCATTCAGGACGTCACTTCTCTGTGCTGTGTCTGGAATGAGAAGTACAGATGACGTTGGTAACAGATTGGAATATTGAGCAAAGAAATACATTGATACCAGTATGCATATAGGGCTATAATGCAGCTTTGAAACACAAGATAAAAACTTTCAAAACTTAATCTGAATAGATAAATAATGATTATAAATTGAAGTTTTGTGCACCCATAAATATATTTTACAATGTGAATTATTAAAATTATCTTAATTATGGTATGTTACAATCATAATTTTTTACATAGTAGTTGGATCGAAGCCAAAATTGACGGTCACATATACCGTCTTTTCCAGTAAACTTTTTTTTTTTACAGTAAACGGTCAAAGACCATAAATTTCCGCTGCTATCTAACTACCATACAAATGGTTATAACAGTATTTAAAATAACGTACTTACCGTAAATAATATGATAATTCAGTTTTTTTAAAAAAAATATATTTATGGTGGACGCAACTGCATGTGTTTCTTTTTTTTCTTGGAAACCTTCTGTAAAAGGAGATAATGTTGAAGAAATAAATAAATAAATAATCATTATTTAATGACAATGAACAGTACAAAGTCTTTGTGACCGGACAATTTTGTATAATTAAGTGAACTTTCCTATTGCTAAATTTGGTTGGTCTCCAAGCGACACGACACTCTAGTCGCCTGTCTGCTCGGTGTGAAATCTCCCTAAATCCAGTCCAGACGTAGCCATACATAACACGAGCTCAATCTCGTTTGGCGTATCCATTTCCATGGATAATGCTTTCCTGTAAACCAACGCATTCTTGCGTCTCTTTCCGCGCTATCATCCATCAAGTAAAAGTGCGTAGTTCGCAGAACGCGTCCCGTGTCTCTCGCCATGACTTGCGCAACCCCATACATTGCATGAGTGGGCAGCAGTAAATTTAGCGAGACATTCTTCATCGGCGGCCTGTTTCATCTCAGAAATCTGGCTCCAAAGAGGAGGACAGCGACAAGGATCAGGCAGAGTTTAACCAACGTGCACACCCCCCCCATCTTGCGTAACGTTTGGAACGAGTCAAATTCAGATTCACTCATAAATCAGAGACTAGCATCACTGGCGTGCTCAGGAGGGAGCTGATGGGGCTACAGCCCCTTCCGAAATTTTCATAAAATCAATATTTTCAAATGAAATCAGTAAAATACCTATACCGACGCCGGTACTCTTAAAAATTGTCTAGCGTCGTCACCTTGTAATCAAGGGGTCCCCGGTTCGATACCCGGTGGAGGCACATAGTGGTTCGGATCCCACTTTAAACTGTAGGCCCAGTCCCGATTAGCCTTACTGTGCATAAAGTAGACTTGAAACACCAAATCAATCAGTCAATCTTAAAAATTGTCAATCAATATAGGTATGTAAATAATATATGTAAATAATATCCTCCAATTATATGCATGAATTTACCAATAAACCTGCTTTAGAATATTCAAGAACTACATCACAACATTAAATATAAAATGAAGGTCTCGGGTGTGAAACATGGTAAGTGACATTTTGGTAATTTTTGAGTTGCAAAGTAAAATGCGCCATCCTTCAATTTTCGAGTGAAATTGCCATGTCATGCAATTTGCATTGGACTCAGTGAAGCCTTCTGAAATTGGTAAACCCTTTTTCTTAATGAACTCCGAAATGACCAAAATGTCACTTACCATGTCTTACATCCGAGCACTTCAAATGTTATGTAATAAAAAAATACATTTTTCTTTCGCAATTTTTGCAAAATAAAAATAAAATTTGATCCTTGCATGATTTCCAAGATATTTGTACTGTGCGAAAACGACTCACGGCATTTTTGCGGACCCCGTGAAAGACCAATATGCCGGGAAAGTATCTGCTGGTATCCTGGTATCGGTAGATGAATTTCAACCAATACTTTCCGATAACGATACCATACAGCGGTATCTGCAGTAGCGTACGCAGGATTTCATCAAGGGGGGTGTTATTTCGAAAACTTTCTACAAATTCACGTTATTTTATTATACTTTAATTAATTAATTAATTAGTTTAATTACTACTAATAATTACTACTAATGCAGCTGCTATTTATGAAAGAAATAGAACAAAATTACATTTCTTTTGTTTCTTTGTTACGAAATAATTGTCTAGTCAACGGTTATTTGTATATGATAAGTCAGACATTTTAAGTGTGAAGAAAATCCATAAAAACAAGCAAATATATTAAATTTATTGAAATAATCTAAATATGAAACTCATTCAAGGAGACGCGCTGGTCTAGGCTGACAACTTTGTGGGAGATCCGGGTTCGATTCCCGGAATTGGTTGGAATTTATTCAGCCTTGTCTCCGCACCCAGCCTCATAGCAATGGGTACCTGAGAGCAACCCTGGGGGATGAAGGCTGCCGGAGCATGGTGCTGATCACATCACCTGCAAAATAGTTCGAGATCGAGAATCTTTGGGGCCCACCACACTACTACGTGTGCCTTCATGGCATGGTGCTATATGCACGGGGGAATTTACATTACCTTTACCTATGGAACTCGCCCAGGATGATGATGAAGCGCGAGAATACATGTTGCTAAATTGCACTGAGTCTGTTTTTGTTGAAAAGTAACTTTATAGACATTCCAACACATTTATCACTTCTAGGTGATTCACAAAGCACTTCTTCAACATTATTTAATGATGCTGATGTAGACTCAGCATCACTTGAGAGTTCCCAAGGGGATGTGAAATCAGTACCGGGAAGAACGTTTGCAATAAGGTCGGCACACTGCGACGAAGCAAGGAGTTTTCACAATTCTCGCGAGAGTCACTGCGCGACTTTTTGCAAAAATAATTGCAAAATTGAACTTTGCGACCGCTTAGATTGTGTTTGGAATGTTGTGTTTTTCTTCATGCTGCATGGGAATAATAATTCAAATTATTATTATTATTATTATTATTATTATTATTATTATTATTATAATTACTGTCGCAGATCTTTGACTGTGATAAATTAGCCATTTTTAATTTTTTTCTACAGCATTTTCCATAATATTTCAAAAGCTCAAGGGGGGGGGGTTTAAACCCGGTAACCCCCCCCCTTGCGTACGCCACTGGGTATCTGTATTGGCTCAGCCCTACAAAAAAAAACCTCGGACAAATCATGGTGGTAAATGTAAACTCGTCCTGCCGGTATATATATATATATATATATATATATATATATATATATATATATATATATATATATATATATACCGGGTGGTCCAAAAGTCCCGGAACGGTCACATATCGTGAGAAATACACATCGAATCGGAAAACGAAAAAATACGTGTTGAATAAGTGAAAGAAAGCTATTCAATGATATCACACTTGATTCCGGGCAACTGTACAATTTTAAATGGAAACCCCCATTTTGTATTCTAGAATCGGAAAGAGGACTTCATTCCGAGTCCAACGAGCTATCAACCATCCTCCTAGCCATCAAATTTTCGACGTTTATAATAGTTTATTATTTTCTTTCTTTTATTTTGATTTTTTGACTGCAATTGCCTTAACAACACGTAGAGGACATCAAGACAAACATTTCTCTTAGCTATGGTGAGCCCATGTTACTGTTACTCCTGAGGCTAGTAGAATTGCTGTATTTAGCACGTTTAAGCCTCGCCTCGACGCTACGAATCCTCGAAAAAATTGCTTTATTATATGCAGTATGTATGCAGCCATGCTACGCAGATCATGGTTGCAAGTGGGATTTATTTTTCTGCCAGAAAACGAACATTTTAATTCACTATTGGCAGACTGCGTGACCAATCGAGACAAAGACTTATCTTTGGACTGTATTTTCAAAGTGGTGTTATTTAGGTCACTTTTCTGCTACTTTTGAATAATCGCGACAGTTAGTAATAGTAATTCTACATATAAAATGCTGAATTTAAAACAAAATTATTTTCTCGTGGTATTAAGTTAATGCTACTATGACACACTTGTGTAATTTTACCTAATGTTTATTGACTATCCTGTAAGATATTTTTTGGTTGCTAAAAGAGGGTTGTTGTACGTAAGCTTTTTCAAATAGGTATAGTTTTCGTTTTGAGAAGTGTAATTGAAGAAATCCTATTCGATATTAATATTCTTATTACTTGCTGGAACTGATTTCGGTAGAAGATATTTTTAGTGTTGACGAAAAACACCTGTCATTACTGAATGCACTTCTGAATCGCTTTGATGTCTACGACATTCACAACGGAGCACAATCTTGAGAGTAGAAAAATGTCCAAAAAGTTGCATGTGGCAGATCAGGCGAGTAAGGTGGCTGCGGCATCAGTGGGATGCATTCCTACGCTCGGAACTAAACGTAATGCACTTGACGTCCACTGCCATCTAGTAGCGAAAAGTGGCGATACGTCTTGCAGGTGCAGCATTTATCCAATGGAGCTTGTTCTTCAAGTTCAGCCAATGCATACTGCAAAATGCAGAGTCGTTCGTTCTCTTTATCTATTTTCAAATATGTCCGGAATGTGTATTGAAAGACAGCACCAACGCACTTATCTATTATAAATGAGAACACAATCACCTTCTGTATGCACACATTTATTTTGGTGAACTCACGGACATTAAATCTGGATCCTTTTTGCCAAAATTTGATAAAACAAATTAACATTCCAATATAGAATCTGTCTGCGTTGGATTGTTTGTTGTGCATTGTTTCTCAAGGACGAAGAAGAACAATCCAACGGAACTCAAGTCTTTATATATTTTATCATTTCCACCGTTTTGGCTTGAAGGGACTTTCAAAAGTGAAAAAAAGGGTAAGCTCCGTCCTAGGGACGGAACAGAGATGAGAGGGGGGGGGGGGGAGAAGTAGGTTGTTTTATAATCACGGAAGCTGGAGGAAGACGTTTTTCTTAAAATAACTCTCTCCCCCGTATCGTTTTGTTGACAGCGTATGACTCGCATCTCCCCAGACGAAAGAGAAGAAGCGGTTATATGAGACACGCCTCAAGGCCACAATGTCGAGGGAAAGGGTTTAAGAGGTCAACTTAATAACGACTCCCGTTCCGTCGCTTGCGTTTTGCTAATTCTGCGTCACTCATGGCTTAAATTGCTCAAAGAGAAGTCATTTTTCGGTGCACGAATTTCGCACCAAGCAAACAAATGAGGTTTTCAACAGATTAGGGGAGAGATAAGTTAAGAGTGCAAGAATGACCTTCAACCTCTACACTTTTCTTCAGCAATTTCTGGAGCAAGCAAACTTCCGCAAAAGAAGTGACTCCAGAGAGTTTGACCAATGAAGGCATGAGAGAAGTGAGTGCATGGAGGGGACAACGCGACTGCTGCTACCAGCAGCAGCACCGCTTCTCTCCGCCCACTCGTTTTCTCCCCTTCCCTACCGTTATGCGCGGCCTTGCTCTGCAAATCACCGGGGCAGGGTGTAGTGTACATTGAAAATTGCATTCGTACAGGCTAACAATGTCGCGGCGCCTCTGCCATATTCTCAGACGGAGAAACGAGGACGCATGTAGAGGATGAAAATTGAGGGTAGAATCGTAGGTGTCACCACCCAAGTATTTTCCCATATAATTTAGATTTGGATTATACCACTAGTCCTCTACAATTATATATACTAAAGGCTGACAATTTGATTACCTTTACTTATTAAAATATTTAGCAGAATCAGAGGCCTTTGTGGAAAGTACGAAAAGTAAATAGTTTATTTAACAATTTATTGAGGAAACAACTAGCTACTAGAAATTTGTCGTATACAACAGTAGTAACTTTAACAATAGAAATTTTCCAGTAACAAATTTAGTATAATATACATATATATCCGATTTACATTATTCATTCAAATTACATATATATCCAACCACATTTCATACAAGGCAAAATAAAATTACCGGAATCAGATTGTGTTTCCCATTACGTATTACGGCTGGTTCCATGTTCTGTATTATTCTTCCGTGGAAAATATATTAATCAGCAATTTTGAATAGGGAAGTTCTAAGTTCTAAATCTAATTGGATACATATGCACATGATTAGTGGATATCGGTCAACTCTGAAAGGACCATCTGCGTAATGGTAGCATTAAACATAGCATAAATTAATAGTTCACAAAAGAAACTAATTAACTAAATAAAATAATATGAATCTTAGATTAAACTTAAATATATTATAATTATACTACAAGTACACAGATGATGACTTTAACAGACCGATTCCACCAGTTCAAGGTAGAACTGCGATATGTGAACCCAACCGCTGCCAGTGTAAGAGAGAGACAGAGAGAGAGCTCTGCTTGTAACAGAGAGACAGAGAGAGAGAGCTCCGCAAGCAGAGAGAGAAAGAGAGAGAGAGAGAGAGCTCCGCAAGCAGAGAGAGAAAGAGAGAGAGAGAGAGAGAGAGAGAGCTCCGCAAGCAGAGAGAGAAAGAGAGAGAGAGACAGAGAGAGAGCTCCGCAAGCAGAGAGAGAAAGAGAGAGAGAGAGAGAGAGAGAGCTCCGCAAGCAGAGAGAGAAAGAGAGAGAGAGACAGAGAGAGAGCTCCGCA